>NC_136515.1:32728904-33106404 GCF_053919585.1 Euprymna scolopes
ACTCTTATGAGCCTATCAGAGAGAAATGATTTAATGATAGAGAAAACATTCCCAGTTATACCGTAGTTGGAAATCTTGTGAAGTAGGCCTTTATGCCATACCTTGCCGAAGGCCTTGGATATGTCAACAAGCAATTGCCCTAGAAATGAAGCCTTTGTCAAGCGATTCACTAATCCTATGAGATATAACCGTTAGCACATCTGTGGTAGATCTTGAAGAATGGAAACCATATTGCATGTCACTAAGAAGGTTATTTTTGCTGAGGTGGTTGACGATTTTCTATTTAATATGGATTCCAGCAACTTACTCATGACACACAGGAGACTTATTGGTCTGTACTGAGAGGGAGATAACTTATCACCTGAATTCTTAAATACTGTTGGAAAGCACTTCTTCTTAAGGCAACGCTTAAACAATTTTGTAAGTATGGGAGCAAGTTCAGGTTGAAGCTTTTTTAACACTATAATTGGGATGCCGTCAGGGCCAGTTGCTTTACTGGAATCAAGGTTCTTGATAAGCTTGGCGACCTCATGCACAGGTATTTGTATGTTACCTCGCGTGTTCTGTGTTATTGGAGGAAATATGGGGAGTTGATGGCCTTCGTCGCATAAAGTAGAATTAGCTGCAAAGTTCTTGGCAAATAGTTTGGCCTTGTCTGACGCTGACGAGATGACCTCAGGTCCATTGATAATGGTTGGGATAGAACGCACACTTCTGTTCAGGATCCTATTTGTTATTTGCCAGAACTGGTGGGAACCAAGCCGCTGATCAGCTACTTTGGATTTAACGGACTGAGCATATAGCTCTCTTGCATTTTTTATTACTCTTTTACAGTGGTTGCTGGCCTTCCTGAAAGCAGCTTTATTCTCAGTGCATCTATTACGTTGGTAGCTATGGAAAAAGTGATTTCTGTGTGCGATAGCAGCAGCACATTCTGGGGAGAACCATGGCTGGCTGTTGGGTTTTTGTTGGAATTTTTTAGATGGTATGAATCGGTCTATGCCTATAATTAACCATTCGGTCAGATCTGATACTATAGAGAACACATCCTTTTTAAACATGGAGTGCAGAGGTAAATCAGATATGAATGTACGGAAGCTATCCCAGTCAGCCATAGAGTATCGGTATACAGTACGGTAGAGGGGTACGTCTGGGGACTGATTACATTTCATTTTTATCTTGACTGATATGACACAGTGGTCGGAGGATCCTAGAGGAGAAAGAACGGAACATGAACATAGCTCAGGGGAAGTTGAGAGAAAAAGGTCTAGAAGGCTTGCATACTGACCTGTAGTATCGGGTACACGGGAGGGCTCGCGAACAATCTGAGTGAGGTCATAAGCAATGGCAAAATCATGACAGAACCTCCCCTCATCGTCTGTCTTATTTGAGTGGATAAGCCATTCCACGTTATGGACGTTGAAATCACCACAGATGTGAATGTTAGCCGAGGGATGTGCAGACAGGATGTGGTCTATTTTCTCAGATATACTCTTAAAGATAGTAACTCCGCTCTTATGGGGCCGATAGAGTGCAAATATAAATGCAGTAGTGTAAGCAAGTGCAACACGGAAGCACATATAAGGTAAATTAGGATCTTCTCTAGAGACATCCCTGCCACATTGGAAGCCATCTTTAATTAATGTAGGCACATATTCCATGCCCACGGCGGTCTTGGGGGTCAGATTTAGAAAGAAGTGGTCGGCCCTATTCCTGTTTCGCTTATAAAGAATATGTCCGGTTTCGTCTCCTGTAATTGGGTTTCAACCTCTGGAAGGTTGGAACATAGACCCCTGATGTTGGAGAAGGAGACATGGTAGTAGGGGTCTATGTTGGAAGATGGGGTTCTAGGTTTATTCAAGTTCTTTTTCTGGAGATATTTGGATTTGTGGAACAGGTCGGCATACTTGGGTAGAGCAGGATAGAGAGGGAAACTAAGAGAGAAAAGAACAGGAATTTTTTTTTTTTATGTAGCACATGATAAGATAAAGCCGTAACAATTACCCACTAGTATGGCATCGAGCGGCCCCACCAGAGACTACTGCATGGTCCAGAATCCATTCACCAAATGGCAATACAGCAGCCCAGTACTTTGCACCTGCTGATAGGACAGCCTCCTTAGTGGTTAATCTAAGGTTCGGGTCCCTGACTATCAGGCAGATAACGTCAGCCCAGACGAAACGTTTACCTCCAGCTACCTTACTAGTGACATGCTCAGAAGGATAGACATAGAGACAGAAAAATTTCTGACATCTGAGGCTACTGTTCACGAAGTACTACTGACCTGGGAAGCAGCTTTTTCTTCACCCTTTGTCAGAAAAATCACTCCTTGTAATGAGGACTGAGAGACAAAAAAGGAGAACCGAGAGTTACTGGAGCTGCCGATAACACATCCACTGCATTATCTACTCTCTATTAAAAAAAAAAGGGGGGGGATAGGTACGGGGGATTTATTAATATCTACTTAGTATAAGTCTAGTGCTAATTATTAATTTTTGCTAATTCAGAACGCTGTTTGAAGATAATCTCCTCTCCCATATTCATGTGAGGATGTTTTGGCGTTATCTATCTCGAGTTTGAATCATTCGAGCTTCACCTTATAATTAAAGTCCAATAATGAACTTTTATCAGTTTGTGAAGTCGGCTTAATTTTTAGTAATTTACATTCGAGTTTAGATTAAAGTTTATTTTGGAGGGTTCTCGTTTTCATGGACGACTTTTTTCTTTTTTCTTTTGTTTTACATGTAAAAAGACAATATTGGTTAATGCCATATTTGGCAAAGAGGAAAAAAATTTTTTGTGTCATTAAGAGAGATTTATTTAGTAGAATCGTATAGTAGAATTGTATCTTATTAATAAAAATTAATAAAATACAAATACAGAAACTATAGCAGGCTGTAACTGTAGAAGAAAAAATAGATGCCCCTACAAGGTACTTGCAAAATAAAAAATGTAGTTTATAGCTGCACGGTATCACAAACCCCAAATTAAAATGATGTTAATGACAACAATAGCTCGACAACACGATTAAATAACTACAGCCACTTTAACCTATCTACTAATCCAATACAAACCAACCCATTTCATACTAATGCCGCCGGTAATCTACCTGACAATAAATGTATCAAACAAAATGCAATCTACTTCAGTTCCACATCTGGACTTATTAAACATAGGATTTCAACCCACAAGCACTCTTTTAAAAATCCCTCCCTGGTGAACCAAACCATTCTATCTAAACATATTTGGCGACTCAATGAAAAGAATATTTCCTTCAATTTGAAATAGGAAATAATAAGATCATATTGTCACGACCCGGTTAATGGATGTCCGAATTGATTGGCAATCAGATCGAGACACAAAAATTTATTTTATTTTATATCCAATATCTCATAATTATCTTCGGTTAATCGTCGGATGTCGGATCAACCAGCGAAACATATCATTAAGGGGAATGGAACAACAGAGCAATGAATGACGAAACAAACACTTAATCAAAGTTTAAAATTCAAGGAAGACTTTTATATACAAAAAGGAAGAAGAAAAAGCTCCGATAAAAAGAATGAGTGAGATAGACGTATTTTTGGGGACGTTTGCCAGATATATGCGACATGCAATTACAGTACAATATGTATAAAAGTTTGTGGATAAGAAAAGATATTGGCATGAGATAGGCCAAACTTAGCTGTTTTGTCCATTAGGGTAAACACGGATCATAAGTTCGCAAACACAATATCCAAGAAAAAAGTTGAGATGGCGAAAGTCTATCTCTTCCTCGAATCTTAGTTCCAAAGAAGAATATATGTGAGTTCAATTGACAATACGATTGTATTTGAATAATAATCCGCAATTTAATTAATTCAAATCTCAATCAGATGAAATGTTGAGTTCAATCGACAATACGATTGTATTTGAATCCTGAACAGAAACGTGTGCTCCATCCCAACTATTATCAATGGACCTGAGGTAATCTCGTCAGCATCAGACAAAGCCAAACTCTTTGTCAAGAACTTTGCAGCTAATTCTACCCTTTGCGACCAAGACCGCCAACCCCCAATATTTCCTCCTGTATCAGAAAACACGCTATGTGATATACGTATATCTGTACGTGATGTTGCGAAGCTAATCAAAAACCTTGATTCGAGTAAAGCAACTGGCCCTGATGGTATTCCAATTATAGTACTCAAAAAACTTCAACCTGAATTAGCGCCCATACTTACAAAACTGTTTAAACGTTGTCTTAAGGAGAATAGTTTCCCATCTCCCTGGAAAATCTCATCAGTATGCCCTGTATTTAAGAATTCAGGTGATCGCTCATCCCCCTCTCAGTACAGGCCAATAAGTCTCCTGTGCGTCATGAGTAAGTTGCTAGAATCTGTGTTAAATACAGAAGTAATCAAACATCTCAACAAAAATAACCTTCTTAGTGACACTCAATATGGTTTCCGTTCTGCTAGATCTACAGCAGATGTCCTTACAGTTATATCGCATAGGATTAGCAAATCTCTCGACGGTGGCAATCTTTCTAGGGCAATTGCTCTTGACATATCTAAAGCCTTTGATAGGGTATGGCATAAAGGTTTACTTCATAAGATCGCTAGCTATGGTATAGCTGGAAAAGTCTTCTCAATTATTAAATCATTTCTTTCTGATAGGTTCATAAGAGTAGTAGTTGAGGGGCAAAAATCAGAAGCTCACAGTATTAATGCCGGTGTCCCTCAGGGATCCATCCTGGGCCCAACTCTTTTCCTGATCTACATTAATGATCTTTCAAATCATATCCTTACATCATTTGTAGACATTTATGCTGACGACACTACCATTTATGGTAGCACATCTAAGACAGTAAACGACCAAGTTCTCTCCAATTCTCTCTCCTCTGATCTTGAGCACGTAGTACAATGGGGAAAGGAGTGGCTGGTTACTTTTAATGCATCTAAAACCAAGCTTCTCTCTTTACATCATCAACATTCTAATTCACATTTGTCATCAATTGAAATGAATGGCTCTTGTCTTCAGGAGGCCTCAAGTTTTGACAAGCTTCTGGGCTTGACCATTACTCCTGATCTTAAATGGAACACGTATATCAAATCTGTTGCCAAGGCCGCTGGAAAAATGGTGGGATCTTTCTATCGATCCAGTAGATATCTCACTGCTGATGCTATTCTCTACCTATATAAGAGCCAGGTACGTCCAAGGATGGAATACTGTTGCCACATCTGGGCAGGAGCTGCTAGAAAGGACTTGTCCTGCCTTGATAGAGTTCAAAATAGACTTCGTAGCCTCGTAGGAGATGTCCTTTTCTCCTCCTTGCAACCTCTATCTCACAGAAGAGATGTTGCTAGTTTGTCTCTGATGTATCGTTATTTTCATGGAAAGTGTTCGACTGAGCTTCAATCTATGGTCCCCCCTCGCCAAACTTTCACAAGAAACACTCGTCTAGCTGTAAACACTATCAATAATTTCCCCCACTCTTTATCTGTGCCTAAACCTAAACGTAGATTCCATGAACAAAGCTTCTTTCTTAGAACTGCACGCCTGTGGAATTGTCTTCCGTTTTCCTGCTTTCCGGCTGACTACAATATGGTTGTGTTCAAGTCTAAAGTAAATAAGTTCTTGATGAGCCGTTCCATATAAGTTATTAAATTTACCAAATTTTCATTACTAATGATTACTATATTGACCAATTTCTACTGTACACTCTTTAACCCTTATCCTTGAGTGGCCTCTGGGCCTTGATAATGTGGTGATGCCTTTGTAAAAAAAAAAAAATAAATAATAATAATCCGCAATTCAATTGATTCAAATCTCAATCTTCGATGAGGTTCGATTCTCGGAGATAATGTTTGTACACCGGGCTGTATCGCTTCTTTTCACCAACTGTTTATTTCTTATTTTCAAATCCCTTGTGGTGGTCCGCTTTTCCCGCCACAAATGTTCGCTGTCTGGTTGCCATGACGACATATTTCCGCTCGTTACGGCGATATTCACACCCAACCTCTGTCCCACTTCCCTCAGCCAAGTGACTGCCACGCCACATCATTTACAGAGAGAGGGGGTTATCTGGTTGATTAGGTCTTAGGAAGAGAGAGAGAGATAGCGAGATATATATAGAGAGTAAGTAGAGAGATTGAATGTTCGCTTTGCTCTGACGTCACACCCTCCCCCCTTAAAAGGCCGAAAACTTATTTTTTCTTAAATGACGTTTTCGGATATAGTACGACTTATTTATAGGCGGGATAATGCATCTGCCACTATGTTCTTTCGGCCTGCGATGTGCCGTATTTTCAAATTAAATTCTTGGGCTAAGAGACACCACGACAACAATCTTCTGTTATTGTTTTTCATGCGATGCAGAAATTGCAATGGATCATGGTCCGTGTATACGACCGTAGAGTCCGCTGACGATGTTAGATAGATTTCAAAGTGCTTCAAACTGTCGATTAGAACTAATGCTTCTTTCTCGATCGTTGAATATTTCTGCTGGTGAATATTAAATTTTCTGGAGTGATAACTGACCGGATGTAATTCTCCATCGTCATCCTCTTGTAAAAGCACTGATCCTAAGCCATTATCGCTAGCATCAGTAGCTAGAGAAAAGGGTTTGTTGAAATTCGGTGCATTCGTCTGTCCACAAGAATTTTGTTCTTTTCTTAAGTAATTCGGTTAATGGGTTAGCAAGATCGGAGAAGTTCGGGCAGAACCTTCTGTAATACCCTGCTAGGCCTAAGAATCTCCTGATATCCTTTACGTTCTTCGGTTCAGGGTAATTCATGATTTTGCTAATCTTAGCCTCCTGGGATGATATTTTTCCATATCCCAGTGTATGTCCTAAATATTGCATTGTGTGTAACAGAAATGTGTAAGGAAAAATTCAAGATGGCACCCGACTCTCTCTTTAACACGGTAAGTTCAGGAAAAGATGTTATAAATGTTGCAGCAATTCAATAATCTTTTTACACCGGTTCTGCACGGATTCCAACAACGATAAAATATCCTCACACGGCACAAGAAGCAACAGCCACACGATTCCCCAGCCAACTCAATCGTCACTCCCCCACGTCTTTCCCCTCACCCGCTTTTATCGTCGTTCTAGGCCGGCTAAATTTGCATATTCCGAGAATTCGTGTGACTTTGCAAGACATCATACTTTACAAAAGACGGCGGCCGCCATCTTGGTCTTTCTTTTCTATTTTTGGTCGGTAACGCTGAGCTGGTCTCGAGGTAAGTCTTTTTCCCCTCATCCGTCTCTCCCACGTACCCACACAACACGCAAACACGTGGGCGCTTATCTCCTGGATGCACGTTACATTGTGGCTTTTCCAAATTCACTTTTCGCTAGGTTAATCGTTAGATTGGCCTGCTGTAACCTGTGAAAGACTTCTCTTATTGTGTCCATATGGGCCTCCCATGTATCGCTATAGATCATGATGTCGTCTATATAGGTATCCACGCCCTTTACGCCTCTCAAACATTTATCTATCATTCGGACGAATGTTGCCTGGGAGTTTTTAAGTCCAAAGGGCATGACGTGATATTGGAAACTGCCTTCCGGCGTAACAAAGGCTGATATTGCTTTGGCCGCCTCGGATAGAGGTACCGCCCAATATCCTTTAAGTCACATTTCGTTAGATACTTGGCATTTCCTATTCAATCTATACAGTCATCCATTCTGGGTATGGGATAAGCATCTGTAGCCGTTACTCGATTCACCTTTCTGTAATCGGTGCAGAATCGCTTTGATCCGTCTGGCTTGTTTACAAGAACGCATGGAGATGCCCAAGCACTATAACTGGGTTCTATAAGATTATGCTGTAGCATATAATCTGTCTCGGCTTTCATCAGCTTAGCTTTATTCTGATTCATCCGGTAAGGATGTTGCTTGATGGGCTTTGCATCTCCTACATCGATTTCATGTACTGCTATTTTCGATTTGCTAGGCACGTCTCCAAATAAGCATCTGAAACTTTCGATGAGCTTCGATAACTCCTCCCGTTCTGTTGTGCCCAAGTGATCTAATTTCTCCCCCAGCTTTTCCAAGATTGCCGAATTCTGAAGTTTATGTGATTTTTCTTGGAGCACGCCATAATAATCATGACTATCACATGTTTCGCTCTCACTCAACTCTGGTTCGCATGCGGCTATTTTTGCCATTTCTTCATTTCTGCTATAATATGACTTCAGCATATTTATGTGGCATTTTCGAGTTTTCCTTCTTCTATCCGGTGTTCCGATGATATAGTTTAGGTCACTGACTTTCCTTATAACTTTATAAGGTCCTTGCAACTTGGATTTGAATGGATGGGTATTCATTGGTAGTAGAAGAAGTACTTCGACCCCACTTCAAATTCCCGTTGGATCGTCTTTTTGTCATATCTTAATTTCATTTTGGTTTGGGTGTGCTCCAAATGTTCCTTAGCCAAGTCGTTTGCTTCCCTTATCCGTTTTCTCATCTTCAGTACGTATTCCGACAAATTTGGTTGTCTTGAAGTGTCCACCAGCCATTTTTCTTTTTATTAGTTTTAATGGTCCCCTGACTGAGTGTCCGTATATCAGCTCGAATGCGCTATATCCGAGTGACTCTTGGGTAGCTTCTCTCGCTGCAAACATAACGAAAGGTAGTCCTTCATCCCATTCTTTTTGGCTCTCCGTGCAGTATGCTCGAAGCATGCTTTTCAATGTGGAGTGGAATCGCTCGAGCGCCCCTTGGGATTCAGGGTGATATGCGCTCGCTCGAATCGTTTCGATGCCTAGTTGTTCAATGGCCTGTTGAAAGATCTTGGAAGTGAAGTTTGATCCTTGATCCGATTGTATTTCATGTGGCAAACCGAATTTTGTAAAAAAGTTCACCAGAGCTCCAACTATTTTCTTAGATGATATGTTTCTTAATGGTATAGCTTCTGGGAATCTAGATGTTGCGCACATAATTGTAAATATATATTTGTTTCCCTGCTTTGTTTGGGTAGGGGTCCTACGCAGTCTATGATCACTTTGCTGAATGGTTTGCCGGTGATAAGTATGGGTTGTAATGGAGCTGTAGGTATGTTCGAATTAGCCTTTCCCGCTATCTGACACGTATGGCATGTGCTGCAAAACTTTACTACATCTCTTTTTATCCCTGGCCAGTAAAAGTGTCTAGTTATTTTGTCATAAGATTTATTTATCCCCAAATGTCCCGCTAACGGCATCTCATGTACTGTTTTTAAGATAAGCACCCGGTAGTCCTGAGGTATTACTACCTGATCTCTATTTTCCCAGTCCTCGATATCAGGGGTATTCTTCGGTCTCCATCTTCTCATCAGGATCCCATTGCAGATATGATATTCCGAGGTGCTATTATCTTTTACAATATTCCCTTCGGCCAAATCAAAATATTTCTTAAAGCTTGGATCCATCTTCTGTTTTCCGATAAGATCTTCCGTAGTGGTTTGATCACGTAAGATGTTGTGTTCGCCATCTTCCTTTCTTGTCGGTATTTCGCGCCTTTTCTTGATCTTCCCGCAATTTTCTCCTGATTCTCACGCCATCTCCTCTGGCTGTTTTTCCTCCTCCACCTCCTCCTCTCTGCTACGTGTTCGAGTTTGTGCGCGCGTCACCACTCCCGCCTTTTTCTGATTTGGTTTTGCTTTTGGCGCCCATTTTCTGACCTCCCTCTGTTCTGGTATACCCGTAGCCATTACTCTGGATCCAGCTAAGTCGTTTCCTAAAAGCATATCCACGTCCTCGATCAGTAGAGTTTCGACTACCCCTATTTTTATCGTTTTCGAGATCCATTTCGACTCGAGGTTTATTTGATGGATTGGGACTTTCGTGACTTTTCCGCCTATGCCTTTAATTTCGACATGTTCACCCGTATCGGATCGTCTTCCATTGGAGAGTCGCCTTCTTAGCAACAGGGACTGTGATGCTCCTGTGTCTCTCAGTATTTTAACTTTCGAGGTGTTCCCACTATTGTTCTTCTGTGACACTAGTCCCATAGCTATGAATGGTTTATAGCCGTCCTCTATTTCTTTTCGCGACACTATCCCCTGGGGTGTGGTTTGACATTTTTCTTCCCGACTGAATTGCTTTCTACAATTCCTGGCTATATGGCCGATCTTTCCACAATGGAAGCAAGTTATCTCCTGCCTTTCTCTGCCTTTTATCGGAGGATGGTTTCTTGCTGGCACACTCTCGATCGGTGTATAGTGGCCTTTTCCTCGCATGGTTGGTATTCCCGCGTAACTGTGCTTTGCTTTGAACGTCTTATGTGTCAGGGCATGTTCATCTGCTAAAGTAGCTAATTCGCGTGCAGTTCCAACTCTCCTCTCCTCTACATAAAGCCGCAGTTGGTCACTCAAGCCCTTTTTACATTCTTCGATGAGAATTAATTGTTTCAGCTTTTCGTAGTCTCTCTCCGCTCCCTCGGACGTGCTCCATTGGTCGAAGTATGTTTCCTTCTGTCTAAGGAATTCCGTATAGGACTGAGTTTCGTTTTTTCGATAGTTTCGAAACTTTTGCCGGTATGCTTCTGGTACTAGCTTGTATGCTGCCATTATCGCCCTTTTTACCGTCTCGTAGTTTGCACATTCCTCGATCGTCAACGACGTGTATGCTTTTGCACCTTGCCGCTTATAACGGTTTGTAATAGCATCGTCCACGTGTGATTCGGCCATTCCAGATTGATCGCTGTTTTCTCGAAGTGCTGGAAATATTCATCTACCTCGTCTTCTTTGAATTTTGGTACTAGCCTGACTTGCTTCGCTAAGTCAAATTCTTTATTGCCTGATTCAAAATTTCTTTCTCGGAGTTCCAGTTCTAATTTCCTGGTTTCCTGCTCTATTCGGGCTTTTTCTATCTCTGCTCTGGCCATTATTTTAGCCCTCTCGAGCTCGATTTGTGCTGATGTCACTTCTTGAGGTTCTACCTGTAATTTGTCCAGTATCTCGTCCTCGAATACATCGTTGTCGACCATGTGTTCTGCAATTATCTTATGAAGATGAACTTTCCTCATAGATCGTCTGACATCTAATTGGAGCTGTTGCCCTATTACGAATGCGTCGTCCTTCTTCAATTTTAATAACTGCTCCGCCGATGGGTTTCTTAAGAATTCCTCTACTGTAGACATTTCTACTTCTGCTCGTCTCCCCAATTGACAGATTTCGGATAAAGATAAAAAGTAATGAGAATCCCGGACGAGCCCCCAAATTATGTCACGACCCGGTTAATGGATGACCGAATTGATTGGCAATCAGATTGAGAGACAAAAATGTATTTTATTTTATATCCAATATCTCATAATTATCTTCGGTTAATCGTCGGATGTCGGATCAACCAGCGAAACATATCATTAAGGGGAATGGAACAACAGAGCAATGAATGACGAAACAAACACTCAATCAAAGTTTAAAATTCAAGTAAGACTTTTATATACAAAAAGGAAGAAGAAAAAGCTCTGACAAAAAGAATGAGTGAGATAGACATATTTTTGGGGATGTTTGCCAGATGTATGCGACATGCAATTACAGTACAATATGTATAAAAGTTTGTGGATAAGAAAAGATATTGGCATGAGATAGGCCAAACTTAGCTGTTTTGTCCGTTAGGGTAAACACGGATCATAAGTTCGCAAACACAATATCCAAGAAAAAAGTTGAGATGGCGAAAGTCTATCTCTTCCTCGAATCTTAATTCCAAAGAAGAATATATGTGAGTTCAATCGACAATACGATTGTATTTGAATAATAATCCGCAATTTAATTAATTCAAATCTCAATCAGATGAAATGTTGAGTTCAATCAACAATACGATTGTATTTGAATAATAATCCGCAATTCAATTGATTCAAATCTCAATCTTCGATGAGGACAGATTTGGTGCACTTTGTAGATATGAGGCGCTTAAGATTTTAAAATATGATGTTATCAAAAATAAAATCACCTTCCTAAATTCAAGGGATGAGCTTTTATCTCCATGC
This sequence comes from Euprymna scolopes, assembly GCF_053919585.1. Lineage (NCBI taxonomy): Eukaryota > Metazoa > Mollusca > Cephalopoda > Sepiida > Sepiolidae > Euprymna > Euprymna scolopes. Next base: position 32,740,861 of record NC_136515.1, read on the forward strand.
ATTCATAAACGTTGGTTTAAATTTAACAAATATAAACCACCATAAGTCATTAAAAATATTTCTTATTAATAATCTCTTAGAATTTGTAATTTATAATTTAATATCTTTATTAATAAAATTAGGATCATTTTATTATTATCATTATTTTATATCTTATTTAAATATCTAATTAAACTTAACCTTTGCATGGTACTATTTTTATCAATGTAAATAAATAAATAAATAAATATTATTAATTTTATTTAATGACATTCAATGAGATTCTTTTATATTATATAAAACAGCATGAAGGCTGATTACCTCCCTTTGATCACTTTACTAGCCAAATACGATTATCTCCCTTTATTTTTTAAAATCTACTATTTAAGTTAAATTAGACGTTAGTAACGTATTCTAGCCATTAAAGATATTCCATTGGCGTTCACTTTGAAAATTATACATTTCGAGCATTTATAAGCTACATCTAACATCCAAATAAATGCTTTGACGATAATTACGATTTTCAAAAGGCAAACTATTAGAAGGTAAATATATATATTTTAAATTTTCTTAAAAACATATTATAACCTTATATTTAAACCAAATTCAGCTTTATAATTTTATTCTAATTTTTATTCTCAACCCATCTTACTTTGCTTATCAACATCAATCAGTAACTATTTCCCTTTGTATTTTAATATTTTCCAGATACATTTGCCTTACTTAAAAAATGCTAGGTTTATTTATGGTGTCTTTTATAAAAAAAAAAAACACCCAATATTTTTGCTGATGAGAAGACTTTGTTTCAAAAAAACCTATATGTTAAAATTATTGTCCATGACTTAATGTCTATTGCAATAAAAACATTGTTTCCGAAACGATCGTACAATTTATTTGCTTTGTTGTGTTCCTTCTTATGAAACAGATTTTTTATTTTAATTTGAAGTATAAATTATCAATCACCTTACTAAATATATATATTATATAATGTGTGTTACGTTGTGGAGTTTGTGTGTATGTGTGTGTGTCATTACTATTGTCTATAGTGGCTCTTCACTATTTGAACCCTAGTTATATTTGTGACCTATTTGAGTTTGTTCCATGATTACAAGTGTTCTTATGTGTGTGTATCTGTGTGTCATACATTTATTCAACATACCTTTTTCAACTATGTTGTTGATCTTGTGGTTCACCTGGGTTTCATCTGTTCTTGGAGGGAAGCTTGAACATTTTGGACGAATGCATTTCACTCCAAAATGATGGTTTTATACGGTTTTTATTAACTTTCCAGGTGTCGAATGCAGAAGAATGGAACGTGAGGATATTTGTTTGTGTTTCTAATCTCCAATTCGTCATCTCTCTCCCTGTGTCCACTCTTCTTTACATCCAATTTCCAACTCCAACATTACGTCCGGCTATCCTGATTATGTGACAACCATGTCCTTCCGGTCAGCTGTTTTTAGATCTTCCGGTGCAACTTGTTCATTTTATACCTCAATAATGATTTGACAACTTTTATCAAAACATATCTTCACATCTCATCTCTTATTTACGTCATCAATTAGATAGATCGCTAAATTGATAGATAGATTGATTGACACGTATAGATATATAAATAGATCGATAGACAGATAAATAACAGATAATTCATCATGTTCCCAATTACAGAACATATATAATATATTTACCCAAAATGTCTGGCTTTGATGGAGGGCGAGACTAAAACTTGCTGCTATGGTTTAAATGATTTGAAATCAGAGCAAAGGGAGATCGATTCCAAATATTTCTCATGTTATATCTCCCCTCTTTAGTTTTCATACATGAAGTAAATTTCATAGTGTAAGGATTATTTGATACTGAAAATATTCATAATCGAACCCTATTTCCAAAAGATGAGAGATATAACATATGAGAAATATTTGGAATCGAGTCTCTCCTTGCTGTTATTTCAAATCATTTGAAACCATGGCAGCAAGTTTTAGTCTCCCCTCCATCAATACTAGAATAGCCAAATTGAATATTAAAATGCTCATATCTTTGGTTCTATGAAACGAAACTACATGAAAATTTGCACACTTTTTGAAGATTATAATACTATTCTATGATTAAAATTTTATGACAATTCGTAAAAAAAGAACCTATATTTTTAAACCAATAAAATATGTCCAAATTTGTCTATATCTGGCAGACAAGCTTCAGTTTTGCTACTTTGAGATGAATTTAGCTTAGGTTTTTTTTTTTTTTTTTTGCTTGGTTGTCTTTTCTGTGGCCTTGCCAGGCGACTAACATATATAAGTCAATTTGTGTGTGTGAGTGAGTTTCTTTCTTATAGGTTCCAAAACAGCTGAGCTTATCTTTTGCAAATTCACACAAAGGTAATTTATGTGTCTGACAGAGTTCGTAGATATGTTTTGTACAGAAATTTATCTGATAAATATTGAAAATCAAAAAAATCCGATCTTAAAAATAGTCTGTCTCTCTTCTAGATAAAAAAAAAAACTTTTTACAGGGGAATATTTTACGTTACACCAGCCAAGGGAAATAATAAAATCTCACTAAATCATTTCTTCTTAAAAACAAAAAAAAAAAAAAAAAAAACAAAAACAGATTTATTGTCATCTGGAGAAATAGCGGTAGAGCATTTGACTACAGATCAAATGATCCCCTGTTAAAGCCCAGGTGTACCTCACCATATTATTTTAATTTTTTCTTATTAATGAGTTCAATTTACGATAAAAGAGGTACCATTTAAAATCGCTACAAATCATTTCTTTGTTTGCATATTTTAAAACTGAACATTAATCAGAAGTGACATCAAGTCCAAATATCAGTTGATGTGATATTGTAAACAAACATGGAATTTGATGAACGACATTATAATTTTTTTTTTTTTCGAATTAGTCCATCAGGCAAATTATTCCTCGTAATATATAATAATCAATAGCAGATTGATTCTATAATACATATGCTATCTGCATAAAATAAGACATCATGTAAACATTTATGCAGACTGTGTATTGTTACAACCGGGCAATGCCAGTTAATATATATGCTGCATTAGATTGTGTTTTAGAAAGAAAACATTTTAAATTTCATTTTTTTGCAGACGGAAGATATATCTTGCTTTTTTTATTTTAACTAGCGAAGGGTACCCGGCGTTGCCCGGGTGTTTGTAGGTGTGTGTGAAAAAGACCGGAAGCCTTGACATGCATAGTAAAAAAAACAGGTGCCCATGAAAAAAAACGAAGCCTTGACGACGCGCAGTTGGAAAATAGTAAAGTGTGAAAAAAAACAGGTGCGCGTTTTTGATTGACGTGACGGCGATAGCTATTCAGCAGTTAGGATTTTGTGTGGGAGAGTTTTTAAATAAATAAATAAATAAGTCGGTTTGTTTGTTTTTAACTAAGTTCGGGGAAAACCAGCTCCCTGTTTATTAGGGGGAATGTCTCGTCTCGAAATGAAAGCTACCGTCTGATATGACGAAGTTGACATTGAACAAACATTACTTAGCTCTCTAGAGACCACTGGCTCTGAGCCGGTGTTTATTTATTTGCTTCCTCACTGAGCAAATTAGGCACAAGGCCGTTTTTTAATGTGGAGAGAGAGGGAGGGGGGAGGGAAAGGGGGACCAGCTCCCGAGAGGTGAGAAATGGGAGCTGGATAGTCACCGTTGGTATGAAGGGTTGCCCCTTCACTGACCAAGGTCAGACATGTGGGGCTACCCCCACATATGGTCTTTGCTTGCAGCATCTGTCGGAACAGATACTACACTTTGATCTTGTCGCCCGTGCCGCGCAAGGCGGCGGGCCGGTGTTTATTTATTTGCTTCCCCACTGAGCAAATTAGGCACAAGGCCGTTTTTTAATGTGGAGAGAGAGGGAGGGGGGAGGGAAAAGTATAAATGTAATGGTTTTATCCTCATCTTCGTAGTTGTTGTTTTACCATGTTTTAGCCAATTCATCCTCTGGCCTTCTCTAGATGATTGGCAGAGGATGAGTTGGCCAAAACGTGGTGAAACAACAACAAACATGAGGATAACAGTCTGCAAAAAGAATGAATGCACAAATTATGAAGCTTATCTCAAAGGACTCCAAAAATAAAAAATAAATAAAAACAAAAGTATTTGTTTTTGCATTTTAAAATTAAAGAAACATCAGTGTTATATATATATATATATATATATATATATATATATATATATATATATCATATGAAAAATACTTGTCACGTAACATACTAAAGATAACTTTTTTAAAATCCAATTTAAAAAAAAGTATTAAGAAATTAAATCGATCAGAATGCATTTCCATTTCTTTATAAACAAATCTCCATTGTTTATAGCAACGTTGTGACGCTTCAAAATTTGAAATTGTAAACATTTAAACTGTTGAAAAATCATTTAAACTGGCTTTAAAATGGTTAGCAAATTTTCATCTTTAAAACATGATTCAGATTTAAAGTTTTAGAAGCTATTTACATCCAATAATTTTATCAATAGAACTTTAAAAATTTACGTTAACAACATTAGTTATAGCTTTATAATAATTTGGTTCAATTAATAATTTTATGATCAGTATTGTAATTATTAAGTTTTATTTTCAAAATACTATTAAACGGTGTAATTTGTTTAAAAAAAAAAAAATAAAATAAGCTCCTGGCAATGCTGAATAGAGGCAACTAATAATAATACTTTAGTAAAACAATATAAAATAATCTATACTTAGCTCTAAGGCCTCCAGGGGAAGATTAAATCTGGACAGTAGTTTGCAAAGCAGAAAACTTCGATGGTATGGCCACATCGAAAATATAGACGATGGGTTAATAGATGTAGAACAGATGAGGTAGAAAATTCAGTTAAAAAAAAAAGCGCGGGAGAAAGTGAAAAAATGAACGTGAAAGATGGATCGTTAAAAAGCAGTAATATGTTAGTTTGAAAGTCAACTTTAAAAGCCAAAAGGATTTAAAACGAACGTTAAACTGATGATGATGGGATTCAATTTTCTAAGATTCTCGTTATAATTTCTCATCTGGTGTTGGTGTAGTGCTTTAGCTTGTATAAAGTAATGTCATAATTATTTGACTGCTTTACATTCGCTTTCCTCTTATCATATAATCCATACATATTTTTTTAATTACCCATAAATATTTCACATGTATATTTATACAGAACTGAATACGCCCCCCTCCACATATTCGCACAACAATCACTTTTATAGGCGCACCTAAACATCTATTTGTCTGTTTTTAATATTTTCTTTCTTTTCTGTTCAACAAAGCCAGACGCATATTAGTTGCCAAGCAACTCTTCACTCATCGCTTCCCATCAGCAATTTCATCAGCAAATATTTTGATGAGAAATGACTCAAAATAAATAATGCTTAAACATTTGATGTAGGCTGACAAGGATGGTATACAAAATTTAAACTATTTTCATGAAATGTTCAGAAAAGTATATCATACGGTCAAAAAAAATATTTGAGCAGAGATGATCAAAGAGTAAATCCAAAATCAAATTTATTTATAAAAATTCACAAATTATAAAGGAATAAGCAAGTATATAAAGCAACATCTTATGTCTGAGGAAACATCCGAAACTACACAAGACACACTTACAATCCTTATATTATCCTATTTAGTGTGATCTGGGACTAGTTATGGTCAAGTAAAATATTGTCATATTCATTCCTTTTTTAACCAAATTAGTGTATGGATTGTTTAAAAAAGTACATTTTGTCTGTCCAATAGCATGTAAAATGATAGTCAAACTAATTATTGGAGACACCCCTTCATGGGATTAATGGCCTATCTCATGACGTCACTTCCTCTAGTGACGCCATTTCTGGTATCGAGACCGGTGCCCAGCAGTCTGAGATTGGCACGCGGCCAAGCAGATTGTGTGCAAACACCCTACCATTGACTCACTTTGCCTGTAATATATGTGAATACATGTTTCGTTCCTAAAAGTCCTGTGTTCCTTTCGTTTATTACCATTTAACCCCATAACAACTGGCGACGTCGGATTCGACTTTCACACGGGTTAATTCTACAAAAAAAAAAAAAAGGAAAAGAATGAATGAATTTGACTCAAAAGAATTTCGAATTTACAAGCTAAGAATTCGGCTGGCAATTACTCCCTAAAAAAAAAAAAAAAAAGAGAAAACGAACACATGGCAAAGTTATCGACTCAATTGTAAGTTACTCTTTTTGTCTCTATATTTAAATTGAAAAGAACTATAGGAAGCGCATTTTTGTAATGTTTAAAAATTAAGTTGGTTGCCTATTGAAAGAAGAGAAAAAAAAAGAGAGAAAAATGTTGACCCAATTTTCACCGCGAAAACAATTCTATTGTAACTGTCTACGGTTTATTCTTATGCAAATTTAAACATATTTCAAATGAAGTGAAAAGATTTTTTTTTTGCCTTTGTTTTTGCTGCTAACTTTATGCATTATTTTAACGTGAGAGAAATGTTTTTTCCCCCTTTTCGTTTTACTTGGTTAAAATAGAATTTTTTTCGCAGTGAAAATTGGGTCAACATTTTTCTCTTTTTTTCCTCTTCTTTCAATAGGCAACCAACTTAATTTTTAAACATTACAAAAGAAATACTACTTTTTCACTGAGTGGAATTTTATGAAATATTCTATTTTTAACAGTCTGTTCTAAAGTAAAAAAACTTTTTTTTTCCGCGTGGGGATACCCCCCCCCACACACACACATAAAAACAACAAAAAACAACCATTTTGGTTATCACAGTACATTTTTTTTTTTTTTTTTGGTTAGCAAGTAAAATTTTTTTTTTTATCCACCCTCATATTGGGGTATCTGTAAGGTTTTCACCAAGAAGTAAGGGGTACATTGCTCCCTCCTTTATACGCACACACTCAAGGAAAGGACATTTTCTTTTTTCTTTTTTTTATTATTTTATCTCTCTTCTCCAGTCAAAAACGGAAATAATTTTTTTTTTTTTTCATGCGTTTGGGAAAAAAAGCCATTAAAAGATGGAGGACGTTAAAGCAGTATTAATACAGCTAATAAAGGCTCAGATGGACCAGCAGCAGAAAACTGATGAACATTTAAAAGAACATGATAAACAGCTCCAGTTACAATTTCAAGAGAGGCAACAAGCGTTGGAGTAGAGAATGCTACTTCAACAAAAGAGACAAGAAGAGCTATTGTTAAAAATATTCAATAGAACGGAACACAGGGTCGACAGTTTTGCTTTTTCCCAAAGTACAATATGGAACGCTATAGAAACGTTCAACTACCAACCGGAGTTGGATGGGACGTTTGATGCTTTCTATCGGAGATATGACCGTGGATTGTCAAGAGTGGAGCAACACTAAGAAAGTTCACCTACTTTTGAGGAAATTAGGAACCACAAAACATAGCAGGTTTGTGGATTATATTCTCCCCAGGAAGCCGAATGAATTGGAATTTTCTGAAGCGGTCAAACTTTTATCTGAACTGTTCAGCCCAAATTCTATGCGCTTTCATAGAAGATGGAAGTGCTTGAACATGCAAAAAATTGACAATGATTTCCTAACCTTTGCGTCCGTGGTAAATAAACATTGCAATGATTTCCGTCTATCTGACTTATCGGCTGATGACTTCAAGTGTTTAATTTTTGCGCAGGGTCTAGTCTCATCCAAAAATGCTGAGATTACACAAGTTGGCCGAGTATTGTCAATGGGTAGTCTGTGTAAGGAACAACTCGAGACACGTCGAGGAGTCAGACGCAACATTCATTAGAAGGACGACCTTCAGACCGGAAAAATACTCACCGCGAAAAAGCAAAGCTGAAAGTAAGAAAACTCAGGTTACACCTAATAAGTACCACCCAGTTACAAGACCCAGATCCCCTACAAGCCCGTGCTATCGCTGCAGCGGGAAACATTGGTGGAGTCAATGTTTTTACAAAAATAAGTATTGCAACGAATATGGCAGGAAGGATCACAAAGCGACCCAGTGCAGGAAGAACAAGGTCAAGGACAGCGTCCGACAGATTAGATTCGACTTGGATTCGGATAAGAACCGGCACAAATATGTCGCAGTTAACATCAAAAATAAAACTGTGCATCTACAATTGGATTCTGGATCAGACCTGTCCATCATAAACCTTTAGACATGGAAAAGGCTAAGGAAACCAACCATGCAGAAGACTAACAAATCAGCTCGAGCTGTGACAGGCAATAAAGTGGAATTTGAGGGAGAGCTCACACTCCCGGTGACCTTAAATGGTGTTACTAAAAAAGTGAAAGTGTATGTATGTACATAGGACATCCGAAAACCTGTTCGGTACTGATCGGATGGCGCGATTTGAATTGTGGGACCAACCTATGAATAAATTCTGTCATAGGGTAGAAGACTCGTCTACAGAAGCGCAACAACTGAAGGACGAGTTAAAAGAGGAATTTCCAGAAATATTTTCACCAGGACTAGGAAAATGTACAAAGGCTATAACAAGATTCGAACTAAAAGAAAACACTTTGCCCGTTTTCAAGAAGAAATGAAACGTCCCATTTGCAGCAACAGAGAAATCAAAACAGAAAGCTTCAACGGAATCTGCCAAAGGAGGCAAAAAAAACTGAAACTGCAAAGCCGGAAGCTAAAACCCCGCGCCAAAAGAATTCCCCAAGCCAAAGCAACAATTTCTACACGTGTATAGGATTACACCTGACCTGAACACACCACAGCAGTCTCACCTGCAGAAACAATGTTTGCACGGAAAGTGAGATCTGTTTTTGACAAGCTCTTACCCAAACAGTCAAAGCCACTAGTGACCACTTATGTACCCAGTAAACGTTTCATACCAGGTGAAAGAGTGTTTTTCAAAAGTTATAAAAACAACACATCATTCTGGGAGGTGGGTACAATTACTAAAAGAGTTGGTGACATGGTATATATCATCCAAGGACCAACATATACCCACAAACGTCACCAGAATCAACTAAGATGTCAATCAATTGAAATCAGCAACAGTCCACCATTGGAAGATGAGCTGATTGGCTCTGTCTTCGAAACTTTTGATCTTGAACCTCCACAACTAAAACATGAACCACGGTGGTCGTTCCGTAAGAGAAAGTTTACCGAGCCATTGATGGTAAACTCTAAAAGGAAGAGGTACTAACAGCTTTTACGAACAAAAAGCTTGTGAGGGGGGTGTTGGAGATGCTCCTCCATGGGATTATGTCACTTTCGCTATCGAGACCGGTGCCCGGCAGTCTGAGATTGGCACGCGGCCAAGCAGGTCATGTGCAAATGCCCTACCATTGAGGTATGGTATTACTCAACTCACTTTGCCTGTAATATATGTGAATACATGTTTCGTTCCTAAAACTTCTGTGTTCCTTTCGTTTATTACCATTTAACCCCGTAACATTAATGATGTAATCATGATGGGAATTAATTTTCTGAGATTCTCATTATAATTTCTCATCTGATGTAGTGCTTCAGCTTGTATAAATTAACATGTTTTGTTCTTATTGGTAGTTATTTCCGAAACCTGGTGCTACTAGATCAGACTGTCTGAAGATATTGGCTTCCTGAGACGAAAATGTACCTAACATTGATGCATTTTATTTTTCTACTTTTTTTTTTTTTTCTTTTTTACATGGTAGTCACCACTTATCAAGGCCCGGAGGCCACTCGGGGATAAGAGCTATACTTCCTTTTGCAAAACTTAATTATATTCTGCAAAACCAAGAATAAAAACAACAACCCACCTTTTCCCCTTTTCCTTCTCATTTCCCCTTTCTCTTTCTATCTCCCCCACTTTCTGACTGGTTTCCTAACTTAAAATGTACTCAGCATTAATACTGTAACCCTTTTCCCTCTCCCATTGTAAAACTCATTCATGGTCTGCAGGGCAGTGAACAAAAATGATAAAATCCACTATAAGACAACCAAACCAGACACTGTGAGCTAGCAATTGAAGATATAAAGAGCTTGAAGAATAAAAACCTTCTACAAAATAACATGAATAGTATTTTCAAAATAACTGGATTCGGCATTAACATGAAAAGGGTTGATATGCCATAGAATAACCAAACCAAACTCTACAAATAAATATTTGAAGATATAAAGAACTTGAAGCATAAAAATTGTTTCCAAAATAACTGGATTTAGCATTAAATAATTTGAAAAGGGTTAATATGCCATAAAACAACCAAACCAAACCATTTCCAAAACAACACTGAGACTAAATCAAGCAATCAGTCAACATTCTTTTGTTTTTGTTGTTATATTAAATCAGTTTCCATCAAGGTTGCAGAATTGGAAGGTATAAGGTTCAACTTCAACTCTTAGAATTCTAAAAATTTTGACTCCAACCATTTATTTTAAAACCTGCCAATAAAAAAAGTAATGCGGTCGATCATTATCAAACACGATCTGAAGGCTCCCTTTTCATTAAAAGGTGTAAGGCAGGGTACCACTCTGATTAATCTCTGAAGTTGAAGTCCAATCTAAACAAATTCAAAGTCCAAGGGACAGGAAAGCGTTTCGATCAGTACACACACAGACACGGTGACACGCCACCAACACGAACCAGCGTACACAATTACCAACCGGCCGTTCTTTCCTCCCTCCTTGCCTTCCAAAACGACCTGAATTTATAGTTGTCGAAGACCAACTGATTTGCATGTATGCACGAGATTTTGCGAGAGTTTCCGAGATCATACCATTACAAAACGCCGTCGGCGCCATGTTGGAATTCTTTTCTTATCCTAGCTTCGCAGCGATGACAAAGCACACACGCACACCTAGGTCGTTTGAACGGTAAGCCCTCATTTTCACAGCTTTTGCCACAATCTCTTACCTTAGACTGCTGATTGTTTAGCAAAGGTGTATCAAGTACTATTTTATTTTCTTTAAGTTTTTAGTATCACTGGACTCATTAGTGAATACCCATTAGTATGTCACGTCCCATTAGGGAATGCTTTTATCATTATGCCAAATAGTTTGGTCATAGTCTTCCAATGTTCAGTAATAATTGTAATTAAATTTTTTTAAAAATCCGACTTTGTCTCTTTTCATGAAACTTCTGATTCTACAGCCTTCGTTATCCACGTTATGAGAGCCCAAAGAAGAAAATAGTATATGCTAAGAAACGCTTAATATTTGCTTTAGTGAAAATTAGACACCATTTAAGCAAGACTCTTTAATGTTTAATCTATGTAAGGAAGCATAAAAGTAATGCAAAGTTGTTGTTTGGGGAATTACTTTTACTAGGACGAGTGTATATAATTTTGAAAAATCAACATTATAACCTTCAGCTGACCCCTGCCAAATCACTGCAAAAATAAACATCAAAAATTAATATTTTGAAAATAACTTTAACAAACACATAAAGAGGTCAAGGTGCTGACCTCTTGTCTATTTAAGTAATGTTAAATTAAAAGTAAGAAATATACATATTTTTTTTATTATTTTTTTTTAAGCTAACAAAGCTACCAGCCAGTCTATGAAGTTGCTATATTTGCCGAGAAAAAATATTGATAGCCATTAATTTGCTTCAAGCAATATTGACAGGAGACCTATAATCTCCAACCCATCACTAGCTGAGCATTAAAAAAAAATCATTACTTTCTTTAGTTTTAATCCTTTTAATGAATCATTATAATCAGTATGTGATATTTTAAAAACTTTAACAACAGAAAAATTGCATAAAATACAGTAGAACCCCAGGATACGGCATTAAAATTATTCACAAAATACAGTAGAGTATATAATATACATGTATATAAATCAAATAACATTATAAATAACACCATAAAGCGGGGCAAATACCGTAACCAGGAGCCGGAAAAACTTTGTATTCCACATTATAACCAGAGAAAACTGTATCCTAGGGTCACCGTATCCCGGGGTTCTACTGTAAATATAAGTTTGTAAACTTATTTGAAGATAAATAAATGAATGGATTCATAAAAAGCAATAATTTAACTAGAACTAAAATCGAGAAATGTTTAGAAAGATCGAGCAAAGGGAAAATAAAGCAACAGTGAGAATACACGTGATTCAATAAATTGATGAATTCAAACTGGCTGGGTTTTGTTACAGATTATTTGAAGTCTGAATGCGTCTAGTTCGTCCCAAAAGACTATCTGGTTGCCAAGTTCATATTTAAATTCCTCCTTTACAAAAAAAAAAAAAAAAAAATGGGACTAGCTAGAGAGCAAATCAGAGAGAGTTAAGTGATGAATGCAAGGAACTGAACAAAAAATTTAGGAAGTAAATTTAACCTTAATGTTTTCATATCAGTTCAAGACTAGAATAAATAACCCCATTAGGTATAGTTATTGTTAAATTTCAGTTTGTCTCCTCTGTCCAATGAGAAATGAACCCTGCCTCTGGATGGTCTGTTCAAGAGAAACGGAGGCAAAAATGTAGATCACACCTAGTTCTTATTTTTTTTAGAAAAATTTATTTCTGATTCGTTCAAAGTATCATAAAACCTGCATAAAGATTTGAACTTTAGGTTTGAAGTAAACAGAGTTCTGTTCCGATTGCATCTTGGAAATTAACAATGTTGAATTAGAAATAGGACGTTAATAGTTATTTCTGAAAGTATCATTAAGCAAATTGATCATATCCTCTCTGCCTATGCCTTGGCCAACATTCATGTCTGGAGATTTCAATGTTCACGATGTTGAATGGCTAGTCCACTTTAAATAAAACGGATGACGAAGGGACATTTTGTCTATTGGATTGTGTAGTGGACTTTCGGTCAGCGTTCAAGTTGTGGATAACTTGGCAAAGACTAAAGTTACCTCTCATGAAAGAGGAGAACTATTTATGGCACAATGGGAGATTCCATTGTGCACACATGGGCCAGTCTATTCTTTGGATTATGATTGGCTGAATCACCTGATTGGATATGCTTGTACATAAATACAAGCCCTCAATCCAGCTCAATCTGGTGTCAGTCTTGTGCATAAGCTGGACCCTTGGTAAGTGTTGCTGCTATTATTATTATTATTATTGTTGTTGTTATTGACTACTACAGTTCTTTTGATTATTCTACATTGTCATGATTTCCCTCTTGCTAACACAGATTGTTAACAAACTCATTTGGATACCTGACGCTGATGGTCAATTTGCAAGTCTTGTAGATCTTTTTTTAACAACATGCCCTGAACTGTGCTAATCCTCAGTTCTGTCTCCACTAGGATCTTCTGATCACTTAGTTGTCCCTCCCCTAAAAAAAAACAAAAATCTAAAAAACAAAAAAACAAATATCCCTCTCCATCGAACAATGTATCAATAGTCGATGGCTGACTGGATGGTTTCCAAACTTTCATATCGGATCTATCCTTATGTTCTATGTTTAAAAAAAGAATGCATCCGACTTAACTGATTGATTAAACATCACCATAGATAACTACATACCCTCCAAGAAATTTTAACAGAAATGGAACAGCCAGCCATGGTACATCCCTGAATGTGCTGCTGCTATTACACACAGAAATCACTATTTCAATTGTTTTAAACATAATAGATGTTTTGACACTAAAATCGCTTATAAAACTGCCAGCAACCGCTGCAAAAGGCAAATGCAAGAGAGTCATATGCTCAGTCTGTCAAGTTTGAAGTAGAACAGAGGTTTGGCTCCTATGAGTTTTGACAAAGATCCTGAATAGATGCATGTCCTCTATCCCAACCATCATCAATGGGCCTCAGGTGATTTTGTCAGCATCTGACAACTCTTTGTCAAGAATTTTTTTTTTTTTATTACATTTTCACCCCAAACAAGGCACATTGCCACTTTGATGTAAGGGGCTACTATCAGGGGCATAAGCTACAGGGGTACTATATGGGGAGTTGGGCAGCAAGATCTCGGTTCACGTTACACTTGAACTTCTGCATGTCAGTACAGTTGGGAAAGCAGGAACCCGGAAGGGAATTCCAAAGTCTAGCAGTTCTGGGGAAGAAACTACTGGAGTAGAAGGCTCTCTTACATCTAGGGATCTCTACTGTGAAGGGGTGGGATTTTACTGCTTGTCGAGTTTGTCGGGTCATTGAGGGGGTACAAGTGCTTGCAGTTCTTTGGAGCATTCACCGTTAAAGTACTTGTAGAATAGGCAGAGAGATGCTACATTTCATCGATGGGACAGAGGCTGAAGTTTAGATGACAGTTCAGGACTTATTAGGTTGGTGACTCTCTTTTGAACCTTGTCTAGGAGTGAGAGACTAGTAGCAGATGCACCAGCCCAAATATGACAACAATACTCCATACATGGGCGAATGGTGGCTTTATAGAGGTACAGGACACTTTTGGGTGTTAGTAGCTTTCTAGCACGGTAGAGAGAATCTACCTTCTTTGCAGCGGTCCTAGCAATGCTCTCAATGTAATTGTTCCAACTCCTGTTTCCTGTGAACGTTAGGCCGAGGAGTTTAAAAGATGTACTTTCAGATAGTCTTTGGCCATTGCTATTGGTAGTAGAGAAGGTTTCTTGTAATTATTGAAGGAAACAAGTTTAGTCTTGGCAGCATTGAATGTGACCATCCATTTTTGTCCCCATTCCACTACAGATTGGAGGTCATACTCTAGTGTTTCTGCTATTTCTTTATATATGTGTTCATTTGTTTTCCTGTCGTGTCTGTTATAGAGCGTGGTGTCATCAGCATATATACCCATCTCACAGACAGGGAGGTCATTTATGATTATTAGGAATAATAGAGGCCCAAGGAGAGACCCCTGAGGCACTCCTGCATTTATATCATATTGTTTAGATGTACGACCATCGAGGACAACCTGGATTTTCTCTTCTCTAAGAAGGATTTAATTATGTTAATTTTGCAGCGAACTCAACCCTATGCAATCAGAACCACCTACCTCCCGAATTTCCTCTCAAGATCGAAAATAATCTGTACAACATCTACATATATATTCGTGATGTCACATTCATCATAACCTGGATGCCTGCAAAGCAGCTGGTCCTGATAATGGTCTAGTTATAGTACTCAAAAAGCTACTACCGGAACTAGCACCCATTATTGCAAAGCTGTTCTATCGGTGCCTAAAGGAGAAATGCTTCCCAACACCTTGGAAAACCTCATTAGTTTGCCCAGTATTTAAAAATACTAGAGATCAGTTTTTGTATCTCTGTACAGACCAATTAGTCTTTTGTGTATCATGAGAAATTGTCAACCACTTCAGTAAAAACAACCTACTCATTGACAAACAATATAGTTTCTCGTCCTGCGTGATCTACAATTGATGTGCAGGGAAAAGTAAATGCATCTTGTCATAACAATCTAACTTGAGCTTACTGGGTAACTCGATGAGTCAGGTTTTTTTTTTCAGTGTAGATGTAAAGATTTATCATTGGAATCAATTTATGTACTCGAATTTCAAACTAATACTAACAGAAAAGTGTGAAGAATCAATCATCAATGTAAAATATGTTAAATTATAACCTTTATATTATATCTGCATGACTAATTCTGAATCGAATATGGCGTTCCATTTCTTCAATACCTGATCTGATGAAGTAATACATCTCTTCAAACATTTAATAAAAATTGTATGAAATATGTTGTCTCAGATTCTTGAGTTTTATTATAAGATTTTTGTATAAATTATTATATTCTTTATATAAAAATATAATTTAAACTGAATAATATATTTATATTCATATGTGACTAGCTAATTATTTTATCCTTAATTCTAAATAACTTTAGTAAAAATTGATTTCCGTGCACCTGTTTACATATTGATACCAGTTCTTATGATAGACACTCTTTAAATTTAGATTTATTGATATCTATAAAGGTGAAACAAACAAAAAAGCTGCCATAAATAATATACATTGATTTTAAAATATTGATCAGAAATGGAAGACTACATAAACGGGAGTGGTTGATTAATGTATTGTGTACCATATTTGCTTCTTTCCTGTGAATGCAAGTATGGCACAAGGTTAAGATCAAAGAAAGACCTATATTGTCCAGATTTAATCTTTATCAGATATAAGCCTGTCTTTAAGACTTGCATTACACATCCATTGTTTCATGCAATGCATGTCCTTAACATTCACTCGCCATGTTTTACTTTCAGACATGATCACATTTTGTACACAGGTCTGATAAAGGTTTCTCTTGGTCAACAGTGGTTAGTAATGGCAGAAGTTTCCTGAACTTCATTCACCTCTAACTCTTACAGTTACATTAGTACCAGTTTCTCCATGTTATCGCCAAGGTAACAAAGGCCTTTATTTTCCTTAGCATTCCTTCAAGTCTTTAACTGAACGAGTATGCCTTCCATTGTTTCACAGGCAAGCACTAAATCATCAGTATAAAGCATCTCTTCTAGACAATTTTTATGAAATTCTCTGAACAGTACTAAGATGAAAATGAAAAGCAATGAAATCAGTACAGAGCTCTCATTTTAAAATTAAAGATGTCACAAAATGTCTTAATTTAAACATAACTTTGAGTATTTGTGTACCTTGCTTGAACAGCCTTTGTCAACTACTCGCTTGCTCTAATTTATACAAAGCCCACCACCTTGGCACTCTGTCAAAAGCTTTCTCCATATCCGCAAAAGTAAAATACAGTAGAGCCCCAGATACATTTTTTTTTGTGATGATACAGCCAGGGAAATATGCAGTAGGGAAAGGTATTTACATCAAAATGGTACAAATGCACAAAGTTCATGAGAACACATTCCATTGAAGTAATTGTAAAATAAAGATAGGGATGTAAGATTGCAGTGATGGGACAGGGGCTAAAGTTTGGTAGATAGTGTGGAGTCTGTTAGATGAGGCTCCTTCTTGGATTCTGTCTAAGGTAGAGACCTTAGACAGAATCCAAGAAGGAGCGTCAATGGTTGGTGCACCAGTCCAGATGTTATAATGATATGCTATGCTTGTGGCTTTGTAGAGACATAGGATACTAGCATGTGTGAAAAGTTTTTTAGCAGGGTAAACGGAGGTCACTTTTGTTGCAGCAGCCTTAGCAATGTCTTCTATGAATTTGTTTGAATGTTGGAGTAAAAAAGTGTGTGTAACATTAAAAAAAAAAAAAACTGTTTCCTTTTGACTTCTCCTTCCTTTATTCTCTTTCTCTCTTTGAGAAAAAGTATTCTTTACATCTCATGAAATAATTTTGTCACTTGTTACTCCAAGGAATAAACTTTTTACTATAACCGAATTGGTGATAATATAAGGCTTCAAAATGTATCTTGTGTAGTTTATGACTTTTAACCATCACAGATTGACGAATTTCCTTTATATAGATGATGTGTTTCTTCTTGTACTTGTGTATATTGCTATCTATTCAGAGCTTGTTTGTTTATACAGGGTGTTTCAAAAGTCTTGGGAACATAACGATTGTTAATAACTCAAAAACTATTAGGAGTTGAAAAATGAAATTGGTACCGTAGGAAAGGTTAAAGTTTCAAGTTTTGTGGGGAATCTTCAAAGTTGCTCAATATGAGCACCATTCGTCACACGGCAGACATCTAGTCGATAGTCCATTTCCTGCCAAACGCGTTCCAGCATCTTGACGTTAATGGTTCCCACAACTGCCGCTACTCGAGCCTTTAGTTCGTCAATATCTCTTGGAAGGGGCGGCACATAGACTTGTTGCTTGACAAAATCCCAAAGGAAAAAAGTCACACGGGGTAAGATCTGGAGACCTAGGAGGCCAGGGCATGAGAACGTCATCACCTCGCCAAGATCTCCCAATCCATCTACCAGGCAGCCTTGTGTTAAGAAACTGCCTTACTCTAAGACTCCAGTGTGGTGGTGCACCATCTTGTTGAAAGATGAAGTCATCAGAGTCTGCTTCTTCCAACTGAGCCATTAACCAGTCTTCCAGCATGTTGAGATAGGATTCACCAGTGATAGTTGCCTCTTCAAAGAAGAACGGTCCATAGACACCTTTCTTGGAAATTGCACAAAACACGTTCACTTTTGGTGAATCTCGCTTGTGCTCAAGAAGTTCATGAGGATTCTCAGTACCCCATATGCGAGTGTTATGCTTGTTAACTTTGCCATTCAGATGGAAGGCCTCATCACTAAAAACAAGCCGGTCATCAAAGCTGTTATCCCTGCTGGATCTTCTCACTGATTTACGGGGGCTCCGCTGAAAGGCTGTCCGAACTTGCTCAACTGCATCTTCTGAAGTTGAAGGGCGACCTGTTCGCTTACTTGGGCATAAACACCCATCTTTCACAAATTTAGCATGCCATCTGACAATGGATTTCCTTTCAGGGGCTTCTTTTTTAAATTTCCTGCGAAATGCACGCTGAACACATGTCTACGATTCAGTCTTTGCAAATTGGAGGACGCAAAATGCCTTGTCTTGTTTAGAGAACGCCATTACTGCACCTGGAAAGATAAGACAAAAATCATTAGTATGACCAAAAACTTGATTAAGCAAGCTTTAAAATGGCACCAGTTTCATTTTTCTACCTGGAATAGAACATGAGATATACGCATTTGTAATGTTCCCAAGACTTTTGAAACACCCTGTATTTATCATATTTCAAATGTTAACATCGAAATTGCTGACATTTTAAATAAACGAAAAGAAACCAAACTTCTGACAGTTTTGATAAGGGCTGATTCTCTTTCGTTTGATTGGTGCATTTGGTTTTTGCTGGTCGCCAGTCTGAATTACTTCATTCTCTCCAAAATTAAATCCATTTTTGATGTTTGTCAAAATTGGCACATTTTCTATGTAAACAATGACATTGATCATTTATCTTTTCCTACTGTTTGTAAGTATATATTCTTCGGTAAATATCCATCAATTCATACGTTTAGCATTGCCTCTCATCTCATTATTCATCAAATCGATTCTGATGTCCGTCTTTTCAAACAGAAATCATTTATTGCTTAACATCGTAGTCGGCTGTTAGTCTGTCGGTAGATCTTGAAATAGTTGATTTTTTTTTTAATAAAAACAAGAAATGCTAGTTGGTTTTATTTCTCTTAGTGATTTGCCCTTGAAAAGTTTGAAAATCTAGTCTGATGAATCCAGTATGGCATAATCGCGACAAAACAGAAGCCTATTCTGAACTCATCAAAGATATTGAAGAAAGTGACTTAATAGTTTCAACAGAATTTGGAGTAGTATGCCATCTCCACAGGTTGCACAAGTAACCATTTTTTCACTATCTATACAAAAAACTATATATATATATATATATATATATATATATATATATATAGTTTTTTGTATAGATATATATCACTACCAATATATATATTTCATTTTTATTTCGTTTGAAGATTCATAAACTATAACGTATTTGTTAATACATTTTTCTTGAATAACTAAAAAAAAAGTCTCTTTACTTCTATATTAATAATTATCCTTGTAGATAGCATAGAAGTAAAGATATTTTGCTAAGAATTTAAAATAGTAACATTACTTTTAGTAACTGGTATATATTAACTCTCTTAAAATTACTTCATGTTATTGTAAAATAGAGCAGGTGACACAAGAAATTAGGAATTTACCACAGCTATTTGTTCTACTTGATGTTCTCTGAGATAGATAATCGTTATCAACATTATTTCTCTTCAATACTTTAATTTTTAACAGTGCTTTCAAGGTCCCTTACTGACATTAAAGTAATCTATTTATTAAGTGAGGGTGGGGCGGAGGGTAATAACAAACTTTGTTTTACTCTGCATTGTCTGGGAGCAATAAAATTTTCATGATTAACATAATTTTTCTACAGACTTTAATTTTAAATGTACTTTTGACAGTGCTGTGAAGGTCTCCTTATTAATATGACAGTAATATATTTAGTGTTGTGTAAACAAATTTTTGTGTTATCCGATTGATAATTATAAGATTACAGTATTATTTTGCTAAGTGGTATATATTAAATCTCTTTGGACTGTTTTTTTATCAATATCATTTACATGCATATTATGAAATGAAAGATGGAGACAAGAAATTAGGAATTTACCGGGATTATTTATACTTCTCGTCATTAAGAATTCAGTATCTTGTTAGGGAAAGCTCATAATTATATTCCATTTCGCAAAATCACAAAATTCCTTTCAGAATTATTCCACAGATGAAAAGATTTGCCTCTCCCCCTCCGAATCTGTCATCTATCTATATATATATAAAAGGCAAAATGTGTGTGCACATTTTTTGTATGCCCGGCAATGGCTTTTTTTTCTTAGAACTTTTTATATACCGTGTAGATTATAATATGTATGATTTGTGAACACAAGTTGCATCTAGATTTATTTACAAAATTCTTGCTATTTCGGCTCCCCTCGTGTGTGTTCAGCTTTTTCGTATTAAAGCGAAACTAATCTGAAGTGAAGGTGTGGTTCTTGGCTTTTGTGCTGGAAGCGTCCAGAAAGCAGTCGGCTTTTGATCAATACAGGGGACCCCCTTATATCAGACAATTGCTATTCAATTGGACACTCCTTTTTTATAGGGAGCTGGTTCCCCCCTCCAAACATCTTGGGGAAACGAACAGCCAATGTTGGGAAAAGAAAAACTGCCTCGCAGCAAATGTTGACTGCAAGATTTCATTTGACTTCATTAAATTCGCGCATCTGTCAATAAAGTTTTATAGTTGTTACTCTGCCATCGTGGGCAAGCGGGTAACATGTCAGGTTTTTTTTTCCACCTTTGCTTCAAGGTTCGATCCTACCTACTTACCAAAACTTTTTTTTTTCTTTTACCACACGGGTGATGCCAGGCAGTTCACTGTTTTTTTTTTTTTTTTTTTTTTTTTTGTTCTTTCCGATTTTTAAAAAAAGTTTAACACCGTTTTTTTATTTTGCTTTGATCTACCCCCCCCAACACACACACACCTCCAAACACCCGCGCAACGCCGGGCACCCCCAGTAGTTTATAATAGAAATCTCACCTGACCAGCACCAGCAGCAAGGGCAATTGCATTGCAAGGTCATTTATGCCAACTGTCTGCTCGCTCTTGTCAATTTAGCATTACAAGCGTATGCTGTATTTTCGTGGACATCAGCAATTACATACCTAATGTGCTTCAACATGTCATATCATTTTTATTTGTTGGTCAATTTTTAAAAGAATTACATTGATGAAAAGAGAATAGAATAAGCATTCCAATGATGTTAATTTATTTTTCTTTTATGCGTTCAATATTTTTATGTTCCAAGTTAAAAATGAAGAAAATGGTAAAAAATGACAACAAAAAGGGAAACTATTTTTTCAATGTTTACATTTTATACGTTACGTTTGGATACATATGCGCGGGGATTAAATTTGATTGGATATGGCTGAAATTTTACAAACTATATAAGCATAGAAGTCCATCTCTACTGGTGTTTGATGTTTATTTTTACGACCACAGGAAGCAAAGTTTCAACCGAGCAAAGTTGACGAAGAATATTTCAAAATTGATGCAATAAATCGGTATATATCATCCATTTTCATATAGATAATAGTTTCAGAATTATTTTCATGTATAATATATAAATATTTGATAATTAATTATTAATTGTGCGGGGATTTCTTTAAAAAGTTAAATCCGCTTAAAGAGAAACGGCGTGCTTTTCGCTAACCATCGCTGTCAGGGTATAACGAGTTTGTATTCTCTTAAAAATAGAAAACTGTTTTTTCTGCTTTCAAAACGAATGCTGAAATAATGTTTATTTTTTATTCTGATTTTGTCAATTTAAAAAAATTATCTTTTCAAATTTGATTTCCAAACAATACTATTTTGTTTTTAACGCTTGTAGTACACCATGCATTAAAAGCGTTAAAAAACAACAAAATGTATTTTTTTAGTGGTAAAAAAAACAAAAAACAAATATATAACAAATAAAAGGTACTTGTGCACTTATGCTACCATGCTGAAATAATAACGTTATTATTTAGAAACCCATTCTTAACATGGGGAAAATTGGGTGTTTTGTTAACTATTCTGTACTTTCACCTGACAAATAAAACATATTGTGAAACTTGAATTTATTTATAACTCCTTGTCAAGACTATTTTTTCAAATGTGTAAAACAAACCCGTTTTTTTTTTAACTAAGGATATCTAAATAATAATAATAACAACAACTAATAATAATAATTAGGTTCGATAAAGAATTTCATTGTGATGCATTTTGTAAATTTTTACCTTGTTTCCATTTTAACATTTTTCTTTTAAAATGACTATCTTTTACGTTTTTTGGGTATGCTGAAAACGAATATCGCATTTAAATTTTCTGCAAATTAGTAGCTTTCTGGATATTAAGCAATATAATTTCTTATACTATGGCTGGTGGTCATCTTGGTACTTGCGTTTGCGCATAGTTTCTTGGGGTTACGTTTGTGCACTAACGCGTACCAAGATAGCCACCAGCAATAACATAAGAAATGACATTGCTTGATATCCGGAAAACTACTTATTTGCAGAAAATTTAAATGCGATATTCGTTTTCAGCATGCCCTAAAACATAAAAGTAATCATTTTAAATGTTATGGTGGAAACAAGGTAAAAAATTACCGTTTTATTTTTTTGTTTACATAATTAAATTTTCAGTAAAATAATAGAATAGAAATGACAAAAATTACCATCAACTGGTGAATATATAGTTGTTGCTTATCATGATTCCTGGTACTGTGAAAGCTACATCTCAGAAAATAGGGGTATATTTTGGGCCAGATGGAGAGGATTTACAAAATTGAAAATTGAACTGGTACCAAAATGCATAAGTTCTGGTCGACTGGGAATTTCCATCTTTTGCAGAAATCCAAAATCTATATGAAAAATTTTCTTCGATTTATTTCTGAGATTAATTCATATCTACTCAAATTTTTTTTTTCTTGGAGGGGAGTAGTAAATACCGGCCATGAATGCTCTTTAGACATTCAATGGCTACATCCAGATTAAGGTCTCTTTTGTTGAGGAGGCAGGAAAATGTCTACTCTCAATAAAGCTATATTTAAATACGACTATAATACTTAGTTTTGTTCATGAATAGACACCCACTGTATGATACCATGTGCCAGTTTAAAAAAATTGCAATTTTTACATCTGAATTTATCATTCATGGCTTATGGTAAAGCGATACATCAAATTTGACTGAATAGCACCACAATTTTACATAAGAGTTCCAAGTTTCATGAGAATAGCTTGAAAAATACATAAATGGTGGTGAAATAACTGAATTTCTTGAAATGTTGAGGTTCGTAATTTAGCTCACTTTTTCTAAAGAAAAATGTCCACGGGAAAGCATAAATTTTGGAACTTAAAATTCTCAAATTTTGAACTACTATTGGTATTTGCATAATTCAAACTGTTTTAAACATCTTTTACATAGCTCTTTTCATGTAAGTTGATAAAATAACAATTATCTGAAAAGAAAAAAATCAACTTGTAATTAATTAAGGATTTCTTAAACACAAAGCCACACCAGCCTCACACCTCTCCTTTTCAGATCTACCAGATCAGAAGATCGTGTAGGTTGACTCGCACTCAACCAATTGATCCTCACCTGTGAAAAGCATCTCAGAGAGTACAGCAATGTTTACATTGTATCTTTGCAATTCCGTGGCCAAAATGACATCTTCTGTTCTTTTACCATTGTCTTCTGTTCTAGTCTTTTACCATTGTCAATAAGTGTTCTCACATTCCAGCAACAGAACTGGAGTTTAGCATAATATTTTCTGTTCCTGTTAATATGGACAACCGTCAACCGCAGGTTGCTGACCAGTAGATCAAAGGCAGATTTATTTAGGACGCATTTTCTCGTCCCTTCCCAAATTCTTAGGTGAGCGTTGCTGTCCAAAAAAGGCTGCTCATCACAAAAACCTCATTGAGCACACAACTCCCTAAGTATTGTTGTGAAAAGCGATGTTATGATTGGCCTTTTGTTGCCTGTGTGCAGATTAGTTATTACATGCTTCCAGCCTGACAGGCCTACACACGTCACAACTTTTCCATCACTATAGGATTTTTTTTTTTTTTTTTTTTTTTTAGACAAATGTCTGAGGGAGTATCTGTACAAAGATATTATTACAGAGTTTTAGCTTTGTACAACATTGAGAACCTATCCCTTAAAACATTGTTTAAAAGTAAAAATCCTTCAAAATAATGTGTGATAATCTTGAAGGGCCAGTAATAATGAGGACAACATGGTAGTATATTTATAAGAGCACAGAATAGTATGTTACAGAAAGTCTTTACTGTGACTATGACTGCTACAACACTTTGTTGTAAACCTATATGTATAGTGTTAAGAAGAGTCCATCTATTCCTACAAGAAGGTAGATCAACATCACACAATACCCCTCCCCCGTTTTAAACTTTGCTCCATATATAGTCAATGTACTTTTCTCTTCAGGTTTACTTCAACAAAGTCTGTATTTTTACTTTTCATTTTTGATGTTAGCTTTTCAGAAACTATTTGTGGAATTGGTAATTCAAATGCGTCAAACGCAACATCCATTAATTCATTCTCTACAGCATTCAAATGTCTTTCTATTTTGATTCAAATGTTTTTTATGGATAAATTTGGGTCTCTTCGCCATATATATCAGGCATATATCCACAGTGTGATTATATGTGGAAGTGAAATATGGCTGGAAAAGGATTGAGTACATGTGTTGCATAAAGAGAAATGATATGAGAATGACACAATAAGTGTGTAATGTGAGTCTTAGAGACAAACTTAGAGTTGATGAACTCAGATGAGATTAAATCTGGACAGTATTGAGAAATCTGTGTAGAACAGGAGGCTTCATATTTTTGACATGTTGAAGAATGAATGAGAGTGTTTGGCTTCGTAGATATAGAACAGTTATGGTGACAGGGTCAGTTGGCAGCAAAAGTGATAATGATGAATTTGAAAGATTCATACAACTTGGTCAGAGTTAGTTTGGGAGTTTCTAAAACCGTTACATGTCAGCATGTAAAACATGTTAAGCTGAATATTGAAAAATTAATTTTAGTTTGTATTAATTTTGCCATTTCATCTTTTTACTTCTATATCAGATTCTTAGAATTTATTCTGAAAAATTATTTAACATAATAAAATGGGTATTTTTCCACAATTTTGTTGGTGCTGTTAAAAAATCAGATATTTGGCAATATAAAATAATCGCTATAATCCTTACAAATAAGTTTTACAAATGTTGGTGGAGTCTGTGCTCTTTGAGTGCTTATCTTATTTTCATGAGTTACTAAACAAAACATTACTTCTTTAGTACATTTTTATTTTCAATGTACGATTTCTTAAAAAAAAAAAATAACATGCCAATTTATATTAACATATCCTCTGCTTTACTTTCTTTACATATCTATTCTTATATAATAATGTTACAATCGGCCGTTAGTGCATTAAAAACCACCCATGTGTCTCGCTAAACCTATTTTATAACTATAAAACTCTTTTATCCTTCCCTGTTTGCTGACATTATAGGAAAAGTGTCCCTATAAGATTTATGAGGTCAATATTGGATGAAGTTTTCACTTGATTTTAGGGTGTTTTTCTTTTCTTATTTATTTCGCTTTGATCCTTCTATACATTTCTAACAACGCAAAAATGATCGATCATCTCTTCCTAATTAGGATTTACTGAATTATTAAAAACTGATCTTTGCATTGATAATGTTTGGGGAGAAGAGAAGGAAAAAAACATTTCAAGTATTGACCCAAACCTCTAGTGACCCTTGTCTTGTTTGTCTGGAGCAAGGAAAATGTAATAAGTATTTTATGTTTCTTTCCTATCACGCACACTTCTTTTTTTTTTCTTCACTCATTCTCTATTTCTCTTACACTCTTTTTATCTATTTATAACTATTCACTCTTTTCCTTCATTCACGTTGATTCATTCACTCTTTCATTCATTCATTCATTCACTATTTTATTCGCCCTCTCTCTTTTATCTGCTTTTATCGTTCTTTCTCTCACTTCTTTCTCATCAACTCATTCTCTATCTTTTTCTCTCTTCCTCTTTTCCATTCACTTTTTTCCTATTATCGAGCTCAGACTCTGCCGATATGATTAATACTGACCTGACCTTACTGCGTCCAAAAGAAAGCTGCATAGTCAAAAGTATCTCTGGTAGACAGCAAGATGCCTTCTAATATTTGGTTGTTTATTCACTTACAAACTTATTAATCAAAATAGTGCAGCCTTTGATTCTTAGATCAATGCATTAATTTTTAAATTATGATTATGTACATATCTACCAACCAGCATAACATTGTTTAAATGCTACTAACTGACGAAAATTGTTAATTAATAAATGCTGTTATGTGTTGTTTTGGGATTCAAATACACAATCTAGATGCTACAAGTAGAATGCATTGACTATTGACATTAGTTTTTTAATATCTTGGTGATAAATTAAGTTTTAAACATTTGTTAAATACTTTTTTTCATTATATATTACTTGTTCATGTCAAAACCGGTTATAAAACAGTTTTAAAATAATGTTTATTTTTTTGCCGAATTAATCAAACTTATATAATCAACAAATTTGGGATCTAACTGGTGTTTCTCACTGAGAACGCAAACGCCGAGTTTGTTTTAAGACTTTATTCAGCCGAGAGCCCACCGCAAGTATCTACATGCTGTCTCTTTCTGCACCGACCGTTTGCCGGTGTTCCCCCTGTTATCGTCCCCTGTGTACCTATGTACATTACATCTCCCCCCCAAAAAAGAAAGGTCCATTTATCATGGAAAAAGGTCAGGGTAGACTGCCCTTGTGACCCTTTTGTGGCCGAGGATTATTCTGCCTCAGTATGTGACCATTGAAATCCCCCCCCTTTTTTTTTTTTTTTAAGTTAAGAAAAAATAAAAGGTAATTGTTCAATCTTTAGTCAATCCGGACTAAAACGATTCGGTGGTCTTATTGTACGGCCCGATCGTCGTGGCAGGGCTAGTGGGGTATGCTCACTCACTTCTCTATCTGGCTGCTCATAATCGGGCGAATTCTCATGTGTCAATGGAGTCTGTGGATGTGTGTTATTTTCTGTTGCCATATCTGGAGGCATGTTTAGTTCCGTGAAAATGCGTTCTGGATTGTTTTCACTTGGGGATTGAGGTGTTGGCTCGGTGATACAACGGCGAGACCTGATGTGATCCTGATGACGACGAACCAACCGGCCATCCTGCAATCTGATTAGAAAGGATAAAGGAGATACTCTTTCCAGAATGTGACCAGCCAACCACATGGATCCAGAACCAAAGTTCTGTGCAAATACTGCTTGGTCTTCATCAAATGAACGCATCTGGGCAGATTTGTCATGGTGAAACTTTTGACATTCTTGGTTGTTATATACAACACTTGAGGTGGTGGGCTTCATACGATCCAGATTGGTGCGCAATCTTCGCTTCATCAACAACTCTGCCGGGGTAGATCCCGTTGTTGTGTGAGGCGTTGTCCGGTATGTCAGCAGAAAACGGGATATCTTTGTTTCCAGAGTTCCTCCCCACATTTTTTTAATACCGTTTTTAACCAGCCAAACTGAGCGTTCGACTAGACCATTTGATGCCTGATGATGTGAACTGACAAATTTGTGTCTGATACCATTCCGTTTCATGAACTCTGCAAATTCTGAACTGGTGAAGCATGGGCCATTATCACTGACAACAATGTGCGGGAGACCATGAGTAGCAAAACAGCGCCTCAACCTTTCAATTGTAGTGGCTGAAGTAGCTGCACTTGTGGTATAGACATCAACCCATTTTGAGTGTGCATCCGTAATGACAAGCAGGTATTGGCCATTGTAATCGGCATAATCAACGTGAACCCGCTGCCAAGGTTCAGCTGTCCATTCCCAGGGGTGTAGTCGTGCCTTAGCAGGTAAGCTTCTGGAGCACTGACAAGGGTAACAGTTGTTCACCTTTTTTTCGATGTCAGCATCTATCCTAGGCCACCATACATAGGTCCGGGCGAGGGCCTTCATCTTGACTATGCCAGGGTGGCATTGGTGAAGCTCGTCCAACACTCTCTGCTTGGGATGGTGGGGAATTACCACTCGTGAACCCCACAGCAGGCACCGCCTTTCAACACTTAGTTCGTTTTTACGAGCGTGAAATGGTAAATATGGAGCATCATGTGGGAGATTGCACCCTCCATGTTGTGTGGTTTGAACAACCTTAGAGAGGATGGGGTCTTTGCGTGTATGAGCACAAATGTCAGTCGAGTCAACGGTGGAATTGTCCAGGTGATCCATGAGATGTATAATGCAGCCTGGTGTTGGGACATCTAACGCTTCCTGCAGGGGGAGACGACTCATTGTGTCGGCAGTGACGATGTGTGAACCAGGCCTATATTCTATCGTGTAATCGTAAGCACTCATCAACAGTGACCAACGTATTATTCTTGGTGGCAGGGTGTCCAATGTTGGCTTTGTTGGGCTAAAGAGGCTGATAAGTGGCTTGTGATCTGTAATGATACGGAATGCACGTCCAAATAAGTAGTGATGAAACTCAGTCCCTCCTTGTCCAATTGACTATAATTTTTCTCAGCCGGTGACATTGTTCTCGAAGCAAAAGCAACAGGTTTCTCTGAACCGTCGGCAAAGATGTGCAACAAAACAGCTCCGACACCATATTGACTGGCGTCACAGGGCAGTACCAGTTCCTTCTTCGGGTCATAGTGAACCAGGACATTTGTGGTCTGCAATGCATCTTTGGCTCGCTGAAAAGCTGTTAATTGGGGGGTGCCCCATGTCCAAGAGACACCTTTCCGCAGTAGATAATAGAGGGGGCCCAACTTATCTGCGACGTTGGGGACGTACCCAGCGTAGAACTGGAATAAGCCCAAGAAAGCCTTAAGTTCGGTCACATTGCGTGGGGCTGGTGCATCCTGGATGGCACGGATCTTTTCTGCTGTAGGGTGAAGGCCTTCGGAGTCAATCCAATGACCTAAGTAGGTTACGGAGGGTGCCATGAACTTGCACTTGTCCAGACGAACGCGAAGACCAGATTCTGAGAGTTTCCCTAACACTCGGTCAAGGGTGCTCAAGTGTTCTGCGTCTGATGATCCTGTAATTAGTATGTCGTCCTGATAGCATACGACATGTGGTTCATTTGCCAACAAATTGTCCATACAGTGTTGATAGATACCAGGAGCTGATTTTACTCCCAAACTGAGGCGGTTGAACCTGTAGAGACCCTGTGGTGCATTGATTGTAAGGTACTGCTTTGAGTTTTCCTCTAACGGAACCTGCAGGAATGCTGATCTCAAGTCAAGCTTGGTGAATTTCTTTCCCTGCACCAATTTTGCATACAAATCATCAATCCTGGGGATAGGGTACTGGTCGAGATTTGAACATTTGTTTATTGTAGTTTTATAATCTCCACACAACCGTATTGTTTGGTCAGTTTTGACAACTGCTACTATAGGGGCAACCCATTCTGAGTATTGTACTGGTTCGATGATACCCAGAGACTCTAGTCGATCCAGCTCTTTGTCAACCTTTTCACGCAATGCAAAGGGCACGTGTCGAGCCTTGCAGAATATGGGTTTTGTTTTCGGGTCAACACTAAGTTTTGCTGTGAAACCCTTCAGTGCGCCCAATTCATTCTTGAAAGCATTGGGGTATTTTGCAATAATGTCTTCAATTGCAGGTGTAGCATTTACTGCTTTCAGCTGATGGATGCGTTTCCAGCTGAGTTGCACTACTCGTAACCAGTTTCTACCAAGAAGTGCAGGGCCAGAGCCAGGAACAATCACTAATGGCAGACGAAACTGTCGGCCATCATAGTCTACCGACACTTGACACGTACCACACGGCGTGATACTTTCTCCCGTGTAGGTTGCTAGTTTCTGTGACATAGGCTTAAGTACCAGCTTATCAGGTTCACACCATAGTTTTTCAAATGCATTGCGGCTGATCAATGAAACAGCAGCTCCGGTGTCGATCTCCATCTCGACATTGCGACCATTTATGCCCACCAACACCATCAGGGGCTTGGTTTTGCTATTTGCTGGCAGGTTGAACAGCCTATGCACTGAGGCGCAGTCGCTGCCTGTATCTTCGTCTACTGGTTCTTCGCTGGTGACCTTGTGGGTTTTACGATTTCCAGCTCTGTCGTTGTACCTACAGGTCAAACAGGCTGGCGAAATGTGACCGGTTTTGTGACAAAAATTACACGTTGCCTCTTTGAAATGACAGGAGTCGGGGTAATGTTTTCCGTTACATTGGAAACATGGTCTTTGTTTTTGTCTCCGTAGTGGAGTAGGCCGTTCAACCTGGTTGACTTTCGTCTGTATTGTAAAATTGGACGTTGAACAGGCTGCCATGTCACTAACATTCCTGTCTGCACTTTCCATGGCAAGAGCTATCTGTCGGGCATAAGGAAATGTTAGTTTCCTCTCGGAAAGCAGTTGATGACGGATTCGGTCATCCATCAATCCAACGACGAGCAAATCTCTCAACATCTCTTCTATTGTATTTCCAAACTCACAAAACTTTGTAATTTTTTTTTAAATGAGCAATAAAATCCGAAATGGACTGACCTGGTTGTTGGCGGCACATGTAAAAGTTGAATCGCTCAACAATTACGGACGGTGTTGGGTTGCAGTGCTCTTTTAACGAGAGCGAGAGTTCCTCATAACTTTTGTCTCTTAAGCTGTGCGGCGTAACGAGATCCTTCAGCAGAGAAAATGTTTCACCACCACAAACAGAAAGAAGGACGGCCTTTTTCTTTCCTGGATCTTGTATTCCGTTAGCCTCGAAATAATACTCCAATCTTTCTGAGTATGTGTCCCAATCACCTCCACTTGGTGAAAATTCGTCGATTTTACCATAAGACGTCATGTTTTTAAAATGCGTGTGTGCAGGTAGAAATATTTAATTTCTATTAAACGCGATGTTTTTCGGAGAAAAAGTTTAAATAACTTTCCCCTTTATGAGAAACGATCTCATCCTCGTCGCCATGTGGTGTTTCTCACTGAGAACGCAAACGCTGAGTTTGTTTTAAGACTTTATTCAACCGAGAGAGCCCACCGCAAGTATCTACATGCTGTCTCTTTCTGCACCGCCCGTTTGCCGGTGTTCCCCCTGTTATCGTCCCCTGTGTACCTACGTACATTACAATAACCATGATTATTTTTATGTGAATATTAATCAAGATTAAAAGAACTTCGTAAAGATATACAACATGGTAATATTAGAAGATGAAATGCTAGAATATGATGACCAATGCCAAAATCGTCATTTTGAATTTGATCCAGTTTGGTAAAATCTTTGTTGCTCAGGCTTCACTCTAAATTGCTTTCTCTAAAAGTTTGAACATATCCTCTTATAACACACACATTCACTGTCTCTCTTTCTTTATTAAATTATAGACATTTAAAAAACTATTTTAGATTTATTATAGTCAAATAATTTTGATGGATGAACTTGCAGATGCAAAAAATAAAAAATGTAAAAAAAATAAAACAAAAACAAATGAGGTATTGAGTTTTAAACTTTGTTATTCTCTTCGAAAAATGCACCCTTTTGGCTGTGGAACTTTTTGAAATTCGAACCGAAACAAAATCACCGATGTTGTCGTTGTTGAACTGGAATAAAATGTTCTCTAGTTAACATAAATACTGTAACATAATTATTAAAAAAGTTAATTTTATTATAGTACTAGCATAGGTGGGCGGCGTTGCCCGGGAGGTATATGCTGAGCAAAAAAAAAAAAAAAAAAAAAGGGTCAATTTTTTAAACTTTGACCCCTATTATGACCCCTTAAAATTTATTGTTTTGGGCTCAAATCAATTTATTAAGTTAGATCCATGGCCAAGGAACCTATATCTAAAATTTCAAGTGTTTAGACCCAAAATTGTCAGAGGAGTTTGGTAGAGTTCTCAAAGGTCAAATCATTGAACTTTGACTCCTTAACAGCCAAATTTCTGGCCAAAAACCGTGGACCCAATAATGCTGTAAAATCTTAGATCAAAATAATGTTTTCAATTTCCTGTGTAATGTACTTTACAAATATGTACATGCAGTCAATCTCCAAACACCTTACGAACTGAAATACAATGACATGCTTTCATTTTCAACAATAAGAAAAACAAAATTAAAATAAGCATTGGTGAAAATCAAAAAGTTAGTATGCTCATGCATACCAACTTTTTGATTTTTCATTCAAAAGAAAATATATTTGTTGAAAAAGTTAACGCATTTTATCATATGAAATTGTTTGGTAGAACAAAGCTAAATTTTTTGTATCTAAGTAATTACTAACAGAAATATTCGTTACCATTTTAGTTACCTATTTATTTGTATGCAAAATTGGTGCAGGGAAAGAAATTCACCAAGCTTTTTAGTTACCTATTTTAGTTACCTATTTTACTGGATCGAAAAAGCAAGGTCGACCAAGACGCACAACTTCATCGATTGAACAGGATTATTGTCAAAAGTTGAGCTGTTTTGGGCTATGGATAGCTGCCCGCATTGGAGATCCATGGTCGTCAATGGCTGTTAAACGGCAGGCCCACTGATGATGATTTTACTGCTTTTAATCGGTTTGAACGAACAGTTAATAGGTATATCCATCGTCTTTTTAATGGTTTTATTTGTTGTAAATTAAAACAACAAAAATCAGTTTGAAAACATGTGAATAAATTTTGGGGAAAAGGTATATCCATGAAAAAAAAAAAAAGAAATGTGGCCATGTAATATGTAAAATATCTATGAAATGGTTTTGTAGAATTAAGACTGATATGTGATCAGTGAACTATTTTTGTCATATGGGTATTTGTTAACTTAAAAACTTGAATTTATAGTTTAACCATTGAAGACCATTGCTGCATAAATTAAATAATAGTTAGCATTTCAAAAGTTTTTATGCAACAAAATAAAAAAATAAATAAAAGCCAAGGTCCCAGGTCAGACTTAAAAAGAAAGCAATTGTGAAAAATAACAAAACAACCAAGGTAGAAATTAAAGTAATATTAAATTGAGAGAAAAGTTAAAAGCACATGTGCATATCAAGTGGAATTTTATTGAGGATAGACAACTTTGCTTGCTGCATGGGTTTCCGAGCAAATTGTATTATATGTCTACGGTCAGATAGCTTGTTGAAGCCGTCATCAAAAAATTGCTTCTGAATAGCTGATAATGTATGATCTCTAAGGTCAGGCAGTTGTGTATAAATGAAAAGAAAGAAAAATAAAGCTTATCACAGAAAGATAGAAAAACAGAATACCGAGAAACACCAAGTTACCAGAGTTGACAAGCTGTTATTGTGAAGAGAAAGAAAATATACTAAAAACTACGAGTTTGTTATAAGTGAGAAGGGGAGGGGGATAGAAAAGCACTGTTCCCCCAACACTCAAATGTGAGAGAAGCAGAGGATGAATCCCCAACTCATTGACACTACTAAGATAATTTGTCCATTTGTTGTTTTTTCTTTCAAGAACTTTTGGCATAATTGTACATAACTTTGTAATTGAATAAATAGTTCTATTTATTTAGATAAATAATGATTTGTATTTGAAAGTGCTTTGATATGGACAGACTTTTTTTTTTTTTTTTTTTTTTTTACTTCAATGCCATGAATCACTCAAGAACATTTTTGTATATGTGGAATCCCAATGTCAGAAATAAAAGCTAATTTGAGTTGGTTCAACAAAGAAGTACGATGCTTTGATCTCTTTGTAACCGACATTGTGAATTTACTATGCCCCCATTTTGTAATGGCCAACACAAAAGTCATAATAAGTTCACCATAAACAGAATGTCCCTGACCGTGTTATAATTATTGACTGCCCTAGTTATACCCTGACTTTATTGTAACAAAAGTAAATGAAGATTAAACAGATTTGTCAGAATCGGCAATATAAATCTACTAACAAAAGCAGATATCTAAGTATTTCAATAGACAAAAATTATGTCACTGACTCAGATTTCTTAGTTTTTTTTTTAATTTTTAAATTATGTATATATACTAGACTGTCCGTCGACTCTTGAAGGGGAAGAGAAAAAAATGCTCAAAATAAAAAGTTATTTTGAGATTATATTATCTTTTATTGTCATTTTTTTTTTTTTTTTAGTGATGAATGTAAAAAAATAAAACTTAGGAGGCCTTCAGAGCACTACTGTAAGCACTAATTAAAATAAGAGACCCCCAGAGCACTACTAAGACCAAGTTTCTATCACTTCCCCTAGAAGAGAAAATATTTTTTAAGTGAGGACTGAAAAAAAGTAAAACCTTACAGATGCTAAACTTCTGACTGACCAACAATATGGATTTAGGCAAGCCCGTTCAACAGCAGACATCCTAACTGTAATCTCAGAAGTATATACCAGTCACTGGACAAAGCGGGGGAGGGTAGAGTGGTAGCTCTAGATATATCTAAGGCTTTTGACAGGGTATGGCATGAAGGTCTTCTTAGGAAAATCAGATCACTGGAAGAATACATGACATAATTAAATCCTTCTTAGATAAGAGAAAAATGCAGGTTGTCCTATACGGTCGTACATCTAAACAATATGATATAAATGCGGGAGTGCCTCAGGGGTCTATCCTAGGACCTCTGTTATTCCTAATATTCATAAATTACCTCCCTGACAAAATTGCCTCTGAGATGGGTATATATGCTGACGACACCACACTCTATAACAGACATGACAGGAAAACAAATGAACACATATATAAAGAAATGGCAGAAACACTAGAGGATGACCTCCAATCTGTAGTGGAATGGAGACATAAGTGGTTGGTCACATTCAATGCTGCCAAGACTAAACTCGTTTCCTTCAATAATTACAAGAAACCTTCTTTACCACCAATATCAATGGCCAATGACTTTTTATCTGAAAGTACATCTTTTAAACTCCTCTGCCTAACGCTCTCAGGAAACATGAGTTGGAACAATTACATTGAGAGTATCGCCAGGACCGCTGCGAAGAAGGTAGGTGCTCTCTACCGTGCTAGAAAGATACTAACGCCCGAAAGTATCCTATACATCTATAAGGCCACCATTCGCCCATGTATGAAGTATTGTTGTCATATTTGGGCTGGTGCATCTGCCACTAGTCTCTCGCTCCTAGTAATCCCAATGTCAGAAATAAAAGCTAATTTTTACAGATTGTGATCAAAAGAAAGGATTGTTGTCAGCGTTCATACGACTTTCTACATTCTGATCTATTTAGTTCGGTTCTAAGAACTCTACTCCCCTGTCCTCTCGACTTTAGTCTTTTTATAACGTCTTTATATTTACGAGTAAATGCACTTTTTTAGTACTACTGCTACTACCTTTGAAAGCGATTATAAGGGTCTATAGTGTTAATGGTTAAGGAGAGATAAGAACTACTAACTTTGAATCAAATGTTTTATGTATGGGTAAATCTTAATAATAAGAATAAGAATATTAAGATATTAAGTTCTACCTCGGTGAGAAAATATACAGAAATCTTTGTATTTACCAAAATTCCAGGTTTTTTTCAAATGATGCGGTAGTTCACTTTTAAGGAGTTTCTTTTGGATGGATTTTCATCCTAGAAACATTACCAAAGTTCTTAACAGCAAGTCAGCAACTTAACAATTTAACTGATGTGGCTACTAGTGCAGCATCTTTATATGGGTTTATGCACAGAATTTTCTTGATTATTTTAGATTGTTCCAAAAACGCTCTAAATAGAATATTTTAATGTTCTATAGAATGTCATGACACAGAATTTTCTTGATTATTCCAGATTGTTCTGAAAACATTCTAAATAGACTATTTTAATAATTTTTAAAGGAAAATTAAATGGCATAACACTTTTTATAACATTATTAATTAACTTGCAGGATTGCAGGGTTTTTTTTTTAGCATGATAGTCACCACTTATCAAGGCCCGGAAGCCACTCGGGGATAAGGGTTATTGTGTGTACAGTAATCAATGGGATAATATTGTAGTAATCGTTAGTAATGGAGATTTGATAAAGTGTCTTACTTAAGGGGGCGGTTTATCAGGAATTTGTTTATGTTGGACTTGAAGACATCCAAGTTGTAGTCAGGTGGGAAACAGGCAAACGGAAGAGAGTTCGACAGGCGTGCACTTCTAAAAAGCTTTGCTCATGGAATCTACATTTTGATTTAGGCACAGATAAAGAGTGAAAATTATTGACAGTGGTTTCAGCTAGACGGGTGTTTTTCATGAAATATTGGCAAGGGGGGTGCCAGAGATTGGAGCTCAGACGAGCACTTGCCATGGAAATAATGATAAAACAAAGACAGGCTCGCAACGTCTCTTCTGTGGGAGAGAGATTGCAGAGAAGAGAAAAGGGCATCCCCCACTAAGCCACAAAGTCTATTTTGTACTCTGTCAAGGCAGGATAAATTGTTTCTAGCAGCTCCTGCCCAGATGTGGCAGCAGTACTCCATTCTTTTATTACCAATATTAAAAGTAAAAAAAAAAATCCTAGTGTGGTCTGAATTTGGACCATAGGTTGGTGGACAAAATAGCACAGAAATCTTAAAAGTTAATTTGATTAGAGGAGGAACCTCAAAAGTCATGCATAAAATATTGCATTTATTAGTATAGATCTCATTTTACATTTAAGAAAAAGGAAAACAATCCAATAAGACTGGCCTGTTGACAAAGAGATAAACTATAATGTCTAATAAAATTAATTACCTTTATAGTGAGTAAAGTCAAAAGGCCAGTAATCTTACTCTTTCCCCACACTCCTTGTTCTTTTAATATGACCACTGTTCATTGTATGGGCACACTTTCATTTCACCATCTATATAGTTGTTGGCAAGTTATTCTAATCTCTGATTTATAGTATGTGCTTCAAGAATTATCTTGGCAAAACCCCAAAAGATGGCGCTACTCCCTTTCTTTGTCATTCCATTCCTCACTCTTCATATTAATTCACGTTATTACTTATCTTCTCTGTCGCTTTCTATGGACACTTATCTTGTTGGTTTTATTCTGGACTGTATAAAGAGTCAACAAATATATTTTTGGTAGATATGGCGCCTTCTGATTTGAGGGAGGAGAGTAAGGGGGGGATCACCACTTGTAGGAACCTGCTCTCTATCCCTTTGTTCATGATTTCAGTGAAATTTATTCCTTGCAAGAACGAGGATGATTTCGAAAATAAATTGCTTGGAGTCAGATGTGAAAGTAGTCATGTTTTATTTTATCTGTCAAGATGCACAGTAAATTATGAGTTTCTTCATTTTCAAATAGAACACCTCCACTTTGTCGGTTTTCTCTTTCGTTTCTTTCAGATTTTTCTCTCTCTTTACTATTGTTTCGTTTTCTTGTAATATTTCTCGCTCCATAGTTTCCTTCAATCGTTATTCGTTCTGCTAATTTCACACTTTTTTTATTCTTATTTTATTTTTTACATATTTGCTTTTTTTTTTTTTACATACTTTTTGTTCATTGTTTTCCACTATTCTCCTTTTATTTTTCTCTCTCACTTTTATTTGTGCACTTTATTCTCTCTCGATCTCTATCGAATCCTGTAGCCCTTTTTGTTCTCTTCCCTTCATGCTCTTATTTGGTTACTCATTTTTCAGTACTTTTCCTCATCTCTTCCTGAATCCTACCTTTTTATATTTTCATTATTCACATCACTATTTTCAACTGGGCATATGGTTTATCCAATTAAAAGTTACTTCAACATGACGCTCTTCTGGAAGTTAAAGATTCAATCCTTACAGCAGGCGATAATAATGCAAGCAAGAATAGCATAAACTAACACTGCCACCCAATTTTGGTTGATAGGATGAGAACAATCTACCCTCGATTTATCTATCTTACGTTCTCAGTTTGAAATTCCCGCGTTCCACAAGATTAGAGATTACATTAAAGAGAAGCTTATGAATATTACAACCAAAATGAGAATCGTGGTTTGAATAATTCAAATCATTCAGTTTATTAATCATATTCTCAAAAGATCGGAAACATCATATCTCTCCTTCCCTCTCTACTCTCTTTCCTC
The DNA here is from genome assembly GCF_053919585.1 of Euprymna scolopes. Lineage (NCBI taxonomy): Eukaryota > Metazoa > Mollusca > Cephalopoda > Sepiida > Sepiolidae > Euprymna > Euprymna scolopes. The sequence goes on from NC_136515.1 coordinate 32,778,698, forward strand.
TTTGTTTTCCTTTTGCTTTTTTTAGTGAATCATCTGTTCCTTTTCTCTCATCCACTCCGCGTTCTTTTTTGGATCACCTTATCCATCTTCTGTTCATCCTCCTCATCATATAGCCCTTTTGTTCTTAATATTCTCTCCCTTTCCATACTTTGTTTTTCATTTTGTGTTTATTTTACATTTGTATGAAAGAATGAATCTTCTGTTTAAATTCAAACTAAGAGTTAAAACAGTTGTGCAACGTTGTATGAAAAACAAATCATGCCTGGCAACGCTGCCAAGAGCTCATGTTGATGTGTGAGAAGATTATCATATTCAGAATTTTCATTCTCTCTATTTCCATTTTCCTCTTTTTTTTTTTTTTTTTTTTCTTTTTTTGGTTATCTCTACCTGGCGTTACCCCGGAGTTAAGCTTGTTAAAATAATATGATAATACATTTGAAGCTAGAAAAATAGAATTTCACAATTTATTTCATTAAAAGGACTAATGACTAACCTAAGAAATCAAAATGCATTTTAGTCGCTATAATTTAATATCTCTTATTTTTTTAAATGAACAACAGGTGATAATTCATTAATCTATAAATATAAAAGCGAAAATGTGTGTATGTATGTATGTTTGTATGTGTGTTTGTGTGTCCGCTAAAAACTTTTGACAGACAGAACAAAAATTCACAAACTTGGTATCATATTGAAGCTCCATCCTTTGCCCGAAAAATATCGAAAAATTGGCCAAAAACGTTAATTTTTTCACCCCGAAATCGACAATTTTCTACAGGGAGGGGGGGGTCAACAAAAACCGTCCTCTCATGACGACGATCAGTTCTACGCATGCGTCAGATGACGTCATGATCTGATTTAGTTTAAATAGTTGAAGAACTGACTAAATTTCATGTATGTCGTGTTAGCTCAGTTGGTTAGCGTGTTGGTTCATTATCTAAACGTTTTGGGTTCGAATCGTGGTGTGAGGTGTCTCTTTTTTTTTTTTTTTTCTATTTTTTAAATTTAAATATTGAAGCAGGGTTATTTAAGCCATTTTTCACGTAACATTCGTTTTTCTGTTTTTTTTTTTTTTTTTTTTTACTTCGCTTATTCTTAGGTTTTCATTAACACCCCCGACCGACCACACACACTCAAAAACACCCGGGTACCCACCGATTTTTTAAATTTTGATATCGAACAGGCTTATTTAAGCCATTTTTCATGTGTTTTTTTTTTTGGAGGGGGGGGGTTAACGTTCGTTTTTCTGTTTTTTTTTTGTTTTTTCGATTTGTACACTTAACATCGTTCGTTTGCCTTACGTTAGTTTTTTGTGTTTTTTTTTTACATGTTTTGATTACCTTCCCCCCCTCCCCACCCCCACCCCCGGGTACCCACCGCTTTCTGTTTTCTTTTTTTACTTTGCTTATTCTTAGCTTTTCATTAACAACCACACACACCTACAAACACTTGGGCAACGCCGGATACCCCCCCCCCGCTAGTCTCTACATAAAAGACAATTTCCTGTTCCTCTAAGAAACAATACTACAAGACAACGTTAGACCAACATGTTTGACCATCCATAAGGTGTAACATCTAGATATAGTAAACTGAAGGAAAAACAGGGAGATAAGAGATCAACTTTACATGAAGATACCACAATAAGCTCACATTGAATTGAAAGGCTAAAACCAGAATAAAGTTGAGAAACATAGCACTCCTTAATTTCCAACTTAATTGAAATGAACGTTTTCTTGTCCATCAATAAACTGAAATATAAATATTAGATGAAATACATCAGTCTATCAATTCTTATTACACATCCATCATATTATGCATCCTTACTTAACATATTTCATCACATCATACATCATCAATCATCACATCATCACATGCATATGCCTGATAGATGCTTCCTGGTCATATTGGCAGTTATCATTTAAGTTAGCTCGTTTCAGCTATTGATGAGTCTATAAAAACAAAGGTTCAAAGTGTGAGGACAAAATGTCGCCAAGAACTATCAAAGAGTGGATCAAGGAAACAAATACAGAGGAACGAAACACGTTCAAAGTGAGTTCCGCGGCTGCTCTCCTCAAACTATGATGATATTCCCTTTTGTTTATAATGGATTCTTCCTATCCTTTTATTTTATCCTTTCTTTATGTGTTTTTTAACAAAGTGAGGGGGTGAGCCTAAATGATAAATGCAGTTTAAAGTAATAGTGAGGATCAAAGAAGATACAAGAGAGGAAAAAATGATAGACACTTGTTAAGAGATGGATTATTTGGTGATATAATTGCAGTTTACAGTTAATTAAAATAATTAAAACAAGCGTTTTTCCAAACATAATTCAATCACAACATTCAGGATTATCTAATCTATATATATAAAAGCGAAAATGTATGTATGTACGCTTTTCCTCAATGTTCACAAAAGGCTTCTTTCAGAGAAGCGTTCGCTCGGTTCACAACTTCTTAAAACTTTTTATATCATCTATAAATTGTAATATCTCACACTTAACCACGGAGCTCGCCTGTCTATTTAATTTTATTGACTTTCAAACGTTAATTATTCGACATTTCCTGCATCAGCACGCGTTACATTCAGTTTTCGGTATAAAAAAAAGCGAAACTCAACTCTAATCACAGGCCCCGAGCCAGTGGTCTCTAGAGAGCTAAGTAACGTTTGTTCAATGTCGACTTCGTCATATCAGACGGGAGCTTGGGTTTTTAAAAACAAACAAACCGATTTATTGACCTCATTAAAAACTGTCCCGCACAAAATGCTAACTACTGAATACCTATCGCCGTCACATCAATCAAAAACGCACACCTGTTTTTTTTTTCCATACTTTACTATTTTCCAACTGCACGTCGTCAAGGCTTTTTTTTTTTCACGGGCACCTGTTTTTTTTCACACACCGGGTACCCCCCGCTAGTATATAAATAAAAGCGAAAATGTGTGTTTGTATGTATGTGTGTTTGTATGTCTCGCAAAAACTTTCGACACGGGTCACGGATTTTCACGAGATCGGTATCATTTTAAAGTTCCAACCTTCGCCCGACAAATATTGAAAAATTGGCCCAAAACATTAATTTCTTCACCCTAAAATCATCAGTTTTCTACTGAGAGGGGGTCAGCAAAAACCGTCCTCTCATGACAAGTTTGCTTCTACGCATGCGTCATACGACGTCGGAACATGATTTAGTTTAAATATTAAAAAAACAGACACAATTTCGTCGACGTCGTCTTAGCTCAGTTGCTTAGAGCGCTGCCTCATTATCTAAAGGTTTTGCGTTCGAATCGTGGTGTGAGATGTCTTTTTTATTTCGATTTTTTAAATTTTAATATTGAAACGGTTATTTAAGCCATTTTTCACGTGTTTTTTTTTGGGGGGGGTATTTTTAAGATTTTTTAACAAAGTTTTAACGTTCGTTTTTCTGTTTTACGTTTTCTTTTTTTGGTTTTTCCGATTTTTACATTTAACATCGTTCGTTTGCCTTACGTTATTTTTTTTGTGTTTTTTTTTTTCGATATATTTACTTTGCTTAGTCTTATATTTTGATTAAGGGTCAGTCCAGCCAATCTCAGTGAGGGCTTGAAATTGATGTTCTCCAAATCTCCTGAAACTTTCAGATTCTTTTAGTACCATTGAAAGGAGCAAATCCTGAAAATTTCAGTTCAATTCCTTTTTCCGTTCAAATTTTATGGCCTTTTGAAAATTTTCATATCGCTGAAATTTTTTTGACACTGAGGATTTTCTCAATTTTGGAAGCCAATTTTCAGAAATTGTTATATTTAAAAAGGTCTGGATGAACTGCTTTCAATTATGTCCATAGAATACTATAAGAATCAGTTTAATTCATGGTTTCTAACCAAATTGGAAAAAATTTACGGAGCTAACAAAAATGACAAAATTTGAAAAAATCACCCCAAAAAGTCAAATTTGGAATTTTTTTTGAATTTTTAAAGAGTAAGTTCTTGCTAACAATCAGCCCAAAATCCTTTTAATGCTTTAAACCTCATAGTATGCTTTGAATACTTCCTCAAAAAATAAAATTTAGGTTTTGAAAACAAATAAATTTGAAATTATGGGGTACCAAATATGGCAAAAAGTCCGCAAAACTTATATTTTACGGACTTTTTTCCATTTTAGAATGGTAATAACTCAGTAACGGTTGTTCAGAACCATATAAAACTATATATTTTCTTGAAGAACACCTTGAGCTCTATTCAAAAATGTAAAATAAACCAGTTTATAAACATCCTACTAAAATCTATGGGACATCAAAAATCCCAAAATTTTAAAAATTTTAACTTTCGACGAAGTTCAGAGGCCTGGAACTTGTGGCCAAGAAAAAAAATGGATTCGATTTTTGGATTTTTTTCAAAGAATAGACTTTCAGGTTTTAGAAATTTATAAGGATGGCAAACAGGGCTTTTACTCTTTAAAATGGTGCTTTCTATCATGGCACCTTTTAATATCCAAATCTAGCCTACCAATGCCAATATAGTTAGAGCTAGTCTACTAAAAAGGCACATTTGAATAACATTGTTTAAGTCATGATCTATTTCTATTACTAAAGTGTTGAAAATATACCCAATGTAATAATTGAATGAATGGAGTGAGTGAATGAATGCTGATGCATGGAGCTTTTTCTTCTATTTTTCCTTCTTTTTGCAAATGAATTGTGTATAGTTGTCAAATGTGAATGGTTTATATTTGTAGGAAAATGGATATTTGTTCAATTGGTTCAATCCTCAATTTGAAATGTGGATCTGCAAAAGATAAAGTCTTCAGTAAAATTGACATTGATGACTTGCCAATTGGTCAAGCTGAGTTGCTACGGATAAGATCAAGAATTAAGTCTTTTTCTGATGTTGTTGACGTATGCAAAAAGCACAAATTACAATTTATTGACAATTTTTCAAATGCAAATATGTATAGATGTGTTGATCCTTTCAAAATGCATACAAAGTTGGTGAAAACTAATTTACATGAAGTAACACTACCTGAATTCCACAGTAATATGTTTTTCAGTTGTGATGTTCTCCCTGGGCACCGTGTTTGTAGAAAATGTTGCCAGAAAGCAAAAGATACCATAACTCCTGATACTGATGGTCCTACTACTGATGTTCCTGCTGATATTGAAATGATGACAGAGGAGAACGGAATTTCAGTTGAAACAGCTCATGAAATTGCCAATAAATCTTTAGAGTTTCTTGATTGTTCGCCTTTGAAGAATGTGAAAACAGATCGTGCACTTCAAGCAGGAAAAAGGAAAATAAGCAAGGTGACTGGTGCATTCGGCAAAGTGGTAGCCATTGCTTTGGATGAGCCTGCTCTGGTGGAGTCTTCTCAAAGTAAAGATTGTTCAAATTGCTCTAGATTAGTTGAGCTAATCAAGGAAAAACTTACCATAACTGAAGATAGGAACAAAATCATACAGCTCTTAACTATTGTTCCTTGTGACTTTTCAATATCTAAGGTTGCAGAGGTTTTCAATGTCTCAACTTACACAGCAACTCAAGCCCGTAATTTAAGACTCAAAAAAGGAATCCTTTCCATTCCTGAACGTAAAAAAAAAAAATTGGTATTCCTCAAGAAACTAAAGAGACTGTTATTGCATTTTATGAAAGTGAGGAAATCAGTCGTTTGCTCCCAGGAAAGAAAGATGTCACTATTCGCCTTCCTGATAAGACAAAGATGAAGAAACAAAAGCGACTTCTTTTATCAAACATTTCTGAGATACATGTCCAGTTTAAAAAGGAAAACCCCAACAAAAAACTTGGTTTTTCAACTTTTGCACTGTTGCATCCAAAATGGTGCATCCCTGTTAGGGCAGCAGGTACCCACAATGTTTGTGTCTGTACCTATCATCAAAATGTAAAACTCATGTTGGTAGCAATGAATTCATCACATAATTACAAGCAGATAATAGAAATGTGTGTCTGCGATGTCGAGAGATATGACTGTATGATGGGACATTGTGATAATTGCCCAGATCCATCTGTCTTAAAGTCTTTCGTTAGGTGTGAACTTTTGAAAACATTTGATCCAGATGAAACTATTGGTTATAGTCAATGGGTCAGTACCGACAGAAGTCAGATTGTTGAAGAGGAAATTGATTTTGACGATTTCATTGATAACTTGATGAATAAGTTTGAGAAGCTAACAGAACACCACTATGTTTCAAGAAAACAGGCTGAATATTTCAAAGTATTAAAAGACGGATTACAATTTGGGGAATGTGTTATTGTTTTAGACTTTGCAGAGAACTATTCCTTCTTGGTCCAGGATGCTGCACAAGGATTTCACTGGAATAATTCACAGGCAACAATACACCCTTTTGTGATTTATTATGTTGATAGAAGTGGTAAACTTTCTCATAAATCGTATGCCTGCATTAGTGATCATAAAACTCATGACATTAATACTGTCTTCAGCTTCTTGAAACATTTTCACCAGAATTACATCACCAAGGAATTCCCATTTTTGCACAAGGTTTACTATTTTAGCGATGGTTCAGCAGCGCAATACAAGAACTTTAAGAACTTGACAAACTTGCTGTATCATTTTACCGATTTCGATCTCCAAGCAGAATGGAACTTCTTTGCCACATCACACGGAAAGAATGCTTGTGATGGCGTAGGTGGCACAATCAAGAGATTAGCAGCACATGCTAGCCTTCAACGTCCCTACTCTAATCAAATTCTGACACCAAAGCAGTTATTTGAGTTTGCTGAAGCAGATATTGATGGTATAACCTCTTTTTTTGTGAGCACTGAGGAGGTTGCTAGTAACACTCAATTTCTTGAATCTCGATTTGCAACATCAAGTACATTCAAAGGTGCACGTAGTCATCACCAATTTATTCCTGACAACACAACCAAGAGTCTAACTATGAAGAAGACATCCTTTGCAGATTATTCGAAGCAGATAAGTGTAATATATCAGGGAGAATTGAAGGGAGAATTGAATTGTAAATTGAGAATTGAAGATATCAAACCAGGTAGATTTTATGTATGTCAGTACGATAAAGATTGGTACTTCTGTGTTGCGAATGATGTATCAAATGAACATGGTGATGTTAATGTAAAATTCCTCCATCCTAAAGGACCTTCTGAAAAGTTTTATTGGTCACAGCGTTATGACGTTTGTTGGGTTCCAATTGAAGATGTGTACTGTGAAGTTGATACACCATTTACTGGAAGCACAGGAAGGTTTTACTGTTTCGATAAAATAACTATGGGAAAGGCTGAAAGTTATTTTGATTAGGACTCTTATTTTTATCAAAGTTTATTATATTAATATCTCTCTGTCCAATGAAAGATATTGTATCTACACTATATATAGCATTTCTTTAAAATGTGTTGAAAATTTTGATTAAAACTTGTTTTTTTATTGCAAAGCAGATGGTAGAAAAGGCCAGATTTGGATATTGAAAAGTGCCATGATAGAAAGCACTATTTTAAAGAGTATAAGCCCTGTTTGCCATCCTCATGATAGTTTTCTAAAACCTGAAAGTCTATTCTTTAAAAAAATCCAAAAATCGAATCCGTTTTTTTTCTTGGCCACAAGTTGCCAGGCCTCTGAACTTCGTTGAAAGTTAAAATTTTTAAAATTTTGGGATTTTTGATGTCCCATAGATTTTAGTAGGATGTTTATAAACTGGTTTATTTTACATTTTTGAATAGAGCTCAAGGTGTTCTTCAAGAAAATATATAGTTTTATATGGTTCTGAACAACCGTTACTGAGTTATTACCATTCTAAAATGGAAAAAAGTCCGTAAAATTTAAGTTTTGCAGACTTTTTGCCATATTTGGTACCCCATAATTTCAAATTTATTTGTTTTCAACACCTAAATTTTATTTTTTGAGGAAGTATTCAAAGAATACTATGAGGTTTAAAGCATTAAAAGAATTATGGGTTGATGGTTAACAAGAACTTACTCTTTAAAAATTCAAAAAAAATTCCAAATTTGACTTTTTGGGGTGATTTTTTTCAAATTTTGTCATTTTTGTTAGCTCCGTAAATTTTTTCCAATTTGGTTAGAAACCATGAATTAAACTGATTCTTATAGTATTCTATGGACATAATTGAAAGCAGTTCATCCAGACCTTTTTAAATATAACAATTTCTGAAAATTGGCTTCCTAAATTGAGAAAATCCTCAGTGTCAAAAAAATTTCAGAGATATGAAAATTTTCAAAAGGCCATAAAATTTGAACGGAAAAAGGAATTGAACTGAAATTTTCAGGATTTGCTCCTTTCAATGGTACTAAAAGAATCTGAAAGTTTCAGGAGATTTGGAGAACATCAATTCCAAGCCCTCACTGAAATTGGCTGGACTGATCCTTAAAACCCCTCACCCCCGCCCGTGCACAGACACCTCGAAATACCGAGAAACGCAGGGTACCCCCCCCCCCGCTAGTCTATATATATATAAAAGGCAAAATGTGTGTGACCATTTCGTGTATGTCTTCAAAAGGCTTTTCTCGCACATGCCCCTAGGGTCGTTACTATCGCTTAAAACTGTGTATATAGGTCCTAGATAATATGTAGGATTTGGGAACGCATGTAGCTTATAGATTTATTTACGTTGACTTTTACAAAATTATTGCTATTTTGGCTTCTCGCGTGTTGATTGGGCTTTTTAGTATAAATAAACTGAAACTAAACTCAAACGGACGTTCTCGGCATTGCACCAGGAAAAACGTCCAGCGTGACTTCTATTTGACCTTCTTAATTAGGTCAAATAGAAGCAGCAGAGTTATCTTTTATTGCGCACGCCTGTTTTTATAGTAAAATAAATAAATTCAAACCTGCTTAAAGTTGTCTGTCGCCGTGGCTCAATGGTTAACGTAGCATGGTTTTTTTTTCACACATTGATTTCCAACTCAACAGTACGGGTTCGATTCTCATACTCACCTACCAAAACATTTTTTTTTTTTACCATTTAACACCCTCCCCCCCCGGAGTTTTGATTTACCTCAAGACACCCGGGCATCGCCGGGTACTCCCCCCCCCGCTAGTCTTCTATATATATAAAAGCCAAACGTCTGTGTGTATGTATGTATGTTTGTTTGTAACGCTAAAACTTTTGAAAGACGGAACCAAACTTGACAAATTTGGTATCATATCGAAGCCCCATCACCCGGATGACAAATATCGAAATTTCACGTCAAACGGACCACTAGAAGTTGGTCAACTGATCAGTTATCTTCGAGGGGGGGGCCCCAAAAAAACCTGTCATTATCTATATATATAAAGGCAAATGTTTGTTTGTAACGCTAAAACTTGAGATGAAAGATTCCTCTCCCCTAAGAATAAAACATATGTTCAATATCTGCTTTTGTTTTTTCATTGTTTATACGGTCCCGAGCAACGCCGGGTAGCCCTGCTAGTCTATATATATAAAAGCCAAACGTCTGTGTGTATGTATGTATGTTTGTTTGTAACGCTAAAACTTTTGAAAGACGGAACCAAACTTGACAAATTTGGTATCATATCGAAGCCCCATCACCCGGATGACAAATATCGAAATTTCACGTCAAACGGACCACTAGAAGTTGGTCAACTGATCAGTTATCTTCGAGGGGGGCCCCCAAAAAACCTGTCATTATCTATATATATAAAAGACAAATGTTTGTTTGTAACGCTAAAACTTGAGATGAAAGATTCCTCTCCCCTAAGAATAAAACATATGTTCAATATCTGCTTTTGTTTTTTCATTGTTTATACGGTCCCGAGCAACGCCGGGTAGCCCTGCTAGTCTAATATATAAAAGGCAAAATGTGAGTGTGTGTGTTTGTTTGTATGGTTTGTATGTCTGCTAAAAACTTTTGATAGACAGAACAAAAATTCACAAACTTGGTATCATATTAAAGCCCCACCCTCCGGACAACAAATATCGAATTTTTGGTCCATTATGACCAGTCTAAGGGTGTTAGCTGAGCGGTTTTCTCCGGGGGGGGGGCAAAAAGTCACATTTTTTCGTTTTCCTAATGTATTTAAGTAGTAATAATGGAATGATCTAATGATATTTATACGTAATTAAAAAAAACGCTTAGTTATGTCACATGACGTGACGTGACGTCACTATTCAGTAATGGCGATGTCTGTAAATAAACAATTCTTATCGGTAAATTTGTGAGAATCATACAATGTCAGTATATCTAATCTCACACGTTATGAAAATGTTTCCACCGTGATTAACGGGTTAAAAATAGTAATTATATGAGAGTATAACGAAAAATGTCAAGAAAAAATGATAAGGGGGAAAAAAAATTCAGCTTAAAAATATTCACCGATAAAAAAAAAACCGATCGTTACATTTAAGCTAAAAAATAAACAGCCATTTTCTTTTTTGTATTATTACCACGTGACCTCCTACCTCTGTTAAACTGGAGGAGGGGGGGAGGCCGTTTGAAAAACAAAAAAAACCGGACATTTTCTTTTTTATATTAGTAACACTACGACCTAATTCTATTGAGAGGGAGAAAGGGGAGGCATGAGTTAATCAGCGTTTGTGTGTCACTACAACCTATTTTGATATAATTCGAAGTGAGAGTTAATTGATTTGGTGATATAAATCCTCCTTATTTTCGAGTTTTCTTAGTGGGGGTTGGGGCGAAAGATGAGACCACTTAAGTAAAAAAAAATGCGTATTATATATTTTTGAGGAAGGTGAGAGGCATATTATGAGTTAGTGGGAGGAGGGGGCGAAAGATGAAACCGCTTTATTTCTAAGAACAGATACTACACTTTGATCTTAGCCAAAAGACCAAGTAAAAAAAAAGATGCGTATTGGACAGAATTGGTGCATATGTAGGAGCAAAATACCCAGCGTCGCCCGTAGTAGTATGACATAGCACTAGCATGACATATATACTAGCTGATTACCTGGTGTAGCCTGGGATTGGAAGAACACTCGGCGACGCCTGGGATTGGAAAAAATTGGTTGATATATGTACTAGCCAAATGCCCAGCGTCGCCTGGGATGGATTACATAGGTGTGTATCTTTACTAGCAAAATACCCGGCATCGCCCAGGATTGGATAAAGTAGGTGTATATGCACTAGCAGAACAACCGGCATTGCCCGGGATTATATGACATAAGTGGATGTGTACTAGCAGAATACCAAGTGTCGCCTGGGATTGTATGATATAGGTGAAGTATAGGTCCGATTCGACAATTTTGAAGGTGCTTGTGCAGTATAGGTACGATTTGAAAAATTTAGACGGTGCTTGTGCAGTATAGGTCCAATTTGTAAAATTTAGAAGGTGCTTGTGCAGTATATGTCCGATGTGAAAATTTTGAAGGTGCTTGTGCATTATAGGTCCGATTTGAAAAATTTAGAAGGTGCTTGCGCAGTATATATGTTACAATATGCAAGTGACCTCCCTTGGATGTAGCTTCATTATAAGATTCCATTAGATTAATATACAATCATTGATATAATATGCAAGTGACCTCCCTTGAGTGTAGCTTCATTGTTGAATTCAATTAGATTAATATACAATCATTGTTACAATATGCAAGTGACCTCCCTTGAGTGTAGCTTCATTGTCGCATTCATTTAGATTAATATACAATCATTGTTATAATATGCAAGTGACCTCCCTTGGGTGTAGCTTCATTGTCGAATTCCATTAGATTAATATACAATCATTGTTACAATATGCAAGTGATCTCCCTTGGATGTATAGTCATTGTCGAATTTCATTAGAATAATATACAGTCATTGCCATAATATGTAAGTGACCTCCCTTGGATCTTGCATCTTTGTCGAATACCATTAGATTGATATACAATCATTGTTATAATATGCAAGTGACCTCCCTTGGATGTAGCTTCATTGTCGAATACCTTTAGAATAATATGCAATCATTGTTATAATATGCGAGTAACGTCCGTTGGGTGTAGCTTTGTTGTCTAATACCATTACATTAATGTACAATCATTGTTATAACATGCGAGTGACCTCCCTTGGATGTAGCCTCATTGTCGAATACCATTAGATTAATATGCAATAAATGTAATGTTATGCCAGTGAACGCTCTTGGATATGGCTTCATAGCTGAATATTTGTACTAGCATAATACCCAGCATTGCCGGGGATTGTATAAGAAAGGTGGATATATGTACTAGCAAAATATCCGACTTGCCTTGGATTGGATGACATGGGTGGGATGTTTCCTAGGAGAATACCTGGGATCGGATTAATAATAGATTAATATACAATTGTTGTTATAATATGTAAGTGCCCTCCCTTGGGTGTAGCTTCAATGTCGAATACCATTAGATTAATATGAAATCATTGTTATATTATATAAGTGACTTCCCTTGGGTGTAGCTTCATTGTTGAATATCATTACAATAATATACAATCATTGTTATAATATTTAAGTGACCTCCCTTTTATGTAGCTTCATTGTCAAATACCATTAGAATAATAGACAATCATTGTTATAACATGCAAGTGATCTCCCTTGGGTGTAGCTTCGTTGTCGAATACCATTAGAATAATATGCAATCATTATTATAATATGCAAGTGACCTCCCTTGGATGTAGCTTCATTGTTGAATATCATTACATAAATATACAATCATTTTTATAATATGCGAGTGAGCTCCCCTGAATGTAACTTCATTGTCGACTACCATTAGATTATGCAAGTGACCTCCCTTAGATGTAGCTTCATTGTCGAATACCATTAGGATAATATACAATCATTGTTATAATATGCAAGTGACCTCCCTTGGATGTAGCTTTATTGTCGAATACCATTAGATTAATATACAATCATTGTAATATTATGCCAGTGAACTCCCTTTTATGTGACTTCATAGCTGGATATTTGTACTAGCAGAATACCAAGTGTTGCCGCTGATTGGATAAGACAGGTGGATATATGTACTAGCCAAATACCCGACATTGCCTGGGATTGGATGAGATAGGTGGTTTGTTTCCTAGGAGAATACCTGGGATCCGATAAGATAGGTGGATATTTGTGATAACAGAATACCCTATATAGGAAGATGGGGCGATTATGTCGTAAAATCATGAAAAATTATTGTCCAAATAAGTAACATATCCAAGAATTATGAAAAATGAACTGTGAGTTATTTGATTGGTGTGTTTGTAATGAAATAAACAGCCCAGATATTGTCTAAAATTTAGTATTTTAGTAATGAAAAAAAAAAACCCAGCCAGACAATGTCTCAAAGTTATTATTTTAGTAAGAGGAAGGGGATTATGTGGGTTAAATCATGAAAAAATGATTGTCGAAATAAGCAACATATCCAAGAAATATGAAAAGTGATTAAATGTAAGCTATATGTGTTTATAATGAAATAAACAGCCCATATATAGTCTGAAAGCTATTTTTTAGTAAGAGGGGGTTAATTAAGTGGGTTACATGATAAAAAATGATCGTAAAAATTAGTAACATATCCAAAAATTATTAAAAATGAGTAAATTTGAGTTATTTGTTTGGTGTGTTCTTAATAAAATAGAAAGCCAAGATGATGTATTAAAGTTATAATTTTAGTAAGAATGGGGCTATAATTAGTGTTAAATCAAGAAAAATGATTATCGAAATTAGTAAAATATCCAAGAATTATGAAAAATGATGACATGTGAGTAATTTTATTAGTGTGTTTGTAATTAAATAGACAGCCCAGACAATTTCTCAAATGTATTATTTTAGTAAGAGGTGGGCGATACTGTTGGGTAACTCATGAAACATGATTGTCGAAATAAGTAACATATCCAAGAATTATGAAAAGTTATGAAATGTAAGTTATATTATTTCTGTTTTTATAATGAAATAAACAGCCGAGAAAAAGCCTCAGAGTTATTTCTTTAGAAGGACGGGGTAAATTATGTGGGGTTAATCATGGAAAATGACTGTTGAAATTAGTAACATATCCAGGAATTATGAAAAATGATGAAATGTGAGTTATTTGATTGGTGTGTTTGTAATAAAATAACTAGCCAGATAATATCTCTAAGTTATAATTTTAGTAAGAGGAAAAGGGATTATGTGGGTTAAATCATGAAAAATGATTGTCAAAATTAGTAACATATCCAAGAATTATGAAATATGATAAAATGTGAGGTATTTGATTAATGTGTTTGTAATGAAATAACCAGTCAGACAATCTCGCAAAGTAATTATTTTAGCAAAAGGAAATGATATTATGTGGGTTAAATTATAAAAAACGATTGTCGAAACTAGTAACATATCCAAGAATTATGAAAAGTGATTAAATGTAAGTTATTGTATTGATGTGTTGATAATGACTGAATAGCCCAGATATGGTCTTAAAGTTAATATTTTAGTAAGAGTGGGTCGATTATGTGGGTTACATAATTAAAAACGATTGTTGAAATTAGTAACATATCCAAGAATTATGAAAAATTATAAAATGCAAGTTATTTGATTGATGTGTTTATAATGAAATAACCAGCAAGACAATGTAGCAAAGTTATTGTTTAGCAAGAGGAGAGGGAATTATGTGGATTAAATAAAATAAAACGATTGTCAAAATTAGTAACATATCTAAGAATTATGAAAAATGATAAAATATGAGTTCTTTGATTGGTGTGTTTATCATGAAATAACCAGAGACAATGTCTCAAAGTTATTATTTTAGCTAGAGAAGAGGGGATTATGTGGGTTAAATCATGAAAAACGATTGTCGAGATTAGTATCATACCCAAGAATTATGAAAAGTTATTAAATGTAAGTTATTTGATTATAATGAAATAAACAGCCCAGATATTGTCTGAAAGTTTTTATTTTAGTAAGAGATGTATAAAAGTTGTTATTTTTGTAAGAGGAACGGGATCATGTCGGTTAATGAGGCGGCGATTATTTGGGTTACTTTATTAAAAATAATTCTCGAAATTAGTAACATATCCAAGAATTATGGAAAATGGTAAAGTAACTTGATAGGTGTGTTTGTAATGAAAAAAAAAACATCCATACAATGTTTGAAAGTTATTATTTTAGTAATAGGAGGTAGCGATAATGTGGATTAACTCTTGAAAAATTGTCGAAATTCGTAACATATCCAAGAATTATGAAAAATGAAGTTTTAGTTATTTGATTGGTGTGTTTATAATGAATAAACAGCCCAGTCAATGTAGCAAATTTATGATTTTAATAAGAATTGAGCGATCATATGTGCGCACTCATTAAATTTGATTGTCGAAATTCATTAAATATCCAAGAATTATGAAAAATGATGAAATGTGAGATATTTTATTGATGTGTCTGTAATGAAATAAACAGCTTAGAAATGTCTCAAAAGTATTATGTTAGTAAAAGGGGAGGGATTATGTGATTGAACTCAGAAAAAATGACGTTTGAAATTAGCAACATATCCAAAAATTATGAAAAATGATGAAATGTGAGTTATTTGATTGGTATAATCATAATGAAGTAGATATACCAGACAATATATGAAAGTTATTATTTTAGCATGAGGTGGCGATTATTTGGGTTACTTCATTAAAAATAATCGTCGAAATTAGTAACATATCCAAGAATTATGAAAAATGATATAATGTGAGTTACTTTGTTGGTGGGTTTGTAATGAAATAACCAGCCATACAATGTCTCAAAGTTATTATTTTAGTGATAGATGGAGGCGATAATGTGGATTTACTCATGAAAAATGATAGCAGAAATTAGTAACATACCATAGCCTATGTATCAATGTTTTTATTTTAGTAAGAGTGGAGGCGATATTGTAAGTTAAATCATGTGACATGGTTGTTGAAATTAGTAACATATCCAAAAATTATGAAAAATGATTAAATGTGAGTTATTTGGATGATGTGTTTGTAATGAAAAACCAGCCAAGACAATGTCTTAAAGTTATTATTTTAGACAGGTGAGCGATAATGTCGGTTAAATTATCGAAATGTGTAACAATCCAAAAATTATGGGATTCAACGAGATACGTCAACATATATACTTACAGATTACCAGGAGTCACCCTGGATTCAATGAGATACATGCAAATGTATGCAAGCAGAATACATGGTCACCTGGGATGTAATGAGATAGATGCAAATATATACTAGCAGAATACTTGGCGTTGCCTTGGATTAGATTGATTGAGATATATACTAGTAAAACACCCAGCGTTGCCCAGGATTGAATGAATTAGGTGAGAATATATATTAGCAAAATACCTGGCATCGCTTGGGATTTGATGAGATAAATGTGTTGCATATTACCTGTCCTTGTATATACATGCTGTAAATTACCTACCCTAGGTAAGATACAATAATTTCATATGTGTAATACCCGTCTTATGTAGGTAAAATATTCTTTTGCTTGAAATAGCAAATGATACATAAACATACAAAATTCCTCTCTCATAAGAATAATAAATATATTACAAAACCAAATTCAATTTTTTCATTGTTTATACGGTCCCGAGCAACGCCGGGTAGCCCCGCTAGTCTATATATATATATATATATATATATATATATATATATATATGTATGTACGCCTTTCCTCGATGTCAACAAAATGCTTCTTTTAGAGAAGCGCTTGCTCGGCTCACAACTTCTTAAAACTTTTTATATCATCTATAAATTGTAGTATCTCAGAGTTACCCACAGAGCTCGCCTGTCTATTTAATTTTATTGACTTTCAAACGTTAATTATTCGACATTTCCCGTATCGGCACACGTTACATTCGGTTTTTGGTATAAAAAAAAGCGAAACTCGACTCTAATCACAGGCCGAAAGCCAGTTGTCTCAAGAGAGCTAAGTAACGTTTGTTCAATGTCGACTTCGTCATATCAGACTGTAGCTTTCATTTCGCTTCTCCTAATAAACAGGGAGCGGGTTTTTAAAAACAAACAAACCGATTTATTCACCTCATTCAAAACTGTCCCGCACAAAATGCTTACTGCTGAATACCTATCGCCGTCACATCCATTAAAAATGCGCACCTGTTTTCTTTTTTTAACACTTTACTATTTTCCAACTGCGCGTCGTGAAGGCTTCGTTTTTTTTTTCACGGGCACCTGTTTTTTTTTCACATTTTCGGGTTTTTTTCACATACCCCGAAAAACACCTGGGCAACGCCGGGTACCCCTCGCTAGTATATATATATATAAAAGGCAAAATGTGTGTGTGAGTATGTGTGTTTGTATGTCTGCCAAAAACTTTCGATATGGGCCACGGATTTTCACGAGTTTGGTATCATTTTGAAGCTCCACATCTTGGACGACAAGTATCGGAAAATTGGGCAAAAACATTCATTCCTTCATCCTTAACGGCTCTCTTTTTTTACAAGGAGGGGTGAAAAAAAATTGTATCTTGATGACAAGATTGCTTACGCATGTGTCATTACGCGCAAAAGACGTTGTACATTGAATTCGTTTTAAATCTTATAAAAACCGGCCTACTTTCATCCATGCGTCTGTAGCGCAATGGGTTAAGCGACAGCGTCGTTATCTAAAGATTTAAGGTTCGATCCCAGTTATTAGATATACTTTTTTTCTCGATTTTTAAACATTTAATATTGAAACGAGGTTATTTATACAATTTTTTTTTCGCTGTTTTTTTTTTTTACTTTTTTGGGTTTTTGTTTATCTAATTGTTTTAAAGAAGTTTTACGTCCGTTCGCTGTTTTGTTTTTTCCGATTTTTTAAAAAGGTTGAAACAGGGTTATTAATTCGCTTATTCTTTACCCCCCCCCCCTTACATACACACCTCCAAACACCCGGGCAACGCCGTCCTTTTTTTTGGGGGGGGGGAGGGGGTTTGTTTTTCCGATTTAAAAAAAAAGTTTTACGTTCGTTGGCTGTTTTTTTTTTGTTTGTGTTTTTCCGATTTTTTAAGAGGTTCTTCACCCCCCCCCCTACACACACCTCCAAACACCCGGGCAACGCCATCCTTTTTTTTTGGGGGGGGGTGTTTTTCCGATTGTTTTAAAGAAGTTTTACGTTCGTTGGCTGTTTTTTTTTGTTTGGGTTTTTCCGTTTTTTAAGAAGTTCTTCCTCCCTGCCCTTACACATACATTCCTAAACACCCGGGCAACGCCGGGTACCCCCCGCTAGTTTATTATATAAAGGATTGTTGTGTGTGTATGTATGCCCAACTTAAAATAAAAAAACTACAAAACAAAAATCCACAAAGTTGATTATTCTTGATTAACATTATCCCAGATGAATAATAACTAAAATTTAGAGAAAAGTATTCATTCTGTGGGGGTCAACTGGGCCAGGTTTCATCAGGAGTGGGGTCGGTTTTCCAGTGTTATTATGTAAATGTGACGCATTACTTGAGGAATGTATTATATAAAGGAGGTTGCGTGTATGTCCAGCTAAAGAGAAATGAGCTGGGTCGAGGAGAAAAAGGGGATTTTGGAGAAAAAATAGAGAGACGAATAGAGAGAGGTAGTGAGATAGAAGCTTAAATAGAAATAGGATACGTTTGCTCCAGACAATGGCTGGTAGCCCCGTAAGTTATATATATTTTATTTCTTTAATATATTTAGGCAAACAAACATGAATCAGCTCGGCTTTAGTATAATAATAGATAAGTTTTAAGCTGAAATTCTTAAGAGTGTGGACATATTTCCAGGGTTGCGGAGTCAGATGGTAAAACTCCGACTCCTAGAATTACTAGGATGCCGACTCCGACTCCTTTAATATCTTCAACTCCGACTCCCGACTCCTTGACCCTATGTGAAAATCTATTTTGCAGATCCATATACCAGCCTCCCTAATTACTTTTCATGTATATCATTTTTTACGTTTAACATTCACTTGCATGATAAATATACTCACATATACACTCAAGCAGCTTTATAGAATAAGTTTAGATAACAAAGGGATAAAAAGTTTACAATTAAATTTTATTATGCTATCAGTTCAAAATAGAATACAATATTTAGGGATAGGGAAACCTCTTTAGGCCATGGCATTTCGAAGCCAAACGCTTCTCATCAGAAGAGGGGGATAAAGACATTATACAGAATAATATTTTAAACGATAATATTGCCTTCATGGAATGAGGATCAATGGTAAAACAGGAAAAGGCCATAAAGGGCTATAGTAGCATGGATTGCTTATTATTGAAATATCATATACATATATATATATATATATATATATACATACATACACACATATATATATATACATACATACACATATATATATATACATACATACATACATACATACACATATATATATATACATACATACACACATATATATATATATACATACATACATACATACACATATATATATATATACATATATACATACACATACATATACATACATACATACATACACACACATATATATATATACACATACACACATATATATATACATACACATACATATATATACATACACATACATGTACATATACATACACACACATATATATACATATATGTATATATATACACACACTCATATATATACATATATATATATAGATATATACATACACATACATATATATATATATATATATATATATACACATACATGTACATACATATATATATATATATGTATGTGTATATATATATATATAAAATACACAATGGTATTATTTACGCTCATGATCATTTACCAGTCTATCAGCATATTCAAATCTGTCATAGCAGAGTTGCACTTCAAGCTATATATTTTCTTTTTCCTTTGCCCCTTCTCCTCTCCCGAAAAACTCATATGTTATTGCATTTGTCCATTCTCATAAATCTTCTATCACAATATTAGGAAAAAAAATCAATCTATAAAAATGTCTTATTTGTAAACATAAAAAATAGGTTTTATTTATAGTTATAGAATTGAAAGTTGCAAATAAGAATTTAATAATTTACTCTCAAAAACAAGATCGCTTCAGTGAGCTTCTCTTTCATTGCAGCCCTTTGGTCTGTCCTGATTAGCCTTAGCGCTGAAAACAAACGTTCAACACTCACTTGTGTTGGAGGAAGTGCTGCTGCCAACATTGCAGATTCTTTCACTATCGCAGAGTATTGCTTTATAGCTTCATGAACATTTAACTTAGACTTTCTATCTAGTTGTTCTACTTGCTCTAATGCAGCATGAAAGTCTAACTTGAAACTTGCTAAGGCTTCACTGAAGATAGCATTTTAGTTGTTTCCTGTAGCTTACGCCTCTTTGACCTTGCTTTATGATCTTCTTGATCCGAAAGCTTTTCAAAATCCTCTTCATCGCAGGTTCCCTCTGAGTCTGTGTCTGGATCTTCAGTAGATGCCTTTGAATTTAAGCCAACATCCTCACAGCAAGATCACAAAGTGCCGATTTCGCTTTATCTTTCTGAGTGTCAGCTAACAACACTATTCATTGGGTCTACATATACTCCAGGATTTTCACTACATTAAAAACCGACCTTTGCCATCGTAGGAAATATTTTTTGTTCACAGGTGGAAAACTTTCTGTTGTTAATGTTTGCTAAAAAATAAACGCAATAAACTTTGCTGTAGTGTTAACATATGCTGCATTTTAAAAAAGGTGGTTCACGCTGACAATTAAATCGAATAATAAACGTTGAAAAAATTAATAAAAATAAGTAAAATTATGAATGTTGGCTTTGGGTGGGGGGCAAGTAAGTAAGAACAACAGTCATTTGTTAAAGTGTAAAATAATTAACAGTCGAAAAATTGTAAACAATAACAAAAATCAACAAATACCTGATACCAAATGCAGTAAAATTCAAGTATCTTTTATACGTGCTTAATTTTATTTTTATTTCATTTCTTTTAGTTGTCTTTACAACAATTAGCTGATTGCTTGTCGTGTAACCATTGGGGACTTCATTCTTGGAAATTTGTATTAAAAAATCTATGATTATCACTAACTTTACATTTGGGAATGCAACTCGAACTTAGTGTTAGTGGTAGAATAAGTCATTTGTTTACAACCTTTGAGAAATTAAGCCCGTTAAGCGATTGTTTTAGCATGTTAAAAGTATACAGGTTGGTAGATAATTAAATGCTACTGTGTTTGGTACAAGGTTTTTTTTTTTTTTTTTTGCTGTTATTTTTGCTTTTTACAATTTTCAACTGTTACCTTTTTTACACTTTAACCAAGTGAATAAATACTTCTAAATTAAAGGGGATGCTTGGATCGTATTTTAAACTACAGAGTTTAAACGCGGGGGTGGGGGAGCGATTTTATAGCGAGTTTTAAGAATGGTTAGGCGGAAAAAAATGGGGAAAAATAAAACAAATAGTCAATAAATTATTGTTACCAAAGGCAATAAATGCTACTTTTCTACCTACATGAATTAGTTTATGTTTTAAAGTGTTTTCAAGCACTTTTCTTTCTTTTGTCATTTAAAATTGTGGGTGTGTGGATGCCAAATATCTCCAGATTTTCTAGAAAAAAACCGCTAGCCACTAGATCAAAATTTTCCTTGCTAGATTGCAAACGAAATTTCCAGATCTAGCAGAAAACCGCTAAATTGGCATCTGTTTCATAATATTCCTTTTGCGTAGGTCCGAATCACTACTTGAGTGCATGGCTATCTACCTTGCTTTAATTTGCAAGTTATATAGAGCATAAAACAAGTACTAATTATCTTATATATGTTTATGCCATCATTACGCTATTACTCTAACTAGACTAGTATTTTTCATAACCTTTTTACCTTATCTTTGGGACCTATTTTATGGAGACAGATTTTAGCTAGGATCTATTTGGCTTTGATATTTGGCATTGTGTGATGCAAATGGCCAAAATACCAAAGTCCGTCTATTCTATGAAAAGATGTATCTGCTGGCAGTCATACCTTGTCTAATTTTACAGGCTGACATTGTTTGATAATACCATTATCTTAGCAGTATCATAAATTATTTCACAATTTAAAGTCATTTCCTCAAATATTGACAATATTAAAGGGAAAAATATATTATGTGGTCACCTTTTTCTGGTAATTTGCAACTCTCCACCCTAGTCCTGTTACTATTCCAACATCGACCTACCCTAACCAGTATATCACTATTTGTCTTTACCAAAGTCACATTACACAATGTACAAGATTTGGCCAAGATATTTTTTTTTTTACTATTATGGTTATGGGTTAATGCATAAATATCTGGTATACTTAGGTCTAATTTGCAATTGTCTTTATAACATAAGGGTTTTTAATTAGATTAAGATGCTTCGTAAATTTCTTTACTCTGATTCCTATTTTTCATCGGTTCACTTGTAGGTTTATTATATTCATTAGTAACCCCTGTTTTCAATTTCGTTATTTCAAACCACTAAATTTGATAAATGTATGATTTTCATATTCTGAAGTAGCTTTATCATAATCTAGCATATTTCTATTAACGAAAAATGTGATAAACTACCGAAAATGAAGGAAAAGAAAAATCACTGGGATACACTGTTTCAGCCATAATCAGCTATTTTTGTTTAGATTAGTTAATCATATACAATGTTGTCACATGGTGGCAGCACAAATTGATTTATGCCCATTTTTTGGGATAAGATTATAATTCCGGATCGATCCTGGACTAATCAAATTGCCAAATTCCATTCAGAAACTGGATAACTTTCGGATTACAATCTGATTGTTATCCACAGTGATCTCACTCAAAGACAGAATTTTCATTGATCATGTGTGACGTCACAACCAAAGCGAAAAAAGCTGTCCAGACAAGATTTGCAGTGATCCGATAAACTGAAATATCTTGATGAAGTAGAAGCATTACAGGACAGTACAAAATACGATAACTCTCAAAAAATAAGAACAAGACATTACAAAAACTGCTAAATTGTGCAACTGGTAAAACCAAACAGGAAAACCATTTTAAAAAAATTTTGTACTTGAAATCACTGTCCAGAAAAACTTTCAGTTTTTATGTTGAGAAATTGTTCGATAAATTGCGACTATATGTGAACCTAAAATTCATTCTTCATCAGTCATAATCTTGTTCATCATTTTTGGACTTGTGCCACCATTACATATATATTTTTATTTTTCTGGTTTAGATAATGCATATTTTATTGAGATAAATTACTAATTAGATATCAGACAAGTAATTTAAATGCTTAAAAAATTAAATATTGACAACAATCATCAACCATTATGACAACCAGTTTCTACTGGAAGTATTTTTATATCGATCCCAAGAATAAGAATAAATCTGTTTCTAACTTATCAAAGGGTGGCAAATCAGCAAAAACTTTTACAACTAATATGTTAAACCATCTTAGAAAAATTCACTCAGAAGAAGCAAAAACTGTGGATGAGAAAAGGAAACCCAATAAATGTTCAGGCACATATATTTCAGTATAACCCTATGTCTTCTGGGCTGCATCCATCGCAATCCTGGTTCATGAGACCACAATTGTGTTTGTCAATCCCGGTTCACAGGATCATAGATGCAACCCAGCAGGGTTACACTCTTAACTGTCGAGTAGTGGACCCACTTCACTGGAAAATACTGTTCTGATACTCTGGCTATGCAAAATGTGCACGACCCTAAGCCTGTGACAACTCTTATCTTCAGCTGGCCATTCGTCAGATGCTGCGGTTGAGTTCATCCTTCATAGATGCTCTGGTGAAGGGGTTGTATGCTGCTCTTCTTAGCTGCAACTTGGTGTCGGTGCTGTAATAAACCGCATTTCAAGTCAATAATTCAATAACTCTGAGATCATTTCTTATGAACAAAAATAATTATTTTAAAAATTTTCATGGTAACTTTGTACAAGGAAAGCTAAATTCTTTGGATTGTTAATAGCTTTCTGATACAGGTTGATACAACTTAAGTTCATTTAGACAATTTCTCAGCTAGGAACAAGAGCCCAAGTGCGATGCGTTCTCTTCAATGCCAACCAGCCAAATCCCTTATTTCTAAAAACAATAGTTTTTATCAAACAAAATTTCCAGCCACCTACCTTTTGAGATCATTCTGTTTTCCTCTCTAGAGATTACTCTTTCTTTTCTCTATTCCATTATTTTATATTCTTTTTCTTTTCTTGTGAATCTCTTCTTTCTCTTTTGTAACCATATCTCTCTTTAATTCTCTTTTTCCCCTTTTCTTTCTTTCTCTTCAACTCAAATCAGTTTTCTCTTAAACAAACTGTATTATCTTTCGGGTTTAATTCCTATTACTTACACGGGGGGGGGCGGGGTCTGATACTTAAATATGACAGGTGGGCCTATGACAATATTTCCTAGATAATAGAGTAGACATCTTGTTGCTATTTCAACTTCACTTCTGTTTTCTGTTTATCATATCGGCAATAAAAACATATTCCAGACTTTGGAGAAAAGAATGAATTCCTTAAATCCCATGTCAAACACCTCACCTAACTCTTAGCCTGTAAGCAAGGTGAACCGGTATTACCTGGGAATGCAACATCGTTACAACTGCCCTTTTTTTTTTTTGTCAATTAATTGACACCTAAGTATCCTGCATCAAAACGCCAACCCAAAATTTAGTAAGTTCACAATCAAAATCAATGAAAGTTAACTGACAAAACTTCTCCATTTAACATGCAAAAATGTTCTTGTCTAATGGTTCTGGTTATACCAGCATATATACTTGGATGTAGTTTTATACGTGCATATCTATTTGTACGTAGTTCATAGTTCCTATCATCAGAGAAAATGGTAACATTCAATAATAAAACATGCACTCATACAATTGTAAACTTCAACAGTTCATAAATGAGGGAGTTTATATTCGCCTACACATGCATATTTTTTTTTTCCGAGTGATAAACTCCTTTTTTTTTTTTTTTCTTTTTTTTTTTCGTTTTACTAGTCCCTTTAATCCTATAGGGCCTGAACATATTAATACTTATTAGTACATACTAATAAAAATTCTGAAATTTGAAATTATAGATTTTATTGGATCCAGAATCATGAATCTGAACAAAAAAGTGAATTCATTTAAAAACTTGGAAGTTATGAAATGTGCCATATCTGTCCCCTTGGGCTCTAATCTTCCCGATTAGGATTGTGCCATATATGACACAGGCGGCCCTAGAGGGTTAAGGGGACTAAACTATGTACATGCAAAACAGTTTTTCCCCCCTTTTTCTCTTACTTTTATTTTCAGTCCTTCTCTACAACTGCAACCCATTAAGCCATGTGCATATAAAACATTTTTTTTTTTTCATTTTTAAAAAAATTTTTCTTTCTTTTTTCTTTCTTTTTTCTTTTTTTCTCTTTATTTTCGATCCTTCTCTATGACTTAATCTATGTGCATGCAATTGAGGAAAGATAACTATGTTCAGTTCGCTATCAAAGGAGGGCTCATATGCCCTTTAAACTACTTGTTCATTTTCTCTTTCTCACGGATAAAAACAATTAGAAAAATATGTGCTTTTGATATTTGCTTTTTCATTGTTTTTTTTTTATTTTCTTTAATCACGGATTAGGGACAGATTTGGGGTCCCTGCTGTGACCTTGGGTTTTGTTGATGGTTGCAGTTCATGCATGCTATCCAGGTTTCGGTGGAGGGCACTCATTGGTATCCCTGCTCTGCTCAGGTGTACCATTGTCAGTGGCTTGTGGTTACCTGATTTTTTCTTACATCTAACACTGGGGAATTCTTTCACTATTGGCTCCCACGACCTTATCCAGCTATCCGCTATTTAAAAAAAAAAACAATCTCGAAATTTTTTGCAACTCGTTGAGTAAAAGGAAAGGTCAAATCCTATCCACAAATCCATTTTTTTCTCATATTTTTCTTTTTTTCAAATTTAGTCAGTCCTCAACTAAACCGTTTCTTTTCAGTCAGAATTCTCAACGACCACAGCAATCGGCAAAAGTTTCCAGACACACCACTCAAACACACACACACTTATACACATTTTCCAGTGCATCGAGCCAACCGATCGCAATAAGATCTTTTGTCTCATAATTCATACAGCTCAGAGATCTCTAGTCATCTCTAGCGTGATTAACCCTCTATAACTTGGTTGTTTTCTTTCAAACACTATCCAATTGACTGTTCATCCATGGGTTTAATTACTCCTTTCTAGGGTTACCGTCATCCTCTCAAATCACTATCTTCAAAAAAATCTCACTTAACCCTCATGTGATTGTTTGAAGTCAACAAAATGAAAAAGGATAAATGTGGTATTCTGGTGACTGAAATAACTCCAACCAAACGTGGCACAGTCAAGTCGCATTTACGTCTTTATTTATTTATCTCTACTTGCTCAATGAAAATCCATTCATCTGCTTTACAAAAATTCAAATTATCATCAATATCGTTGGTTTTAAATCCGAGCAATGTGTTACGAACATAAACATTAGCTATACTATATTACAAAAATATCTAAAAACCAAGAATGCAATATTTATAAACATTATAAAACTCAAATTTTTTTCTTTTCTTTATGCAATTTTTCAACCTATCTCTTCTTTCACTCAATCCTTTACACAAATGGAAAGAACTCACATCCTCAGTTCATGCACATCTCTTGGCACCGAGGCACATCTCCCAATAATATTTCATGCTTCCACAATTTCAGAACCATCTCAACGAACTGCCAGCCTGCAGAACACCCCTGCTTCTATTGCATAACCATCATCTGCTAACCCGCAAAATATCTCCGTTTACATCCCACAAATGCTACCCTTGCAGAGTTTCACAACAGTCCCAAATATAAAAAAAAACAAGGAAGGGGCATATTATTCTCTCTGAATACCCTGGTGTGAAGAAACCAAGTCTCTACCACAGCTCATATGTTCTCCAAATCTAACTTGCACAAGGTCACACTTTCTATGCAACTTTAATAAACTCTTTGATACCCAAACTTTTTTATCCCTTAACTTGTCTCACCCTTTGGCCGAGGACAAGGAGCAGCACCTACTCTTATACCAAACTTAACACAAGAGAAGGAAAAATCCTCCCCAACCGAGGCAATTCCTTTTTCAGTCCCTTAATGTGTCCCGGCAGCGCCATTTTGGCCAGGAACCAAGTGTAACAACTGCTCCAACATTACACTCAACATATTCAATCACAAATAACAGAAATATAGTCTCTCACTTGAAATGCTAGCAATGAACAAATTAAAAGAAATACACAATCAGCTTAATTTGGAAAAACATCAACTCGCTCAAGATGTGCCCACACGGTGGAACTCAACAGCATATACTGAAAAAGAATTTAGAACAATAAAAAGCTTTTGTAATGTATGCTGTAGATAAGATTCCTACCTTAGCAACTTACCAATGGGGACTTATTAAAAAGATTGGCTAGTTACTGAGTCCATTTGAAGAAATCGCCAAAGAAGCAAGTAACCAAACTTTAACTATATCAATGATAATACCTACAATTTTAGCTCTGAGGTTGTTTGTCAAAAACTGTCTAACCTAATTCTGATATTTCTGACTATTTTTTTTTTTAAATTTGTTTAAGTAGAAATTGCATTTTGTATTTTGTAATTTCATTTAGTAAAGCGAAAAAGCAAGAATCCATAATAGCAGCCAAACACTTGACAAATGTCAAGTTAAATTGACAGTTACAGTGTTAATGTGTTAAAACTATCTGAAGAGTCATTTGGTATTGATGAAATAGTTTAAATCTAATAGGAAAGAAAAAAAGTAATTAATCAATTGATTAATTGGTTACTTGACAGATTACCGATTAATCGGCAAAATACCTGACGGTCAATGCACCCACATAGTTAATGGTGTGTCCTAAATCAGTTTTAAGTAATAGTATTCTATACGGCCTAATCATGTTGACACACCGGTTTTCATTAGATTACTAAAGTTAAGCAACATAGAGCCTAGTCAGTATAAGATGGGTGATCAATTTGGGAATTCCAGGTGCTGCATGTAGGAGGATGTCAACACTTCTCTGCAAGAGCTGCAACAATCTAACATTGGTATCTCCTCTAACAGCAATATATATACAACTGGGGACTGTGGGTAAAACTCACCTAGGGTTAGTGCCGCAGTTTCATTTCATTCTAGGAGTTGGTTGTTCAATTTTTACTACAACTAAGAATAACATAAAATTTGTATTATATTTGGACTACTATTATTATTTTGAGTGTTATCTTCACTGTTTCGGCTCATGTAACTTCCAAGCTTCTTCAGGTATCTCTTGTTCAAACAAGAATCTTTCTGTGGAACTTGGGAATCTTGTTTGAGTGCAATTTTTGCAAGCTGTTTGGTTAAGGAGTAAGTCAAGCTTAACGTTAGGTTATGAGAGAAGAATGAAAGCATTTCCGATACTCTTGCAGCATGGGAAAGACGATTCAGTCTTAAGTAAGGTGGAGTTTAGATTTTTCAATTGTTTTGGAAGTTGGTGTTATTTTTTGAATCAGATTTGAATTTTTTGTGCTCATAAGTTGGTGGATAAAGAGTTATAAGTTATGACTTTTATCAATCATGTTGGCATTATTTGTGCTGGTGAGGTTCTTCTGAGGGGAAATGTTTGTAATGTTAGTCTGTTTTTGTTGTGAATATTAAGTTTTGCATTTGGCATTGTGAGTAAAAAAAATGAGAATATTTTAAGGATCTGTATGTGCTTATATTTATGCAAAAAGAACAAGCCTATGATCATTCCAGATTTTTTTTTTGTAGTGGGAGTAGTAGTGTGTATGATTATTTTTATTAGTTTTTTTTTTTTTTTATAGAAAGAGTATTTAAAGCTACTTGAGCCATTGTCTGTGTTTTTCTTGGATTTTTAGAAAACAGCCTCTTCAAATCTGTCCTACCTTCAAACTTCCACTACTTTAAATATATCAATGACACAGTTCATATCTACTCAGATCACATTAACCTCCCTGACGTTGTCGACAAACTCAATAGAATTAAACACGCTATTTCTTTTACCTGGCCTGAGATCTAGAAACAAAACATGTCCTTAATTGTTTTTTTTTTTTTTATATTATTCTAAAATGCAAAATTCCCCGAATTTCAATTTCTTGCTCTCTTAAGCTTAAGCTTTAAATTTTAAACATTTATTAGAATGAAAGTGATGGAAATGAATTTTGATCAAAATTTGAATAAAGTTTAGTATCATTATATTTTGATTTTAATCTTTGTAAATGAACATAAAAATGGCGCAAGACTGTTCTGTTTGGGGAAATTAATTTTACATGCTTTGGGATGGATATTCTTCCAGTGTGTGTGTGTGGGGGTGTATATATATATATATATATATATATATATATATATATATATATATATTAATCATGCCCTTGCCTTAAATAAAAAGAAAACGTCCAGATGTACTTTTCTCTCTTCTGATTTTCTTTGTTTAGCAAATGAGCCTCATTATTATTGTTTTTTTCATTTTTGTCTACTTTTTTACTTAATTCACAGATAATTCTCTCACAACGTATTCTGCTTCTCCAATGAACCATAAAATATCAACTTCATTTATTTCTATTAATTCTTTTTAAAATCTAAAATCTTCCACTTCATTTACTTTTTCTCAGATTGAATCCCAAACTAAGAGAAAATTTCTTCATTCCTTTTTTCTTCCCCTTTTTATTTCAAATATTGATTTGCCAACCATATTCCTTTTTCTTATTCTCGAATTTAGAAACCAAACTCAAGATGTCAGTTAATCTTGTGAATCTAAAAAAAGAAGTAGCAAAAATAAATAATACAAAAAATAAAATTGAATCCGGTCAGGATCTCCTTCTGATTCAAGCACTTTTGTTTCCCCTTCTACTATTGTAAAAATGTATGTTTAAATCCAGCAAAGATTTCTTTAATGGCGCATATAGATTTAGATTTCATGCAGACAACAAAGGAAGCTTTTGTCTGAATTGTATGCAACAATATTTTGGATTCTTTTTTTTTTCTTTTTTCTTTTATTGTTATTAATAATAATAATAATAATAATAATAATAATAATCATCATCTTTGTATATTAGTGCTTGCCCATATCTTGCAAAAATGACGACATTGCTTCCCAAGTTATCTACAACTTATATAAGTCATATTTAAATTAAAAACAATACTTATATCAATCAACTACTGCTTGTTTTAGCTTGAGTATATACTGAACTAAAAGAATACCCATCCCAGCTACATGAGTGACCTGTTGCCTCTGATAGCATCACAAGTTATCCTTCTCTACATTCGGGGTAAGCTGTATAGTAGTTGTGTTAGGAGTGTCATGTTATGTGACAGTGGATGCTGGATCTTCATCTAGCCCTTCTTTTTGCCCGTCTGCAGTGCAATGACCAAATCAAATAATCAAATACATCAGGATTTGCTGAAAGCACTACGTTTATCCAGCATATAGATTCTTAAGGTTTGTCTGATATGGTCATGTGGAGTGTTCATCCCCCTGAATAAACAACTGTACAAGTATGGATACCTTAAATTTCAGGAAGATTGGTCGACCAAGGAACACTTGGAATCAAGTGATTAGAATGGAATCTGGAGACAGTTGACCCACTGAAGCATGAGAATCGCAGGTGAGCTCTTTTATCAGAAACCATCTTACACCTGAACAGGAGAAAAGTGACATTCAATAAATAGAAGAACAACAGTTTTGCACTACTTTTATCTCCTCTTAAAAGCTACTAAACTTTATGTCTAGGATCTTTGTTCGAAATTTGACCAAAATCTATTGTATTATTATGATTCTGAAAAATATCTCAAATTTAAGCTTAAAGGGACTTCAGAAGAAATTAAAATTCAGAAAATTTTACTTAATTGGTGTTCAATGACTGTGGATCAAATTTAATGCAAATCTGAAATATTTTTGAAAACTTGAAAATACTCAAAGCAACTGAAATTTGGTGAATATATTCGTCAAATTTAATTGATATTAATACCATTGTTAAACATTTCACTAAAATCAGAGGTATCTGAATTTCATGAAGGGCTTCCTCTTCTTTTTTGTACCAGCTTTGCATAAAACTAAAGTAAAGTAAATATAGTTCAGATTACTC
This sequence comes from Euprymna scolopes, assembly GCF_053919585.1. Lineage (NCBI taxonomy): Eukaryota > Metazoa > Mollusca > Cephalopoda > Sepiida > Sepiolidae > Euprymna > Euprymna scolopes. The sequence continues at coordinate 32,809,610 of NC_136515.1, forward strand.
ACCCTTATGCATAGCAACTGTGTTCCAAAATTCATGAGAATCAGTTAATTAGTTTAGGAATGAATCCTGTATTTACAAATTAACAAACATATTCAGGAGAAATTACTTCATGTTGGGTTTCTTTAAAATTCTAACTCGTCACTCAATAAGTCTTGTCCTTAACTAATAAAACAGATTTTTTTTAGACAAAATTTGACTTTATTTATCAACATAGTTTCTTTCTAGAGTGATACAATTATTCTAATGCTTTAACAATTTTGATGTATTTTTTAAATTTATTATTATTTATTTATTTTTTTAGAACGATTTATTATCGGCCTCAAATACTGCTCAGTTTCTATCATTTCTTCATTGGTGCCAAATCTCTTTCCCTGGAGAATTCTTTTGAGGTTTCCAAACAGCCACTAATCGCTGAGGAAAGATCTGGAGAATACTCATGCACACAAAGAAGCACATAGACATTTTTTGCTATTTAATGGGTGTTTGAAATAAATTTAACGTTTTTTATCCATATCAACCAATAACCTTGCTTTGATTAGAAACAAGACCTTACCTCAAAAGTGTCAGACGTTGCAAGTAAATGATGTATTACTACTTAGTTGTGTTAAAGTATTGTTTAAGATCTTTAAAGCTGAGAGATTTGCTATGAATTCTTGCCTACACACCTCTTCTCTTTTACGAGTGTTAACACCTGCATGTGGCTCCTAATTTCACTTTTTACAACCGTACTTCAAATTTCCCCATTTAGTTCTAGTAAATATTTTGTTTATGATCACTTTATGCATTAGTGTTATATGACACACATGTAACTTTTGCCATTGGAATTTGGAGGAGACTTAATCTGTTTGAACTACTTAGGACTGACTACATAAGTTTCATTTTACATACTTTTCATCCAGATCTGCTAGATTTCAAACCATATAGATTTTGCATCAGGATATGTTGGAGGTATGATGCGTTGGAGGTATGATGCGTTGGAGTTGCTTATGAATTACTTCCCTTATTAAAGAAATAATTATTTTGCATTTCTGGCATTTTCATTTTTTTTTTCATAGATCATACAATCTAGGATAATATTTGTAGAATGAAATTGACGCCAGCTAAGCTCCAAATAGGTGATAGAAAAATTCTTGCTTGAATAAAGCAATATTTATATTGTCGATTATGGACTAACAACAGCCAATCAGAGCCAAGCATAATGAAACCTCCCAGTTAACTTTCCAAGCTTACATCTTAGGTTTTTAGTCCACTCAACTGATTATATTGCTTACCACTGATTATTGTTACTTAATTCAATGTTAATCCTGATTACTCATTTAATATCTTTCCCGCGGTAACCATCTTTCCAGTCATCATAATAGAATGTAAATGGTGGCGCGATATGTTCTTCTCATTTGATTTGGTTTTATAATCTGTTTTTAATTTGTAAATTTGCCCTCGAATGACCCCAAGTAATAAACTGAATGCTTCTACTTGGATGAATAATCAATCTAAAAATGATTTGTTTTTGTTGATTTTCTCATGTTTCAAATCCTTATAGTCTATTCGTTTGTGGGCTGCTAATTTCCTTCGACTTTTAGTGAACATTTCCCTTGAGACATGGCCATCTGGAATGGCTGCAGTAACAAGCACATGTTTAAGAATAGGCAAAGAAGAAATACAAAATGATTGTTTCCTTAAGAAGAAGATTCGGTCTCTGCAGAATATGGAAGGTGAATTACTGTCTTATCTTTCTTAAACTTAAACAAATGTGCATCCTTATCGTTCGAGTAAATGTTGGGGAGGGAAGAAACAAAAATCTGATCAGATTAATTTATCTCTGACAGAAAACATGAAGATACATATTTCTTCTCCAGAGACATTTTATTCGTTATTCTCTTTAGAAAGCAATGTTTTTCCTTCTTTTATCATTTTTCTGTCTTCCAACTTAGTCCTTGCCATTTGTCTTTCTGTTCAAAGTGCAAACTTTAGCATAGCTTCCATACAGTCTTGTTCATTTGGGACTAGTTTGCTGCATTCATTCATATGATTTATTGTTTCTTCTCTTTATTTAGAGTCTTCATATACTGTTTTCCTAGGTTTTGTCTAGCTGAACTGTTATTCCAAAAAGAAAACTGATAGAACTCCTCTCTATTAACACCATAATTCGCACCAGCAAATCTCTGTAACCCCCCCCTCCCCTCCAAAAAAAAAACTGACAGAACTTCTAACGCCATAATTCACAACAACTCTCGACTATCAAACACTCAGTTTTCTATCCTCCCCAATTCATCTCTCTTAAAGCAGCTCATATTAATGCCACATATAAAAAGAATCCAAGTTCTTTTTACTTTTTCCCTTTCCTCGATTCCCACATCTGACAGGCCAAACAAATGCGCTGCCATTTGTGTGAATATTTTCTTCTAGTACATGAATGAAATATATAAAATATGTTTTGTTCTTACTGCATTGTTTTGTGCTGCTATCAATAGTGACTTTGTTTCTCAGTTAAATGTTCTCTTCATGGCCATAGTTTGTGTGTCTTTATTCATCTCTTCTTTGATCAATTTTATGAGTCACAAGTATCAGGTTAGCCAAGTGCCCTGATGTCTTTTTTTTTCTGATGTCGATCTTTTTCATCTTTACAACTACACATTTCAAATTCAATTTGAATGTCCTAGCTGGAGATTCTAATTGTATTATTAGATTTTCTAGTTCCTATTTGTTTTAGTTTTCAGGTTATCCATGACGTGATTTCTTTTTTCTTTTGTGTCATTGCACTATGTGTGAGTATTTATTAAGTGGCATCATGGTTATGATGAAGAATAGTAGTGGTAGCTTTGGTGCGTATGATGTGTCGGACTTCTACATGTGGGTTTTCACAAAGGAGGGGCCATAATATTTTGTTATCTTTCCTTTGATTTGCATTAGTTTCAGCTCTGAGAATCATTCACTTTTAAGGATGTGTCTGGCATGATCTGCAATTCTTTGTTTTATTGCATGATTGTTACTAGACATGCCCCATAAATCGTTCACGTGATTCGTATGGGTTGCTTTTGTCATAGCATTTCATCACTAGATGTATCAGAATTTTTTGGGAATTTTTGACACCCCTAACACAAAACTGCAAATAAAATAATTTCTCTATCTATTTCTCTTTTTAAAGTGGGTTGTTTATTTTCTTTATGGAATATACTTCCAAAATAAACTATTAAAGTTGTTTAAAAAATAATAGAAATATTATTTTTTAATTTTTAAAAAACAGTGTTTACAAAGTGCCTGCGCGCGTTCATGCAGCCATTTTGTTTACGTAATGAAATCAATTGAATTTTACGAGTTAAATTTTTTTCAATTTTTAAATTTTAAAAATCTATCAAAATCTTTCTATTTGTTCAATTTTTAAGATATTTTGAGGTTCATTATGAAATTTTATGCTCTTTCCAATAAACCGAATATAATATTCTAGACAAGCGTTTTTTTTAAATTCACACCCCCATTTTGAAATGTCTAATAAAATGTATATAATTAATTTTCTCACTTCAAATTTATATATCACAAATTGAAGATAAATAAAATAAGCTAATTTAAAACAAAAAAGAACAGTTATTTGCAAATTTACCTTAAAAACCACGTTGGATTTTTTTGTTTTTTTTAAGTGAAACCTTATAATCTTGTTATATTGTTCAGAAAATTTTGTAGAATTACGACAGTTTTTTTCTATTTCATTCAATGTTTTTTTTTTTTTTTTTTTTTTTTTTTTTTTTTTTTTTTTTTAGATATTTAAAAAAAAATTCACTCGATAAAGAAGAAATAGAATATATTAAATCAAAAACTCATGTATTTCTTTAAGAGAATAAAAAAAATCAAAAATCGGTAGTTTTTTTTGTTTTTTTTTTAACGGCAAAAACTGATAAAGTGGAATGGGATCATTTTTCAACTATGGTGGGCCATATTTATTAACTTTTGTTTACAGCCAGCAATAGAAAGGGGGATTAATTCTGGCGCTTAAGGCCACCAAAGTTCTCAACTTGAAAAAAAGGCAGCGTTTGTCTCCCTTTATTCCAGTTGTGAAACATCTCATGTTGCTGTATTTTTTAATATTCGCTTAAAAAAGTATTTTATTTAAAAAGGACATGGAATATAAATATGGATAAATTCTTAACAATGAAGAATGAAAGTACCTATTGGATAGTATTTTTTATAGGTAAGTGATTTTTTGGAATTTATGTATATTTTTATATTCGAAGTAAGTTAAAATTTGGTGATTTTCTTTAAATCTTTTTTAAAGAAAACCGATTTAAAAAAACAAATATTGCATAATTTGCTATTAAACCTGTTATTTTTGTAAAATTGGTCTTTACTCCTTTAATTGAAAAAAATTAGGGTTTGAATTATCTTTTTCAAGTAGTTATAAGCTTCGAAAGATAGGAGGTCGAATTATTCAAGTTTTTATCACGCATTTTTAATGGTGATTTCTGACACTGCTATTTCATTACTACCTTATTTTCCTCCATGATCCATTTCTTCCTCTGGGTTGTTTTTCAGCTTCTTCATTGATCATTTCTACTTATGAGTATTTGATGCATGATAATTTTCTACCTGTAATTAAAGGATCCAACATTTGCAGGATGCGTATCAGGTTTTCCATGTCAGCACCTGTCGATTAGAACACTCACACCTTCCTTCTGAATCCCACAACTTTTATTATTATATTGTGTTTGATTTACCTTCCATTCTGTTTATCTCTCACATCCGTGTCCACTATCACATAAAGAAGGATGTACAATTAAAACAAAATGAGGCATACCTAGATGATGGAAGTCACACATAGAAAGAGCAAAGAGATGAATAGACAATACGTCCAAGTCTTTATCATCTATTTGTAAATTAAAAATATTTGTTGCCTCAGTTATGACCAATCGATAAAATTCAGATGTTCTTTACTAGAAAGAATTTTGTCTACTTCTTTTCTGATCTGAATGGCATTTATTGCATTTCTTTAATGTCATATGATTTATAGGTTTGAATTCTTTTTTTTCTATTTTTTAAATGAGAAATAAAGAATAAAGTAAAAGTTGTTTTTAATTCAAAGTATTTGTTAACATAAGTTTATCTCAGTCATAGCTGATTATTCAAATTCAGATATTATTATCCTTATGAAAGAATCAGAGTTCGCATACAGAATGTAATAAACACCTTATCAAAATTGCAAAACTATCACTAAAGAAAAATGTTGTATTTCAACAATCTTACTAAACCCGAAAATTATGTTTTACATAATGTTATCGCCATTTTTTTTTTTTTGCTTTCAGTTAAAATTAACTTAGTTTAGATTTGATATATTCATCTTGTAATATCTCAGTTTGAAGAAATTAGATTTATCATGTTTTGCATTCACAGTTTTCAATTATTCAGAATATTATCACTACTACTATTACGACTACTACTACTACTACTACTACTACTACTACTAGGACTACTACTACTATTACTACGTGTATAGTGGTAGACAGTTAGTTATCCTTGGAGACTGTCTATTCAGAGGAAAAAGTGTCCTCTGTCAACATCTCATGATAAGTGGATGCCTTGCTATTGCTTAGAGTAAGTTATTGTGAAAGATGACAGAATTCTTGAACTTTGTCCTTTTCTGACTCCTAATCTATTTCTAGGATTTAGGATGACATCATCCACTTAAATCTTCAAGTGCCTTTTTTTTTTCCACAGAAAGTGCCTGCCCATTACTTACCTCAATTAACTATCCTATGTGCCATATATAAGATATACATGCGTGCAGATATGTATATATGAGTGTTCATGTCTTTCTCTTGCATCTTCATATAAAATTAAGTATGTGTATGTTTATATATTTGTATGTCCAGGATCTTCCTGAACTAATTAACTGATCATTATAAATTTTGCAATGTAACTGCCAAGCGTGATGGCAGGTAATGTGGGTCATATTTAATTTAGTTTTATGCAAAAGAGGAATAACAGGAGTAGAAGTCCTTAGTGAAAATTTAGATACTTCTGATTTTTGTGAAAGTTTAACAGTAGAAATTAAACATTAATTATTCCTTAAATTTCACTTTCTTTAGAATATTTTAATGACCACAATCTCTCATTTGAAAATTCAAATATTTCAGATTTGCATTAAATTTGATTGGTAGTCATTAGATAATAACGCTGTATTTTGATCGCAAAAATTCCTCTCTGGACCAAATTACCGTAGGTTTCCAACAACATATACCACATACAAATTTACTATGTCTTAATTATTATCCACCTTCTTATGTAACTTTAGAACGTCGTTTTATACACATTTATTCATTATGATAAAATCCTACATTGCATCCTAGGAGAAACATCATCATGATCGCCAACCTCTTTAGAAGAGTAGTTTCTATTAGTTTCAACTCCACAATTTTTGTTAAAATCACGCCTTGCATAGGTTTTCCACAACACTGATTACGAAAATCGCATTCAAACAAGAACTTATAGCATATAAAGACCTGTATCATGTACTGTAATTCACTGGCTGCCAGGTTTTTACACACGTATGATAAACAAATCTACTTCTCTCCCACTGACACTGCCACCCCCTAATTTTCTTTTTTCTTATTTACCAGTGGATATGATCACAACGATCATCACGGTTAAATTCAAGGGAATTATCCCCCCCTCCCACAAAAAAAAGGAGGGTTGTCTACTTTAAATATCGTTTTTTATGTGGGGGTGACAATACTCAAAGAAGTATAGTGAAAAAATTTGTAATTGTTTTGTTTTAAACATTAAAGAAAAAAAAAACACATAAAACTGGAATTTCCTTTAATACTATTGATGGAAGAGTTGAACAACAAACAAAACAGCTAGGACTGCTACCACTGAGTTCGATCACTCTAAACAGTCCATATACAGTGAGAATCCATAACCTCTAAAACTTCTGTTTATAGTTTCTATTATTATTCTAATGAACTATTTTTCGTACTTTTATTAATTCATACTGATTTACGCATTCTCATAATTGCTTTTTTTTACATTCCAAAAGTACCTGCATGTTATCGACCCAAACCATCACTACTTGCCAGTAAAAGCCAGATTATTTCATTTCGGCCACTGTCTCCAATGTCCACATTTGTTCAGGGAAAGCAGTGGCCATCAGCAACAACGGTAGTTTATTTTTTTGCTGATGGGGAGGGAGACTTCCACCAGGCAACGCTGATTAATGAGTCCTGCTAGTTAAGCAATGTTCTCTGAATTTCAATTTCTTCATAAAAATATGATAAAACAGTGAAGATAACAATGAAAAAAAATATTGTTGAAAAAGAATTGGATCACAGGGATTAGATAGCGATTAATTAACACCAATATGTGACAATTTTATATTTAATGTATCTTTGTGGACTCCTAATATGGTGATGTATACACTCCAATGCCCATCTAAAAAATAACAGCATATAATGGACGATTGCTGTAGACAGTACTTTTTATAGGAAAATTCATACTTTACAAACCTATCTTGCATTAACTGTTAATTACTTTCAATATGATCGTTTCTGATTGATGATTCTAGCTAAGAATAGGATAGACACTTCTCAGGGAAAAGTGATAAAGAATAACCAAAGACAGGCACTTCCACTTTTGAATGACCTTGTGCCTAATTTTTTGAAAATGTAATTTTATTATTTTTTTACAAATAAATATTTCAAAGTAAAGTAGACAATTTTAAAAAAAATTCTTATCATTCATTATTTCTCTTGCAGTCAGATGGGGATAGGTGATGCCATATTGACTTGGACTAACAGTTTTATAGGACTATTAATCAGGTCAAGAAATTTTTTTTCATTTACAATTTTAGACTTCTTTCTTCACGAGTAATAAGCAAGCTTAATCCTTCTTTTTCTTAAGCTGAAATAGGAAGAATGTTTCAATATATGCGTTTCTTGGTAAAATTTTTCTTTCTGCTGATATCTAATATGGCTTGTATATTACATCAAGTGATGCTTCTTGCTATTTCGTTAGTGTTGAATCTTTTGATGCATAGAGCAAGACAGATTCCGCAGAAAAGATGTCTGAAACAGTACAAAAACCAAAATATTGGCACCATGACATCTTGGAACATGTAGCTAATTTATGTAACATGTTTCTTGCTTGTGAGAATTGAAAAATTCTCTCTTGTCTGCTTAGAGTGCAGATTGACACATTTGGCAAGTTTTAATAAACAAAGTTTGCAAAGGTGGCCATTAAGCTATAAATATTTCACCATCAGATTTCTAAATTTTTGAGATGAGGATTGATTATTCATATTTGTATTATATATTATTGGATTATACTGTTCTCATTCTGACTGTTCACAATATTTTAGTTGATGTAACCTATTTTCTTCGGGTGTATCTTGTTGAACTCGGGGATCTGCACAGAATTTGGAAAAGAACACTTTATTAAACCACACGAATAGCATGCTTTTGCTCAGTTGGCCATGACTGATTAGAAGTCCTAAGTAATTTATATTTATATTTTTAGTGTCGCTCACACTGAAGTGAAATATATATAAAACATTGATATATAATGATAAGCAATAAGATTGTACATTTAGAAAACAAAATATGTTTAAGGCTCCTAACGTTATGATTCGTCACTCTCCCTCACTAGAATGTTGACTTCTAGTTTTTCATTGGTTGTTTACCGTCATTTTATCTGCATCATACTAATTATTACTTTTACAACTGATTTTTCTTAGTATTAAAATACACTAGTTAATATAAATCAAATGTTGATTTAACTAGCAGATGATGGGAGGGGGGCGAGTTGCAAAAACAAAAAAAGTTTTCCCATCACTGTAATGTCGCATCTCTGTGCTTGTTTTACAAGTACTTTAATCGAATATCCTCTGATAAACTCCTTGCACTTGTGCCCTTTCAACATACATACCTCTGGAAAGCAGTAAAATCTCACAACTAGATGCTGAAAAGCCTTTGACTCTAATAGTTTCTTCCCTCAGACTGCTAGACTTTGGAATTCCTTCTTTTTTTTTCCTGCTTCCCTGATTGTATTAACCTGTTAGAAATCTAATGTGAACAGACATATTGCTACTCAGTTCCCCACGGTACCCTGTTAGACACAATCCCAAATAGCAGCCCCTTATGTTTCAAGTTGCAATATGTTTCATTTATGGTTAAAAAGAGTAAAAATAGATAAAAAGTGTGATTAAAAAGTAGTACAAAGGTGGCAAAAGCCATAGAATAATGAAGACATAGCCACATTGATTCCAGTGTATTTGGAAGGGAATGCTCTATCTAGAAATGGGAGACAGATCAGACCATTGCTGAGAGTATTGAAAACCAATTAAAGAATGCATTTTTAGATAGTGCGTTTGAGGCTTATAATAAGCTCAGAAGAGTTACCTGAACCAGAGAGTTGATGAATGTATATGCGGCAGAGATAAGGTGACTAACGGGATTAGCTGGATATGTGGGATGCAGCATTGGGAAGACTGTTAAACTGGCTTTTGTAAGTGATTTCCCTGACCACAACGTCATGGAACTGCAACAACTTACTGAAATTGAAACCATGGAGATGGAGATTTTGAGGCATGCTAGAGTGCTGGCAAAACATTAACGAAACAAAATTATAGATTTACCGGTAAATGCTTCAGGTGGGGCACATTAGCATGAATTGCTCTCTGTTTCCGGGAAACAAGTAAAGGAGTGCTTTTGTGCCAGTAGTCACCCCTTTTATACTGGAGAGGCATGTGAGAGTTTGTTGCCACAGGTAGTGGTCACTATTAACAGGAAGAGGGCTTTAGCTCTTGTCGAAACTGGATGTACAACAACGCTTGTTACTACAAAATTTGCCAATACTTGGAATGGAACCAGCAACATTAGATCAGTAGATGGCAGAGAAGTGAAATGTTGTGGAGAGGCTGATGCTGAGATCGTGGTCAGTAATATGCTGCTGTGACTAAAAGTGATTGTACTGAATATGCTTATTGCAGGAATTGGCGTGGTACTGGGCCTGGATGGGATAGATTGTTTGGGAGGAGCTACCATTGCTAAAGGCCAGGTAAAGTTTGGCAATCAAAGTGCACTAAGAATGACAATAAGTGCAACCAGGAGCAATACCATCCAACCATCAAAACCCAGGCCATATCTTATTGAGGATGAGGACTTTTGAGCCTACTTTGATGGTGATAAATGAACGGCAGAGTGGCGATGGACAGGTGATTACCTGTGTTGATAAATCGGATTAGCTACTACAAAAGCATGCTAACAGGAGATATAGGGTCGCAGTTTGAGAAAGAAGTTGAGAGGTGGATAGATGAAGGAATATTGATACCGTGGTCAGGGAAGGTCAAAGGAATTTTGCCACTCATGGCCATGGTCGAACCTATTAAGAAGAAAGGCCAGTGTTGGATTTCCGGAAGTTAAACAAATATGTAGCTTGTTACACAAAAGAATAGAATCAACATGTGTGAAGAAGTCATGAGGAACTGCAGGAGAATGGAACGGGTAACTAAAATCGTGGATCTAAATTCGGCCTACCTCCAAATTCATGTAGACAAAAAACTATGACAGTAGCAATTGATAGAGTATAAAGGTAAAGTTTATTGTTTGACCAGATTAGGATTTGAACTGAATTCCGCACCGAAAATCATGACTGCAGTTCTTAAGACTGTGTTCACCAAAGATGATGCGGTGAAGAGAGGTACGTGCTTTTACATCGATAATATACTCCTGGACGAAACCGAGGTGACTATGGAGAGGGTGAAAGATCATGTCAAAAGATGGATTGACGGAAAAACTGTAAGTCATTGGAAAATGGAATGGCTTTGGGATAAAGACTACAGTGCAATAAGGCAAGAAAGTTGATTTTTGGACAAGGAAATGAGATCCCTGAAGCCAAGGATGGCCTGATCAAGAGAGAGCTTTTCTCTGTATGTAGAAAGTTGGTTGGCCATTACCCTATAGTTGAATATATATAGTGCAAATTGCATGCAGTTTTATTAAAAGGCAGACAGGTATAGACAGTTGGGAGGATGCAATTATTAAAAACGTGCTGCTCATGATACAAAAAGTCATTGCAGACATGAAAGGACAATGGTTTATAAAAAGGAGCCATGGAGGGGTAATATGGAGTGACGCTAACAGCCTGGCATTAGGGGTATTATTGGAAATAGGAGTGACTGTTGAAGATGCTGCTTGGCTACAAAAAAAGGATGATAACTCCCATATCAATGTTGCAGAACTTGATACTCTGATCAAGCACATCAATCTGGCTTTAAAATGGAGGCTACAGATTGTGGACATGAGGATAGACTCAACAACAGTGGCATCATGGATTAAATTCGTGTCTGGTAATAAGCGGACCAAGACAAAAGGAGCAGTAGAGATGCTTATTAAACGTCAACTTCGAGCTCTTGGAGACTTGATCCAAGAATTTGGACTGAAGGTAACTGTCACCTCGGTTCCATCAAAGAAATATAAAGCAGACGGGCTGAATAGAGTCGAGAAAGCCTGTTTAAGGAAAGAGAAAAACATAGCTCCAGTGTGTTGTGCAGTAGAGCATCTAAAAGACCTGCATAAGGTGCATCATTTTGGAAAGGAACGGACTTTATAGAAAGAAAAGTGAATCCATACATCACAATACAAGATGTCTAAGATATCTGCAAGATGTCCGTGGTGGAACAATGTATGGAATGTCAATTAATTGACCCTGCGTCGGCTAGACACGAAAAAGAGGAATTGCATGTTGAAGAAAATTGGCTATTGATATCACACATTATCAATGTGAACCGTATTTAAATATGATTGACTGTGGGCCTAGGAGAGTAGTGATATGGTGGAAAATCAGAAATGAAATAGGTGAAGAGAGTTGTCGAGGAGTTGTTTATGGAAAGGGGGCCAGTAGAAGAGGTGTTGGTGGATAATATGTCTTTCTGCTCGGAAGTTTTTAGAGACTTATGTGCATAGTGGAATGTTAGGCTATATTTTAGAGCTGCCTACCGCCCAATAGGAGAGGCGCTATTGTACTATAAAAGCTGTGGCATCGTGAAGCCAAATTTCACCCCAAGAAGCTGTATTTTGGTATACTATGGAACTAAAGACTGGCCAAGATGAAAAGTCAGTGCCATACTGATCTATTTTCACATGCAAATAGCGACATCCATTGGTTGTAACAGGGTGGAAAAGGCACATGAGAAAATCACGGTTAATGAAAAGGTGTGGGTGAAACCACCCAATTCTCATTGCACAACCCGCTGGGGAAGAAGTACTGTAACTGAAGTACTCTCCAAAAATAAAGTGGCAGTTAATGGAATGCTACGTCACATCTTGGGACATACGGAGAGTTTCCTTGTCAGCAAAGGAAGAGGAGGTTGACAACGTTCCTGAAGAAGAACCTATACGATGGTTGCACCACAAACAAAGATACCCAATGAATTGATATTTAATATCAAGGGGGCATGTGATTAAAAAGTAGTACAAATCTGACCTCGTACAACGTGCCGTCCGTTTCAGGAAAAAAATAAAGAAAAAAAATGGTCACTCTTGCTATTTATGGACTGGTGGTCACGTGAGTTGGGAAGTATGCAAATGAGATGCAGTCGGTTTTTCAAATAAAAAGCCTGTGTGTCAGAGAGTGGAGCCGTGTCTTTTTGGCAGAAGTAAGTTTTTGACAGATGTGCTCTAGGGTTTGATACTGAGAATTGTGAGAAGGAGAGCACAACGGTTGGAAATTCTTTCTTTGGACTTTACTTTTTAATATTACCAACATATTTAAGTGCAAAGAGTTAAAAAAAAAAAAAAAATCTTTGTCAGCCATTTGTTATGAAACAGTTATTTTAAAGGTTCTAAAGGAATGGACAACATTTGAAACATTGGATCTGTAAGCTTTAAATAATATCAAAGAGTATTTTAGAAAAGATCTAAAGTGTTCAGAGAGCATCGCCCTTTCTTCCATCCTTGTGAAATATTTCTCTCATATTATCAGTTTGAGATATGGAAATGTCTACACAGCCAATTTTGGAGTTAGATCCATTGAACTAAAAAGTAAAAGAATCTTTTAAATGTTACATAGGAGGTTGGCAACGTATTTAATGAACGAACAACACATGTTAAAAATAAATTGGATTTCATAAAAAGTGTCAGGTTGTGTCTTAATTAAAAAAGATATTCATAGTTGATTTTAGTGTTGATAACGCTTTCTTTTCAAGTATTTTAGCCATTAAAACATTCCTAACAGAAATTTCTTTTAGTTTGTAATGTGGCACTTGAATTTGTACTGACAGAAGTAATACAAACTTTCAAGAAACAAGGTGGACTTTTTTGTTGCTAATGTCTAAATACCAACTTGATCCTAAGGAATTTCTGTTTATTAAAAGAATTAGATTATTCAACTAAGATTAAAGCACCATTAGTTTTAGTTGTCTCTCATTCCACTGAGTCAATAATGAGATAAGGTATTGAATGGCATCATTAAAACAAGATGGAGGTTATTTTGATTATTCAGACTACTTTTCTCATCTTGAATATTTTCTCACAGCGTTTTGGTTGATGTAATCTACAATTTCACATCTAATATAAGAATAGATTTAAGACTCCCAAAATTCATATTAGGATTCACCACATGGACCATGGTGCAAAGGATAAAGTGCTAAGTGTAATCAGTTCTAAATGATTGTCTTAGAAAGTTTGAAAGTCTATCCTCAGTAGATGATACTAAGACTATACAGTAGAACCCCAGTATACGGCATTAAAAATAATTAACAAAATACAGTACAGCAGTACACATGTATATAATCAAATAACATTATAAATAACACTGTAAGGTGGGGCAAATACTGTAACCAGGGGCCGGAAAAACATTGTATTCCACATTGTAACCTGGAAAAATCGTATCCTAGGGTCATTGTATCCCGTTCTACTGTAATTAGAAAATACTTAAAACTTTTTCCTGGTTTTGACTAACAGAATGAAATCAATCTTCCAACATGGATTGAATAAAGGATTTGGTTTGAAATTCTGTACAGAGTTTCAGGTGCAATATAATGCACTTGGGGTATTCAGTGTCAAGTCATCCAGGACTTAACACCCATATCCACAGATTTTGCTGTAGTTTGCACTACAGATACACAATACAGGAACTAAGAAATCCTGAAAATTTGAGCACGTAATTCTGAGCAGTTTCCGATTTAGAGCATTTTTCGTTTTGATGTAAGTCACATGATGCGACGCCTGGGCGACAATTTTGTGATGTCATCTCTTTGTATATTTTCTGATTGAAAGTTTTTTGACCCAAGGAATCCAAAAATGGCATCAGATTTGCTAAAAAAATGAAGCCGTGTAGAGATATTAAGGGTTTTTAGATTTTTCCACATGTGCCAAAAAATCGAAAAAAAAGTGTAGCTCACATGGTAACACATTGATTTCTGCATTTATTTTTGTACACACGATAAATTATCTCTGGAGCAAAAATGGTTAAAAGTAGCATTACAAGCACATGCTGTATTTTCGTGGACATCGGCAATATTAATGTGCTTCGACAAGTCATATCTTTTTTATTTGTGGGCCAATTTTTAAAAGAATTACATTGCTGGAAAGAGAATAGAATAAGCATTTTCGTTTATGTGTTCAATGTTTTTATGCTCCAAGTTTAAAATGAAAAAAACGATAAAAATGATGATAGCAAAAAGGGAAACTGTTTTTACAATGTTTACATAATGTTGGAGAAGTAAACTGATGAGGCACCCAATACCTGTGTCACAATGATGCAAGCAGCTGATCAACTTCATTTATCTGAACCTTTTTCATAGTTTAATTAACTGGTTGTCATTTACAAATTTAATTCAGGTGTTTATCATTTTTCTTTGTCATACCGTATTTCTCGTCGCATTTGCCAATGCAGTATTTGTCATTTCCATAATTATCATTGCTATATTCTTCATTACCATATGCGTCATTGCTGTATTTTTCTTGTGTTTGATTAAAATAGATTTTTTTTTTTTTTTTTTTTTTTACAAGGTGGTCACCATTTATCAAGGCCCGGAAGCCACTCAGGGATAAGGGTTATTGTAAGTACAGTACGTTAGTGTGGATATTTAAAGTGTCTACTTAAGGGGGTGGTTCATCAGGAATTTGTTTACGTTGGACTTGAAGACATCCAATTTGTAGTCAGGAGGGAAGCAGGCAGACGGAACAGAGTTCCACAGGCGTGCAGTTCTAAAAAAGAAGCTTTGTTCATGGAATCTACGTTTTGATTTAGGCATAGATAAAGAGTGGGGAAAGTTTTTGACAGTGGATTCAGCTAGACGAGTGTTTTTCGTAAAAGATTGGCGAGGGGGGACCAAAGATTGGAGTTCAGACGAGCACTTGCCATGGAAATAACGATAAAACAAAAATAGGCTTGCTATGTCTCTTCTGTGGGAGAGAGGTTGCAGGGAAGAGAAAAGGGCATCCCCCACTAAGCCACGAAGTCTATTTTGTACTCTGTCAAGGCAGGATAGGCTGTTTTTAGCAGCTCCTGCCCAGATATGGCAGCAGTATTCCATCCTTGGATGTACTTGTTTTTTATATAGATAGAGAATTGCATCATTAGTCTGGAGCAGTAGAAGAATCCTACCATCTTTCCAGCAACCTTGGCAACAGACTTGATATACGTGTTCCATTTCAGATCAGGAGCCCAGAAGCTTGTCAAAACATAGGGCTTCTCCTAGATGAGAGCCATCCATTTCAATTGATGCCAGATGGGGATCAGAGCGTTGATGATGTAAAGATAGGAGTTTGGTTTTAGATGCATTAAAGGTAACCAGCCACATCTTCCCCCACTGAACCACTCGTTCGAGATCAGAGGAGAGAGAATTAGAGAGAGCTTTGTCATTTACAGCCTTTGATGTGTAGATGCTAGTGTCATCAGCATAAATGATGTAGATGGTAGTGTCATCAGCATAGATGTCAACGAATGATTTAAGTATGTGTTTAGGGAGATCATTGATGCAGATCAGGAAGAGAGTTGGGCCCAGGATGGACCCTTGAGGGACTCCAGCATTAATACTGCAGGCCTCTGATTTTTGTCCATCAACCACTACTCTTATGATCCTATCAGAGAGAAATGATTTAATGATAGAATATTTCCAGTTATACCATAGCTGGAGATCTTGTGAAGTAGGCCTTTATGCCATACCTTGTCAAAGGCCTTTGATATGTCAAGAGCAATTGCCCTGGAAAGGAAGCCTTTGTCAAGAGATTCACTAATCCTATGAGATATAACCGTTAGCACATCTGCAGTAGATCTTGCAGAACGGAAACCATATTGTGTGTCACTAAGAGGGGTATTTCTGCTGAGGTGGTTGACTATTTCTCTATTTAATATGGATTCCAGCAACTTACTCATGACACAAGGAGACTTATGGGTCTGTACTGAGAGAGAGATGACTTATCACCTGAGTTCTTAAATACAGGGCATACTGATGAGGTTTTCCAGGGTGTTGGAAAGCACTTCTCCTTAAGGCAACATTTAAACAGTTTTGTAAGTATGGGAGCAAGTTCTGGTTGAAGCTTTTTTAACACTATAATTGGGATGCAGTCAGAGCCAGTAGCTTTACTGGAATCAAGGTTCTTGATTAGCTGGTGATAGATATTTGTATGTTACCTAGCGTGTTCTGTATTATAGGAGGAAATATGGGGAGTTGATGGCCTTCGTCGCATAGGGTAGAATTAGCTGCAAAGTTCTTGGCAAATAGTTTGGCCTTGTCTGAAGCTGACGAGATGACCTCTGGTCCATTGATAATGGTTGGGATAGAACGCAAACTTCTGTTCAGGATCCTATTTGTTATTTGCCAAAACTAGTGGGAACCAAGCCGCTGATCAGCTACTTTGGATTTAACAGACTGGGCATATAGCTCTTTTGCATTTTTTATTACTCTTTTACAGTGGTTGCTCGCGTTCTTGAAAGCAGCTTTAGTCTCAGTGCATCTATTACGTTGGTAGCTATGGAAAAAGTGATTTCTGTGTGCGATGGCAGCAGCACATTCTGGGGAGAACCATGGCTGGCTGGTAGGTTTTTGTTGGAATTTTTAAAATGGTATGAATCGGTCTATGCCTACAATTAACCATTCGGTCAGATCTGATACTATAGAGAACACATCATTTTTAAAACATGGAATGCAGAGGTAGATCAGATATAAATGTATGGAAGCTATCCTAGTCAGCCATGGAGTATCGGTATACAGTACGGTGGAGGGGTACGTCTGGGGACTTATTACATTTCATTTTTATCTTAACTGATATGACGGAGTGGTCGGAGGATCCTAGAGGAGAAAGAACGGAACATGAACATAGCTCAGGGGAAGTTGAGAGAAAAAGGTCTAGGAGGCTTGCATATTGACCTGTAGTATCGGGCACACGGGTGGGCTCGCGAACAATCTGAGTGAGGTCATAAGCAATGGCAAATCATGACAGAACCTCCCCTTATCATCCATCTTATTTGAGTGGGTCAGCCATTCCACGTTATGGACGTTGAAGTCACCACAGATGTGGATGTTAGCCGAGGGGTGTGCAGACAGTATGTGGTCTATTTTCTCAGATATACTCTTAAAGATAGTAACTCCGCTGTTGTGGGGCCGATAGAGGGCAAATATAAATGCAGTGGTGTAAGCAAGTGCACCCGGAAGCACATATAGGGTAAATTAGGATCTTCTCTAGAGATATCCCTGCCACATGGGAAGCCATCTTTAATGTAGGCACATATTCCATGCCCATGGCGATCTTGGGGGTCAGATTTAGATGTTAAGTTAGAGTATCCGTTAATTATGAACTCATCTAGGAAAGTGGTCGGCCCTATTCCAGTTTCGCTTAGAAAGAATATGTCCAGTGTCATCTCCTGCAATTGGGTTTCAACCTCTGGAAGGTTGGAACGTAGACCCCTGATGTTGGAGAAGACGACATGGTAGTAGGGGTCTATGTTGGAAGATTGGGTTCTAGGTTTATTCGAGTTTTTTTTTTTATCAGCTTCTACAACAGTTTTAAAAGATAAAAAGATCCTTCCTTGAAGCTAACATATGATTTTCCTATGAGTTTCCGAGGGCTTTCTTAAATATAGATGATGCCCCTTTTAGTTATGTTACTTGTACTTCTCTATAGTTTGGTTTCCCAGGTATTTACGTAATTTATTAGATCAGTTACCTAATTTTATTTTTATTATTGTTTTTATTATTTTCAGGGACTATGTTGTCTTTATGTCATTCTTTAAATCTTGATATTTTTTTATTTTCTCATGATCGGCTTTATATGCATAGCCATTTATGACAGTTACAATGATGAGAGCAGTCTTCTCAGCTAAAGCTTTTATTTCAGCTTGGCGTTCTGCTATCTTAGTTCTTAACTGCAGTGAGTTTTCAACGGAATATTCTGTTTTCAGCTTCTTCACCTTCTTTCGCAGGTTTTTGTCCTAAGCCTTTATGTGACAGAAAGGTAGATACAGTAGAATCCTGGGATACGGTGGCCCCCAGGATACATTTTTTTTAGGTTATGATATGGAATATGTTTTTTCCAGCTCCTGATTACGGTATTTGCTGCCCAACTTACGTGTTATTTATGTTATTTGATAATATACATGTGTATTATATATTGTACTATATTTTGTTACTGATTTTTAATGCCATATCCCGGGGTTCATGGATGGTTTCTCTTCTCAGTTGTCTATTTTCTGCTGGAATTTTTTTTTCCAGACTGTCTTATATATTTTGGTCTTATAGTTTCCCTCTTCTTTTATCTCTTTAAGAGTTTTAACTGCATACCCATAAGTTGCATGGTTTATTTCACTTAAAGTGGGCATCATTGACCTTAGTTGATCTCCAACAGCCAGACCTTGTGATATTTCTATTCTGTTTGCCAACTCTTCCTCCAGCATCAATATGATCTGTATCCAGCATCAATATGATCTGTATCCAGCATCAATATGATCTGTATCCAGCATCACATTTTCAGATGTATTCTCTCAGCTTTTTTGCCCATGATTATATGGAGACTGTTGAAAATAACCTTCTGAAAAATGTTATGTTATTTAATGGAGCATCTTCTTGGGAATGTCTCTGCTATACTGGTGGTAGAGATCTTAGGTTTTGCTGGTATCGTGTAGGGTAGTTGAGTTAGAAGTGCTGATTATGCAAAGATTTTCTTCAACCATTTCGTATATGTCCAATTTCATTTTAGAAATTGGATCTATAGGGAAGGCATTTTTGTCAGGAAACTAAACTTTTGACATGTAAATATTTTCTTTGAAATGCTATTCTTGTTTTGACAGTGGTGTTTTAACTGTATTCAATAAGGTATGCATATGAGCATTTACTTTTCACAGAGGCCTTAATGATATTTCCTTCAGAAAATTCTTTATGAATTTCTTAAGCTTTGTTTAAAAAAGATTCATTGTTCAAAACTTTTCTAAGCAAAAAAATGTTAAAGATAGTTTATAGTTACAAAAGCTGATATTTAATATATTGATTATAGACATTTCAACTAGTCTTTATTTTTGTCTATCAATCTAATATTAACTATAATAGATAAAGGAATGTCTTAATTCTGCCTGTATGTATATGTCTGACTAAAACTAAAAAAGACAACACAATTGAAAACAAAACCTATATCGAGATCAAACTTCTTCCAAATAAAATGTTATTATGAATCCAATGTTATTAATTCTGCCAAATTATTTTTTATGTTCACACCAGGCATGCATAAACAGTGAAAATGACATTTTCATTTTATTTATAACTAAAAATTGAAAATATGGGAGGAAGTGATAAGGTTCGACTTTAGAGAAAGAGGGATAAATAACAATTTAGCGGAGATAGGTTAGTTTCGAAGTCAATTTTTAAAATTGTCTAACACATGTCAGCATACAAAACAAATATTAAACCAACAACAATGACGATGATGATTTAAATAATTCTATCAGTTTGTACCAATATACATCATGACATAGGAGGTAGGTGGGTAGGGTTATGGAAATGGCATTAGCATATAAATGATCTAATCTTTATGAATTAAACGTAAACTAAATGTGTATCTGTGAATTAAAAGAGTGATAATCATTAATTCGAAACATTCTCTAATAATCTGTCTTATATCAAATTCACAGATTTGGTTAGTTCAGGCACAGTCTATGAATTCAAGAAGAAAAAACATGAAAAGGTCAGTTGTTTCAATGTGGAATCAGTTTGATTTTCCTTGATTCGGTTGCAAACACAATGGAAATCAATATTGACATCCAACTGGCATCGCCTCTGCAGTTGAGCATGTGCAAATAGTTTGATGAGTCAAATATTTTGGTAGAAGAGTTTTTTGTTGATTCTTAGAATTCTTGTTTTGTTGAAAAGAGCATAAAAAGCCAATGAACAAAGTCAGCCAAGTGAGAAGATCAGACTATTCATGGAGAAGGAAATGAGAAATATTAGACATGAGTTCCAGCCTTGAACTTTTCATAACTTTTCAGAATTTTTTCGAACAAAGTTTAAAGAGCAACAAAAAAAAAAAAACTAGCTAACGTATCAGCATACACTAGGTTGAACTTATTACAAACTTATTTTTATATATTTACTAAAGTGTGTTATTATTTCTTACTCATTAAAACTTCACGCACCAGATTTTTCCCCCGAAATCTGAGTGACAACAAGTCTGCATTGATTTCCAATATTCTCTGATTCTCAACATTACAAATCGTTCTGAATTTTTGCAGTAGTCATGTACCATTGTATTTGCACTAACTACTAACTAGCTAACGTATCAGTCTACACTGGGTCAGAGATTAGAATTACAGACTTGAAAAATAGAACCTCATTTTTTTATAGCTTAAATATTAGCTTTTTTAAGCTTTGTTATCATTTATTTCTCATTCACACAAAATCATTACCACTAAAAAAAAAAAAAAATAGATTGTCTTCCCTGGAGGCAGAGTGATACCAAGTCTCTTGATTTCTAATACTTTTTTTGTTGTTATGGTTTGCATCATAATTACATAATTCTCGCAGCATCCACTTACCAGTGTATCACCACTGATAATGGCGGTTTTCTTTTGTCCATTGAATTACATTTCTTTAGTTAAGTATGTCTTCTTAAAGTGGGTTATTCCATATCAAATAATCCAGAAATATGGGATTTTGAAACCCATATCCACAGATCTGGCTATAGTTATTAGATAGACAGCATAGAAACTAAGAAATCCTGAAAATTTGAGCACATAATTCCAAGTGGATTCCGATTTAGAGCATTTTTTGTTTTGTTGTAACTCACATAATGCGACGCCTGGGCGACAATTTTGTGATGCCATTTCTTTTAATATTTTCTGATTGGAAGATTGTGTGACACTGAAAATTCACCCAGGTAAGTTTTTTGACCCAAGGAATTTAAAAATGGTATCACATATGCTCAAAAATGAAGCCTTATTGAGATATTAAAAGTTTTTAGATTTTTCCACATGTGCCCCAAAATCCAATAAAAATGGGTCTAGTTGGCATGGTAACGCATTACTTTTTTCATATATATTTTTTTAGACACAACAAATTGTCTCTGGACCAAAAGTGGTTAAAAGTTCTTGTTCCGCTCACACACAGTGTCTGCTGAAAGTCAGGTATATTTGAAAAATACCCCCCTCCCCGCTATTGGATGTAATAATCAATTTAGACATTTGTTAACCTCACTTCACACCTTAATTTTGGAATAAATTTGCAAGTAAGCCAGATGCTAAAACAGTCAAGTTCTGGTAACAATTTCAACAATTTCAAAGACCTAGCAATTTTCAAGATTCAAAATGAGGGTTGGAAACACCAAACCATGATAAAAGTATGCCTTTTTTATAAGAAAATAGTTATAGAATGGTAAAAATCTTAAACTTTTTGATAAACTTTTTAATCCTCAAAAGACCAACTTTTTAAACTTCTGTCTATATCTTCCTGAAAACGATTTTTTTACTGTAATTTTTTTATATAGCTCTCTGTATATTTCTAACCTATTATATAGTGTCAAAATTCATACATTTACAAAATAATTTTTCTCCAGTGGTATCCTTGAGAGTAACCTCTACCAAATTTTTCAGAAATTCTAAAATAATAAGTGATCTAAAATGATCAAAATACAAAATTTTATTGCTTTTCATGATGGGATACTTAAAACTACATGAAATTTATCTGAAAACATAAAAAAAGTTGATGAAATATAGCCAAAAATTGGTTTTCCTGAAAATTTGCATTTTTCTAAAAATCACAAAATTTCTTGGCTTGACCATACTTCTTGAAGTCACTGCACCTCAACAAAATGCAAAGCACTGCTAATTTTTGTTGATATGTGATCTTAGAAGGTTAATGAACATATAGGATATAAAATTGTTTCAATTTCTTGTGTTTTGCAGGGTTTATACACGTTTTTAAATTCTGGACCTCCACCCCTCCCATGGTCTATTTCACTCTGGAAAAAAAGTTAGTTTATGATTCTTCTAACAAAGAGTGTATGACGCATCATTCTGAAAATTGTCCTGGTAGAGAAGCATTGCAGAAAGTTTTGGATGAGGAGCTGTATGATATGAACCCCAATGATGAATTTCATTTTAGTCAATGGAACACAACCGACCATGCAACATTAAGTATCCACACAACAATATACCCAGAATATAAAGTTCTGTTGATTGACATTATTGATAATCTTACTAGACAATCATATCTAACATAATGCCAAGCCAGATACTTGGATCAAAAGAGAATCTTTGTTCCAATGAGGTCCTTGTTCTTGGAGATTTTGCAGAAAACTTTTACTTTTTAATACAGGATGAAGTTCAAAGTTATCATTGGAGCAAGGAATATTGCACCCTGCACTCAGTCGTGATTTATTACTGAGATTCTGATCAGCAGCTAAAGCATATTTCATTGTTTTGTTTACGATGACAAAACCCATGACATTGCATTTGTGTGTCAAACTCAGTTCACTTAATCTAGATCTTATTATCACATGTGAACAAAATGATTTACTTCAGTGATGGTTGTGCCACTCAGTATAAAAATTTCAAGAATTTCAGCAATTTATGCTTGCATAAGGAGGACTTTGGTATTGAAGATGAGTGGGGTTTCTTTGCCACCAGTCATGGAAAATCCCCTTGTGATGGAATTGGTGGTTCAGTAAAATGCCATGTGACTAAATAGTCGCTCTAATGCCCTTTAAATAATCAAATCCTTGATTATAAAGCCATGCTTACTGTCTGTCATCCATTTCTTTGAGATCAGTAAGGAAACCATGGAGGAGGTGAGAAAATCGCTTGAAACAAGGTTCTCCAGGGGAGACCCAATGCCAGAAACCAGAGCTAGTCATCATTTTGTACCATTGTCAACATCACAAAGTGGCCATAAGTTGTCCAGTGAGGATGAACTATATATTGATATTCATGACTAACTTGCCATCAATGCTTTATATTTCTGACATCACACCAATGCAATATATCACCTGTATTTATAATTCTTTCTGGTTGGTACATGGCTACCGAGATATAGAAGGCCTGTTAACTGAAAAATGCCTGCAGGCAATTTAGGTAAGATTTGTCAAACTGTCACTGTTGATACTATATAAGGGCATTTTTAAAACGAGCATCAAAACATTAAAAAGAAAAGAAAGGAACCCAATTTGATTAATAATGTAACTGAACTTTATTCAATATAAAATATAAATATTATCTTTGTTAAATGACGTAATTTTAAAGCAATATACAATCTAATACTGATAAAACTGAATTATGAATTTAGGGAACAAAGAAAATTCTAGGCCTTTGAGACAAGATCACAGTGTAGTATCTGTTCTGATGCTACAATTCACCTTTTCTATCATCTGCCGGTGGAGAAGAAATCCTTCATGACTGAGACAATTTTTATTTTTGCTCCTATCCAGAGTGCCCTTTATTGGGGAACTGGGTTTTCTCTACAAGACTATATGTTGAAATATTTAAATACAGAAATTATATTTAAAGTTTTGGTTTTCTGTTCTTCTATGCCCATTTTTTCCCATGTTTTTCATCAACATGTGCAGTGCATGGTTAGGAATCTTATACTCCGTTATAGTCTTCATTTTTATATCAGTGCATGAATACGAAAATGAAGTTCACATAACTAAAATAATCTAAAAGACAATCATATCATCATGATGTGAACATTGATTAAAAACTAAGAAAATATAGTAAATATCTATGATATTAAATCAGGGTGGTGGTGAATTTTGGGAGGGGATATTATTATTATTTCACTCCCTAGGAGTTGTCTCACAGGCCATCATCAGTGATCGCTTACTGGCAGTAACCTGTGGTATTCACTGGAAACCGAGTGACAACAAGTCTCCCCAGATTTTCATTGTTCTCTACCTCTTGACCACTCGTGCAAACTTCCAAGGTACCAGATTTGAACTGCACACTTCCAGTGGAGATCTGGTTAGTACTATCCCACCTCAAACTTTCAATCCTCCCTAACTCTTCACAACTAGATGGTGTGGCGCCAGTCGATGTCATCTACAGTTTTTTTTTTTTTGGCTCTTCATGGGGAACATGGACCCTACATTAGCAGGTTTTAATTTAATGGCTGCTCCCTGAGGTTTTCTTTCACTTTCTTCATATATGTTTTATCTTTATTTTTACATATTCAACTTTTTTTAATGGACACCTGTTTGAAGATGAAATTTATGGAATTTGGCATGAATGGCCACTCTGCTGACTCAATTCCATACAGATCGAAACTAGTTGCTTCCCATTAGGGAACTTCTCAGGGGATAGTTCAAGTTCATTTTTGTGTATGAAATTTTCTCATTTCTATTCTGTTGTTTTACTGAAAATTCAACTATGCAAACAAAGAAATAAAACGGTAATTTGTTTACCTTGTTTCCACCTTAACATTTAAAATGATTACTTTTATAGGTTTTAGGTATGCTGAAAACGAATATCGCATTTAAATTTTTTGCAAATAAGTAGTTTACCGGATATTAAGCAATGTCATTTCTTATGTTATTGCTGGTGGCGATTTTGGCATGCGCGAGCGTGAAAAAGTAACCCCGAAAAACTATGCGCAAACGCATGTACCAAGATGGCCACCAGCAATAACATAAGAAATGACATTACTTAATATTTGGAAAGCTACTTATTTGCAAAAAATTTAAATGCGATATTCGTTTTCAGCATACCCGAAAACCTTAACAGGTAGTCATTTTAAAGGAAAAATGTCAAGGTAAAAATTTACAAAATGCATCACAATGAAATTCTTTATCGAACCGCATTATTATTAATATTATTATTATTATTTAGATATCCTCATTAAAAAAAAACGGGTTTGTTTTACAGATTCGAAAAAATGGTCTTGACAATAAATTAAAAATAAATTCAAGTTTCACGGTATATTTTATTTAATTGTTAGGTGAAAGTACAGAATAGTTAACAAAACACCCTTCCTTCCCTATTTTAAGAATGGTTTCTAAATAACATTATTATTTCAGCATGGTAGCATAAGTGCACAAGTACCTTTTATTTGTTATATATTTGTTGTTTTTTTGTTTGTTGTTTTCACTAAAAACACAATTCTACCTTAAGTACAAGTAAAAAGTTATCAATACAATGATAACAGAAACGCATGTACTTAGTACATTTTGTTTTTAATGCTTTTAGTGCATGTGTACTATTACCAACTAGAATCCCAATAAAATCTGGTTTAGTTTTAAAATGAATATAGATGTCATTATCAAAGTTTGGTTATAAAATAATTATGTTATAAGAATGAACTGGAAATCACTGACTAGTGTTTAGATTGTAAATTAGACTCTTCAACAGTAAAGACATGACAAACATCAATCAACACCTTACAAAATTATTTGCACATTCGTTATTTCTTCTATGCTTATCCCATAAAGCAGGGAACAATGGTAGAAATTGACAACACTCTTGTCTAGATTCAGATGTATTTGCAACCCTTCTTTACTTTCCTCTGTTGTATCAGCTTTCAACAACCCAACATGTCAGACTTCAATGTAGCATATGTGTACAGCACGCCTTCCTCAACAGCAGACTCTCCTATTCTTCCAACGGCTTGCTTATATACAACCCAAGATTGTCTAATCTGCATGCGATTGTTGAGAATTTGGCATTAGTTTGCATGACTACTGTGACAAAATCATCCGGGCATCGCCATTTTGTTTTTTTCTTCATTCAGTAGCTTAACCTTAACCTGAACGTGCAGACATGGAAATTTTGAGGCAAGTAATAGTCACGCTCATTACAATTTTTTCTACAGCAGGTGTTGTACTAAATTTCTCCGTCAAAGATTTGGTTAGTTCGTCTGTCTCAAAAAATTTTTATTAAGGTATCCGACAAACTTTGTTTCCATCATCCTATCAACCTTTTCCAATGGACCTCCATTGTGAATCTCGTTTTCATAGTGATATTGTTATCTGTGTGCATTGCGTGTTCATGCCAATGCAGATGAGTTTCCCTTATTTCTGTGATAGCACCATAACTTTAGACATGGTTGAGTTTGGTTAGATCATCTCTGTTTCCTTTTTTTTTTTTTTTTTTTTTTTTTTTTGCTAATATTCGGAGCCAAAAGTTTAAAAGATTGTGATTGACATTTTTTTTGTTTTTGTTTTGGATATTAATGTATCTATCATATATCACCATTCAAGTATGACACAAAACAAAGAAGTATTACAGGTTTCAGAGGAGTCATATCTGAATGTGAACTTAATCAGCATCAAATCGTTACAAACCTGTGAATTCCACTTTCCATTATTAACGACTGATTATTTCATTCAGAAAGGAAAGAATAATCAATATCATCTGGTCTAGGCCGATCAGGACTCTCTGACAGCAATAATCTTCATTATTAATGATAAAGTGTTTATATCCTGTCTGTTTAGATGTCACTGCTGATCTCAATCCTTTTTCAAAGGCCATTGGAATTTATGACTTTTGGTTTGCAGTGTACACAAAAATGTGAAACCAGGACAAACAGCATTCATATTTTATTAATATAGATAACTAACGCAAATATGTTATCTTTCTATCTAATTTTGTAGGAATAGTGAAAAGTGAACATGAGGTGGAAGTTTTGGGGTCGGTTTATTGAATATGAGCATTAATCATCGATTCTTATCTTTGCCATGATTTTATGCATGGATGACAGATTTGGCAAGGAGATTTCATCAACAGTTTTGATTTAAGTCCAGAAATTCACACTTGTTTGATCAAACCTAAATCTACGAAATGTGTTTACATTTGTTGGCATTTTGATTAAAAATAAAAAGATGTGTGTGGCGAAGAATCTTTATTGGAAGGGGGATTGCGAAAGCAATTCATAGAATTTGTAAAGTGCAACATTCAGGCTTACTTGTAAAGTACTCAGTGTTAAAGAAAAAAATAAACTTTTCAACTTTAAATAAATCATTTAATTACAATTTTTTAAATTGCAATCCCATTTTTATTAAAATAAATTTCCAAAGTCCTCTAAATATTTCTCTTTACAAAATTGCAAAATTTTATATTTTCATTAAAATTTTGCAATATTCAGTAAAAAAAAAAATCCTGAAATTAAAATATGAAACTTAAAAAAACTTCCAATCCAATTAGTGACCTCGTGAAGTTCTACTTGCATCATAATAATCATCAATAAGATATACTAGTAAAGTTACCAGAATAGCTTTTTAAATAGTGGGACGTTTTTCTTTTAAAAACTTTTTCTTTTTCACAATCTAACATCTGGTTAATTTTTAAACAAACACCTCTCTCAGATTTTCCTTCTCTCTTTCTTTCTCATGTGAAAACTTCGGCATATATAATCAAAGAAAAGAAAAGGGAAAATTCAGCAGCAGCCGACTATTTGGTCTACTTTTAATGTTCTTTTCAAACAATTACCCACAACAATAAAAGAAAGTAACTTTATCTATGAAGTGAATAAATGTTGCAGTAACTTTTATTTTTTACATCATATGAAAAAAATTAAATGTAATGCGATAAAATGAAAATCAATCACAATAAAAGCAATAATTACTAAAGTTTTGAAAATTTGAAGGGTGTAAAAAATATTGTTTTCTCAATTGAAAGATCGTATGGCCATTTTCTAGGCAGATTGAATTATTATTCAAATTTTGCAGTCATATTTTTATGTGAGGTTTTGCTAAAATCATTACATATGAAACATTCATAAATAAATTAATCTTATCTACATACAAATAACTTATCCTGTGTAATAAAATGTAACAAAAGCCAATCAGATTTTTGGTTTGAATTAAAAATTTGATGACTACACAGAACTGTAAAAGTTGGTGTCAAAATATATTGTCGTATATATATTAAGATGTTTTTTTTTTGTTTTTTTTTATATAATATATTGCCCTCTGTTTTTACTAATATATTGTCCTATATAACAAGATATTTCTTCATAATATATTGCCCTATATATATATATATATATATATATATATATATATATATATATGTATATAAAAAGATACTCCTTCATAATATATTTTTCTTTATTTTATCAAGTAGCGTCCTCGT
This sequence comes from Euprymna scolopes, assembly GCF_053919585.1. Lineage (NCBI taxonomy): Eukaryota > Metazoa > Mollusca > Cephalopoda > Sepiida > Sepiolidae > Euprymna > Euprymna scolopes. Next base: position 32,838,137 of record NC_136515.1, read on the forward strand.
AATATATTGCCCTATATATATATATATATATATATATATATATAGAGAGATGTTTCTCCATATATTTTCCTATATTTTATCAAGATCGGTTTTCATAATATATTGCCCTATATATATAAAGATATTTCTTCATGATATGAACATGTTTCTTCATAATTGTCCTATATATATATATATATATATATATATATATATATATATATATATATATAATCAAGATTTTCATAATATATTGTTCAATATATAACAAGACGGTTCCTAACAATATATTGTCCTATATATATACTAAGACATTTCTTCATAATAACTTATATAAATGTTTCTTCATAATATATATATATATATATATATCAAGATACTACTTCATAACATGTTGTTGTACTTATATATCAAGATGTTAGTTTATGAGATATATATATATATATATATATATATATATATATATATATGTTTCTTTATAATAAATTCTTACACTCACGAGCAAAATTAAATGGGCCCAGAGTGAAAGAAGGAAGAAATCGATTTTTCAATATTTTTCCATGAATTTTTGTTAATTTTAACTGAAAAGTTATATTTTGCAGATCATTATTATTATAGCATATAATAATAAATGAAAAAATTAATCCTAAAAATGGTAAGACCGCATCTTGGCAAAGATATAAAAAACCGAATTGCAGGAGTAAGGCAGTCCAAAATGACTTACAAGCAGATTTTCGATATTTTAAGAAAAGAAAAAGTGAAAATATCTCTTTCTGTAGTGAAGCGAATTGGTCAAAGGTTTGAAGTCGAATGCTTGGTAAAAGGGAAATCTGGATCTGGTCGCCCTAAAGCATTCACTTTGAAGGACGACTACAGGCTTGAATTAACTGCTTTAAAGGATTGAAAGAAAACTTATGTTGACCATAGCAAAGAATTCAAAACAGGGGCTGGAAATTCTCTTTCTAGATATACAGTATCTAGACGAATGAAAGAAATTGGATGTTCTTCTAAAAGGTGTGCAAAGAAGCCATTTTTTATCTAAGAAGAACATCAATGATAGAGATTTTTCTCGTATTATGGTAAAACTGGTTCAGGAATGTTTTCTAATCAGATGAATCAAGATTTTGTCTTGCTATTGATGCTCCCAATGTTCCTGAATGGTGCAATCGAAGAACTGGAGAAAGATTTTCACCAAGTTGCATAAAAATGACAGTTAAACAAGGGAATGGAGAGATAATGGTATGAGGAACTTTTACTGCAGCAGGAGTTGGGGAACTTATTAGATGTGAGAAGTCAATCAATGCAAAGGAATACATTCGAATATTAGAAACAGGACTGTTACCAAGTATCTAGAAGCTGGGAATATCTCAGAACATTATTTTTCAACACGATAATGCCCTTGCACACACTGCTAAAGTCACAAAAATTTTGGGTCTAAACACTTGAAATTTTAGATATAGGTTCTTTGGACATGTATCTAACTTAATAACTTAATTTGAGCTCAAAACAATAAATGTTAAGGGGGTCATAATAGGAGTCAGAGTTTTAAAAATTTGACCTCTGCGGTCTTTACCAAATTACTCAGACAATTTCTGGTTTAAACATTTGAAATTCTACATAAAGGGTATTCAGAGATAGAGCAAGCTTTTTAATCTGTTTGGGTCGAAAATTTTTAGTTACCAAAATAAAAAAGTATGTATGTATGTATGTTTGCATATCTGCCTAAAACTTTCGACAGAGGCGACGGATTTTCACAAGATCAGTATTGTTTTGAAGTTTGACCTTTCATATGACAAATATCGAAAATTGGCTAAAAACATTAATATCTTCACCTTCAATTGGGCAGTTATCTACAGGGGGGGGGTCTCGCTTTTTTCGCCAATATTTTCGAAAGTCATCCTCTCCTTTCAATTGTCTAGCCTTAATTTAAACATACGTCACTTCCGGTTTTATGGTGGTCGTAACAGGAAAGATGTCAGCTTTTTTTTCCCCGCATTCTTTTCCTCCTTTGCGGTACAGGTTCGAGCCTGCCTTCCTACTACCACTTTTTTTTTTTTTTTGCTCAACATACACATCCAAACACCCGGGCAACGCTGGGCTGAAATGCTAGTAAAATGTATAAAATTTGTTTGGCCCATTTTGTTTTTGGTCACGAGTGTATATAAGATGTTTTCATTTAAAAATTCTTTTTTTGGTCACGAGTGTATATAAGATGTTTTCATTTAAAAATTTTTTTTTTGGTCACGAGTGTATATAAGATGTTTTCATTTAAAAATTTTTTTTTTTTTCTCCCTTTGAAGATTGTAACGCTGGGTATGGGGCAGCCAAACCAGCTGCCAGTATTGCCTTGCTTTTTATTGAAACCAACCGAGAGCTCTTTTGAGTATCCTTGTTGTTTCCTTAAGTGCAATTCTCTGGATCTTTTTTGCTCTTGGTTCACCAGGAATCATAATATATTATACCATATACAGTGCCACGCAAAAGTATTAGATACATTATATTTTTCTCCATAACTTTAATTAGGGTTTAAGATTTTACCTAAAATTTGGACAGTATGTTCCTATTACTATTCTAACTAATATTTGGGGTAGTAATTACAAAATTAAAGTTTAGAAAGTTTATATTAAAGGAAAAATATAAATCAACTAATGCAAAAGTATTGGATACATTGATTTAATACTTGCTTGCATAGCTTTTATTGCGTTCAAGAGCATCCAATCGCTTTCTATAGTTGCACACATGTTTTTTGCAAAGATATGCAGGTATTCTGCACCATTCATTTTTGCAGAACTGTTCTAGTTGTTGAATAGTTTGTGGATTCCTCTTGTGAACATTGATCTTCAATATTTTCCACAAATTTTCAATTGGGTTGAGGTCTGGAGACTGACTGGGCCAAATAAGAACATCAATTCCATTATTTCTAAGCCATTCTTTGGTTAGTTTGGCAGTATGCTTGGGATTGTCCTGCTGAAACACGAAATTGCTATTATGTCCCAACAAATCAGCAAATTTCTGGAGGTTTTTCTTCAAAATCTCCCTGTACATACGTCCATTCATTCTACCATTGATGATTTCTAGTTCACCTTTACCTTTGGATGAAAAACACCCCCATGCTATAATCGAACCACTGCCAAACTTTACCGCAGGAATGGTATTCTTTTTGTTATAGGCAGTGCCATTTTTATGCCATACATGTGTTGCTGTGTTTCTTCCAAAGATTTCGATTTTCGTTTCGTCTGACCAGATTACCTTGTTCCAAAATTCTTGGGGTTGTTCCCCATATGTTTTAACATAATTCAAACGTGATCTCACATTTTTAAGATTCAATAATGGAACTTTTATTGGGGACCTTGATACAAAACCTGTACGATTTAGAACTCTACTGATTGTATCCTTGCTCACATTAACCCCAGCTTCTCTGAAGTCGGTTTGAATTTCACCACAAGTAAGAAAAGTTTTTTTGTACCTTTCTGCTTACCTATCTTGATTTTTTTTTCGTTTAATTTCCTTGGCCGACCACATCTTGGAAGATTTGCAACAGCTTCATCACGGTTTTTAAACTTTCTAATAACGTTTCCAACTGTACTAAGTGGTAGATTAAGTTCCCTTGATATTATTCGATACCCTTTTCCTTTTTTGTGCTTATCAATGATTTTTTGATGAATGTCTATTGACAACTCTTTAGTTTTAGGCATTTTTTTTATAAATGAACTAGTTGACTTTAAAGTAGTGAGCTCAAACTGGAAGAATTTTATAAAATTATTTTATATAAAGCTCTCTGATTGGTCAGTGATAAGTCATTTAGATTTATTTCAGAAAAATAATTTTTTTAAAGTGTCTCCAGTACTTTTGTGTTTGTTAATTCATATTTTTCCTTAAATGTAAACATTCTAAACTATGATTTTGTAATTACTACTCCAAATATAATTTAGAATAGTAATAGGAATATACTGACCAAATTTTAGGTAAAATCTTGAACCCTAATTAAAGTTATGAAAAAAAATGTAATGTATCCAATACTTTTGCGTGGCACTGTATATATCAAGATGTTTTTCATAATATATTGTCCTCTCTATCTATATATATATGCACACATATAAACTTCAAGATGTGTCTCTATAATACATTGTCCTATATATATATATATATATATATATATATATATATATAAGATATTTCTTCATAATATATTTTCCTATATAGGTTGAGTTAAACAGAGAGACTGCAACTACAAGAGAAATACAAGCATCATGATCTAAACTCAAAAATAGTAAATATATGATAAGTGCACAAACAAATTTGATCATTGCATATAATGAAGAAATATTTTCATATATATATAGGACAATATTATGAAGAAACATCTTGATATATAGGACAATATTATGAAGAAACATCTTGATATATAGGACAATATTATGAAGAAACATCTTGATATATAGGACAATACATTTTGAATAAATATCTTCGTAATATAGTGTCTTATATATATCAAGATAGTTCTTGGTACTAAACTAGGCACCGCCAAAAATGGCCGAAAAATCAAGTTGTTGTTTTTTAAAACGAAATTACATTTATTAAAATCCATTATTTCTGAGTAACTTTTTTTTCCAGAAAGATAAAACCCTGAATTTTATCATAAAGAAAACAGAATAATGTAAAACTTTTTCTACTATTTTTAATTAAATATTAAATGTTAAATTTTCCCAAAAAGTTAACAATTGACATTTTTTGTCTTGCACAAAAAACGTACATAAATATTTAAAAAAAAAAGGTTTTTGAAATAATTAATTTGTTTATTTCTTGTCTAACTAAGATTTAGGATGATTTTCTATGAGAATATGCAAAAATATTATAATATAAGTACCTGGATTTCAAATAATTCCACTTATTCATATAGGCAACCAGTTACTTCGCGTCGATCTAGAGTCTAGATCGACAATGTTTACGTTTGTAGTTGATAAAAAGCAAACTATGGAAGACCAAACAGGCCAAAAAAAAAACTTATTTTTCAGTGACGAAAATTTCAATGTATTATTAACGCTGAGGCTGGCCAGTACCAGATGGATGACCATTTGTATGAGTTTGGTTTTTAATGTGTATGTGTGTGGGGGCCAGGCTCTCCAAAATGGGGGGGGGGGGCAATTTAAAGCAGAATAAAAAAAATTTATTTCAGCGCGTTTGGTCCACCGTACTCAAAAGGCGGCAAACGTTTTCAAACTTGATCGAAAAAATGATGCTATTTTTAACACAAAGGGCACAATATTTATCGAATTTTTTTTTTTTGTATCGATTCTTCAAAGCATGCCCTGTTTAATAATGGTCATGCATTATTCGGCTCGCTAAAAAAAAATTGTTAATTTATTTATCAAAGATTTTAAAATGGTTTTTTCGTATAAATATTAAATTTTTTTTTTTTTTTGCTTAACTTAAATTAATTATTTTACTTAACATATTCACCGAATTTCACACTTCAAAACTCAAAAGCGGGATAATTAAACACAATCGAAGTTCTGATATTCAGACGTCAAAATGAGGTATGCAAACAATTTTTTTTTTTTCTTTTAATCTATAATTCTGTCCCTTACAACAACACAATATGTTGTGTTCAGTTTCAGATGATTATTTTAAGCATATTTGTACCCCCTCAAAACAACGGGGGGTCTTATAAGCAAAAAAAATTATACATATATAAATATCGTTTATGAAAAATAAGTACACTGTTATAAACTTCATTCTTTTCTTAATAATCGCTGAAAATTTCGTATTGATCGGATAATTATCTGATTTTTGGTAGATTTTTAAAAAGACGGTCCGTCAAAAAGTACTTACTTGCCCCCCCCCCCACATTTTTGGCGGTGCCTATACTAAACCATTTTTTTGAAACAAGATGTATAAAACGGATTTCACTGCAACACTACGCTTAATAACAGAGTTTATTGTTTTCTTTCTCAGCAGTATTTTAGTATTTGTTTTCCCTTCCTTTTAAAAAATTTTCTTGTATGCAGAGTTTCTGTTATATCCCGTTTTGACGGTATATAATAACATGACAAAATACGCCGAGTGGAATGCGTAACAAAAAGGTTTATTCGTACTTTGAATAAATACACAATACAAAATGGCTGCTCGCCTTGAAGTTGATATACGCGTAAATGAAGGTAAAGGAGAAAAGGTAACTTAACGTGTGTGAGCGGAACGCTCGTCCTGGGAGCTTGGTTAATCCTGACTACACTTGGAGAGTGTAAGACGCGAGACGGTCGGGCTAGTGCGTACCACTGAACTGACTCCAAGACAATGCAAGACGCTCTTTTATACACCGTTTCGTATCCGGTGCTATCCGTAATTATGTCCCTTATAACAGTTTCACAAGGATTTTTTGTTGGGTTTCCCTTTTTGTTCGCATGTTTCCGTAAAATGCTCAGAATGGATTACCGATCAGTTGATGAAATTCATTCCAACTAACTGCTGTATATGTCTGCTGGAGCATATTTGAGTTTGATCGATTGTGTAACGATGCATGTAATTTTTTTTTTTTTTTTTTTTTTTTTGCATGTTAAAATCTAAATTTTCAAAGGCTTCCCTGATCTATATTTCTTCTAAAAACACCTTTTTTCAAAATGTCCTACAACTGATGCTTGATGACAGCGAGTAACTTGCTGCGTGTCTTTGTGCAAACATCTCAAAACAAATTCAGGGGTCTTGAAGCCAACATAGAGATGATTAACCAATGAAATCTCTCCATTCGTTAAAATCAGTAAATGACAACGACGTCCACAATCTGTTTGCTGCTTTTTACAAACAATGCCAAAAATTATTTGATTTAAACTATAAGCATCCGAAAGGTAAATACTACTTCTTTCATTTCACTAATTATTTTGTTTTTGTTTTGTGCATTCAATTTTATTTCATACCTCAAATATTTCTTATTATGAATTGCTGCTGCTACTACTATTACTAATTATTACTATTATTTGTAGTAATTTCACATATATCATTGGAATTACACCTACTCCTTCCTTTTCTGATTGTTTTTTTTCACCTGCAGTAAAAAATGAATCTTATGTTTCATACAAGGAGGCATGAGATCTTCAAATCTACACATTTTATGTATGCACAACAAAACTAAGTTTTCTTTAAAATATGATTATATTAAATTAAATCTTTATGCATACTTCTTTTACATAGTCTTTGGCTATTTGTTGTTACTGATAGAAATCGATTTATCATAAGTTAAATTCATAATTCTATATTTTTTAATATTAATCCTTCTCTCTTTTTCATGACAAAACTCTTTTACTTTTTTCAGATAATGTACTTAATGATCTACCATAAGAAACAAAATGTTTATATTTAAAAAATAACTTCTGTAAAATTCTTGCATTAAAAACAGATTTAAGTGTAGGTGTGTTAATAGAACAACTGCTCACTAATTTTCTTAAATTAACAAGAATTAAAATAATAATACAATAAATAATAATACAAACGATAATCAATTATATATACAAAATGTGATTAATAAATAATCATAAATAATAAAATATAATAGAAATAAACGTATATACACATATATACGTACGTATGTAAAATAAGAATACATTATATATAACATGTACACCTAAAGTATATCTCTATTTTACATTAATTTAGACATGTATGCACAAAGATATAGATTAGGCACCGCCAAAACTGGGAGGGGGGGGTAAGTACTTTTTGACGGACCATCTTTTTAAAAATCTACCAAAAATCAGGTAATTATCCAATAAATACGAAATTTTCAGCGATTATTAAGAGAAGAATGAACTTTATAACAGTGTACTTATTTTTCATAAACAATATTTATATATATATTTTTTTTTTGCTTACAAACCCCTCCCCCCTTGTTTTGAGGGGGTTCCAAATATGCTTAAAATAATCATCTGAAACTGAACAAAACATATGTTGTTGTAAGGGACGGGATTATAGATTAAAAAAACAAAAAAAAAACTTGTTTGCATAACTTATTTTGATGTCTGAATATCAGAACTTCGATTGTGTTTAATTATCCCGCTTTTGAGTTTTGAAGTGTGAAATTTGGTGAATATGTTAAGTAAAATAATTAATTTAAGTTAAGCAAAACAAAAAAAAATTTATTTTTTTAATATTTATACGAAAAAGGCCATTTTAAAATCTTTGATAAATAAATTAACAATTTCTTTTTAGCGAGCCAAATAATGCATGACCATTATTAAACAGGACATGCGTTGAAGAATCGATACAAAAAAAAAAAATTCGATAAATATTGTGCCCTTTGTGTTAAAAATAGCATCATTTTTTCGATCAAGTTTGAAAACGTTTGCCGTCTTTTGAGTACGGTGGACCAAACGCGCTGAAATAATTTTTTTTATTCTGCTTTAAATTGCCCCTCTCCCCATTTTGGAGAGCCTGGCCCCCACACACATACACATTAAATACCAAACTCATACAAATGGTCACCCATCTGGTATTGGCCAGCCTTAGCGTTAATAATACATTGAAATTTTCGTCACTGAAAAATAAGTTGTTTTTTTTGGCTTTTTGGTCTTCCGTAGTTTGCTTTTTATCAAGTACAATTGTAAACAGTAATCAAATCGACTCGAAGTAACTGGTTGCCTATATAAATAAGTGGAATTATTTGAAATCCAGGTACTTATATTATAATATTTTTGCATATTCTCATAGAAAATCACCCTAAATCTTAGTTAGACAAGAAATAAACAAATTAATTCTTTCAAAAACCTTTCTTTTTTTAACTATTTATATACGTTTTTGTGCAAAACAAAAACGCCAATTGTTAACTTTTGGGGAAAATTTAACATTTAAAATTTAATTAAAAATAGTAGAAAAAGTTTTACATTATTCTGCTTTCTATATGATAAAATTCAGGGTTTTATCTTTCTGGAAAAAAAAAGTTACTCAGAAATAATGGATTTTAATAAATGTAATTTCGTTTTACAAAACAAGAACTTGATTTTTCGGCCATTTTTTGCGGTGCCTAATATAGATGATTTCTTTCTTGACTATGAAGCTTGTCTTTTATATTTGAAATTTGACGCCTTCTTGAGTTGATCAAATCAATAAAAATTTAATTTATATTATTTTTTTATTTTACTTGAATCGAACATCACAGAAATCAAGGAGTCCCTTTGCTGGGACTAGCACATAATATTTATACAAGATATATAATATTTATACGAGATATATAGGTATTTATATGAGATATATAATATTTATACGAGATATATAATATTTATATGACATATAGGTATTTATACGAGATATATTATATTTATACGAGATATATTTATACGAGATATATTATATTTATACGAGATATATTATATTTATACGAGATATATTTATATGAGGTATATTTATATGAGATATATAATATTTATACGAGATATATAATATTTATACGAGATATATAATATTTATACGAGGTATATAATATTTATACGAGGTATATAATATTTATACAAGATACATAATATTTATACGAGATACATAATATTTATACGAGATACATAATATTTATACGAGATACATAATATTTATACGAGGTATATAGGTATTAGAATATTTCATTAAAGTTCTCCTTTACCTGTCAAACGCTGAGTAAAGAATTCGGGAACATAATTTCTCTCTCCCTAATCGACCGTGTAGATATAGTATATCTTTTTTGTAGTCTCTTGATCTTATTGGATTACAGGACAAAAATTCATCTAGTCTGGTTGAGTATTCAACTTCGAGCTGTTACTGAAGGTAACATAACTCGAAGTGCATCATTCCTCATAAAAGCCAGTGTGGGTTGGTCATACTGAAGGAATCTTATTTGGACTGCAAATACGAAATGTGAATTTGAATATTTAGTCAGGATTTACTTACAGGGAAAAGTATTCTCATGCCAGGTTGTCCTGACAAACCTAGGCATTCAAGTTCTCTTCTTATATTTTATTTGGTTTAGTAGGATTTTTCGATGAATTTGCTTTTCTTTATCTTTCTTTCACTGTATATATGTGTGTGTATGCATATATGGAAAATTAAATCTCATAATCGAAACAGCACATGATTAAGAGGATTTACATTTATAACTGTTTATTCTTCAACATTTGCCAACAGTTTCACAGAATTTTCGATCATCACAAAATGTACACGGCTGTTGTTAAACGTCATTCAGTTATATAAATGTATTTTATCGATTAATGCCAAACATACAAAACCAGTTATGTAGGTTTCTAATTGTTGTAAATTTCCATGAAATTGCAAAAAATATTGAAATAAAATATTTTTACCATTTATTCTTGAGATATATATATATATATATATATATATATCGTTGTGCCAATATTTTAATCGTTTTTTAAACGTTAATAAACTTTTAGTGTCTCCGTATTTTTGGCACATTCAATAGTTCCCCATCAGAACTCTTTACTTTCGACATAGTGTTATTATTTTACGCTATCGATTTTCTCCTGATGAGATGATAGCTGAAAGAGCTTTCGAGAGACTTCTGCCCATTATATTTAAAACTGTATATAAATTCTGTACCTCTAAACATTTATTTAAATATCTTCGGAAAAGGTACAGTCAACATTCGATTAAGGAGTAGAATTAGATCTACCAACCTCGCCATAGTTTTTTTGTGTTCTTGTCTGGAAGAAGATGTGGCCCCACTTTATATCAGTAAATGCATTACTGCATCTCAGGTGAAACCTAGTTTGTCTATGGAGCGGGCGTTTATACGAGACTATATTAATAAGTGGACGGAGAAGCTAGAGGTGTATATTAGTAATCGTCATTACCTCTGGTCTGTAGTTAAGGGTTTCCTGCCCTTTTTTGACTTTTTCCGCTTTTGCAAGTATTTATCCATCGGTGATCAATTTGCTAAGCAACGTGCTTCCAAAGACAATAATAAACATCTTGATCTTCTGGTTCGTAGAACCCATTAATAGAAGCAAACATATTATCAGTCTTTCGAAAACTTCTTACAGAAATTGAAAATAGAGTTCTGTCTAAGGGATTGGATTTTTGTATTCCCCCAACCAGTATAAATAGAGAGAGAACACTTTCTGCCTTTGAAGTTTTGTTCTCCCAACTGAGACATAATGTTCCTATTTCCCCGGAAAGAATTTCTGGGATGAAATCTAGTTTAGTTGCCTTAGCTCACCGATACAGTAACACACCTGTTGATTATAGCGACTTTGTCTGGAACATAACGCAATTTAAAACTATGAAAGCGTTAAAAGCCAATGGCGATATTTATATGTGCAAACCAGACAAAGGTGCAGGAGTGGTGATTTTGGACAAATCGGACTACGTTGAGAAAACGGCAGTTATTCTCAATGATGTTTCGAAATTCCGTAAACTCGGTCCTGTCGAATTGACGGATAATATTTGCAAGACGAGGCAAAAATGTAAAGACGGCTACTTGCATTATTTAAAAAGAAGGTGTTTTGCAAGGACGTTTATGACAGGATTAGACCCTCTGGTTCACAATGTCCTAGAATGTATGGTGTTCCACTGAGACCTATTTTATCAATGGTTGGTTCAGCACAACATTCTTTGGCTCAGTGGCTTGTGGAAATTCTGCAACCTGTGCACGAGTTATATACCACGTACTGTATCCCTGATTCTTTTCAGTTTGTTGATTATGTACGTGGGTTGGATTCTAATGTAGAGACATCTTTTATGTGCTCTTCTGATGTCTCTAATGTCTTTACGAACGTACCGTTGGATGAGACTATATGTATATGTACTGATGCGCTTTACGATGGTCGCCTGACTGCTCCACGTTTTTCTAAAGAGATTCTTATTGAACTCATTTTAATGTGCACAAAATCTGTGGAGTTCAGTTTTTGTGATATTATGTACTGTCAGGTCGACGGGGTTTCAATGGGAAGTCCGTTGGCCCCAACTTAAGCAGATATTTTCGTCGGGTACAATGAATCCGTTCTGTTTAACTCTAACTAAACCCACTGCATATTTCAGATATGTTGACAACACTTTTGCTGTTTTTCCATCGCAAAGTGAAGCGTCGATATTTTTTGATAGGTTGAATTCTTTCCATGGAGCTCTAAAGTTCACTATGGAAAGTGAGAAGGACAATTCGCTTCCCTTCTTGGATGTTCTTGTCGAACGTTCAAGGGGGGGGCTTTCTCACTACAATTTATAGGAAGCCGACATTTACTGGCCTGTATGTGAACTGGTTGTCTTTTGTACCAAAATCACGTAAGGTCGGCTTAATTAATACTCTGGTACATAGGTGAACAAATCATCAGGGCTCTAACAGATTGGATGCCAAACTTGATAAGATCAGGGAAATATTCATCAATAATGGTTATCCTGTTGACCTTATTGATGACTGTATTTTCAAAAAGGTTGCGGATTTTAAATCTCCTAAAAAGTTTGGACCTTTGAAATGCCCGGTTTATTTAAAAGTACCGTGGATTGGGGAAAAGAGTAACAGACTTTCCAAACAGATTCGCAGAAGTATTTATGATTGCTTTTATTCTGTGTCCTTGCGTTTGGTCTATACTACAAGACCTGCATTTCCTTCTTTTCGCAAGAATAGTTTGCCTTACATCCAAAATAGCAATATTGTATATCAATTCAAATGCCAGTGCACTGCTGGTTATGTTGGGCGAACATCCTTGCATCTTTTGACTCATATAAACCAGCATGTTCCATCGAAGATCAGACAAGGGAAGATGGGATCTGGTAGTCTCCCTCCTTCTACAGCCTTGGACTCTGCTATTGGCCAGCATTTGGTTGGCAACCCGTGCTGTGCCGATAGATATAAAATAGAATGGTTCGAGGTGCTACATAGAGCGGACTCCAGAAACCATTTAAAGATTTTGGAGTCCGTCTCTATTGCAGTGCGGAAACCTATGTGCCGGCAGAAAGAAACATCTAACGCATTGTTTCTCTTTGGGGAATTTTTAATCTTTTCTCCCATTTTTTTTTTTTTTCCTCTCTCGTTGCGCCAATATTTTAATCGTTTTTTAAACGTTAATAAACTTTATTTTAGTGTCCCCGTATTTTTGGCACATTCAATAGTTCCCCATCAGAACTCTTTACTTTCGACATAGTGTTATTATTTTATGCTATCGATTTTCTCCTGATGAGATGATAGCTGAAAGAGCTCTTATATTTAAAACTGTATATAAATTCTGTACCTCTAAACATTTATTTAAATATATATATATATATATATATATATATATATATATATATATAGCCTAAGCATTAAACACTAGTGTGGGTAGAAAATGATATTATTAAAAGCCCCTTTAACTAGGATTAGTCGTCTTTAAGAGAGTCATAATCAGCTGCCAAACTTAGAGTAATAAAAATGATGTTGAACACTATTTGACTAGCTCTCTGTATTTTCCAGCAGCCTCGCTATTATATTAAACTGAATTCACTTTCTTTTTCTTTAATAATTCATGGTGACTGAGGGGTTGAATTTTGGTTGAAGAGTAAAAGATGATTTTGTGATTGTTTGAATCCTTCGACCGGCAGTAATTATCATTTCTTACACTTAAGATTGCATAAGCATGAAACACTAGTGTCGTAAAAGTAAAAGAAATATTTTTTAAATATTATAAGCTTAACCCTTTAACCAGGATTTTGCCTCTTTAATAGAGATGTACTAAGCTGTCAATTTTAGCAAAATTCACTATTCCAGTGAACACTAATTTTTCTCTATTTGTCCATTGACTCAACATAATATCTTAATTGTTTTTGGTTTTCTCGTAATCATTTTATATGGCCTAAGGTTGAATACCAGGCTCAGAGTTAAAGATATGTTTATGACTGGATGTGAATCTTTCAAGCAGCAGTAATTATTTCGTATGCTGATGATTCGAACATAAAAATACACTTGTGGAAATGATTAATAAAATTTATATTTACTGGAAGTTTCAAATCATTAAATGTTGATCATTTTATTCTTAGTATCAGGAATGCAAAAATAACTTTTAGTTAAAGATAAAAAAAAAACCCAAAGGAATCGTTTTTGGCATCAGAAAATAGGCACAAAATTTTCCAATTCCAATACCTAAAAATGTTTCGATTTTTCCCATTTCAATTTATCATCCGAATGTCAACACACACACACACACACACACACACACACACACACACATATATATTACTTTTAATGCATATGTTCAATAAAGTTTTTTTCCAAATTACCACAATTAACTAAGCTCAATAAAAATGAATTTACACTTTCAGAGCATATATATCAGAAGTAAGCATTCCAAACCAAAGATGTATTTATATCACACTCAGTTTATTTTATTGTTTGTATAGTGCGTCTTACACATGTTTCGTTGAATGGTGGAAATTTTTCAAACAACTCACCAGAAACAGATTTATGTTCCTCGGAAAAAGCACCATTCAAGGTTTTTCCCCTCTTGTAATAGAAAGGATATAAATTGGTGAAAGGAAATAGAAATCCTTAAAAGTTATGTGTAAAGATCTTACTTATATAATTTGTTAGTATCCTTCTGGAGCTATATAAACATGAATGAAAACAGGACACAATCTTTTCATGTTTTTCTTTTTTCTACATTAATGTAGAAATTGTACATAATTAAACTATTCACATAAACTTTCTGTCCATCGTACCGTGAACATAAGCATCTGAATATCAATACAAGTTCAACTAAAATATCGACAATCTTTACCAGTTTTACTCAGGATTATCAAAGATACCAATAAAGTGTGTTGTTGCATCTTTAAATATATCGAAGAACAACACAAAGATTTTGACTTGATGCCATCCTAGACTGAGCAGTCTACATGTAAAAATATCAGCCAGATATTGACTAGCCAGCAACAAAAGCTAAATGAAACATTAAACGATTTATTTTTTTTTTTAGAAAATTGGATAAATCGAGGATGAACTGCAATTTTCAGAACCATACAGTTCGACAAAGCGGCCATTCCTCACCATCATGGTAGCATCATATCTCTTCCTGACTCTCTACTGCCATCTCACTCTACCCTCTATCACAGAAGCTAGATTTTTGTAAGTGCATTGCGAAACATCATGTAGTTGTCCTGACTTGACGTTACCAGGGATTAATAAATCTAATACAGACGTTATTTTATAAATAAGAGAGTAATCTCTGTAGCAGTCCTATGTTTTTAAAAAATAAAATTTGTAAAATTTGTTTTGTTAAAAAAATTAAGTTGTACAAACTCTGCATTGCCCATGCGTCATCATAATTTAATTTTGTTTGTTTTTGTTTTGCCTTTTTCGTTTATAAATCGCATTTTTAATTCTTAAATTTAGTCCAGCATTACCTGGGTGGAGATATATTGACCATAAGAATGGATTATAGAAATATTTTACTTTTGATTACAATAGAGATGAATAATATTGTAATATTTTTGGCATAATGCTGTTTTTTGCATTGCACCAAAACTATTATTGTAAGAAATCTTTAAAAAGCAACACAGATGTTCTTTTAGAAGGATTCCTTGTTTTTTTATAAGTTTATTTAAAAGTTAGTCTTAAACAAAGAACACTAATGCATTCAAAATAACCAAAAAGCCATCTTGCTCCTAAATATTTTTATCATCTATGCTAGCTCATCATTATCATAGCTTTTCATTCCATTTCTAGATCTATCAACTGGACATCCCTCAGGTCCATATCTGAGCATACTTCACTTAAGGATCAATCTGTGAGGATGTGTGTAATGGTCTGCACGTCAGTGCTGCAGGGACACAAAGTGTCCTGTACATAGCCTCGCTTGTGCAGATTGGTCTGTGTTTTGGCAACCTTTGCTCGGGCAAGGAAAATTCAGAGCCTGTTGGGAGGTCTTCTTTCGGTGTTGGAAGGGCCTCATCATTATTGTCTTTGACTGATTCATTCCACTAATGCAGACAGAAAGATGCTGGTGTTGTCCATCCGAGGCTTGTGATGGTAGTCACTATGGTACCTCTTGGTGGCTAAATAGAGGATAGCAATTATTGTTGCTCTACTTGTCACACACTGCTTTCGCTATTGCCTCTCAACAGATCTATGGCGGAGCAATTCTTGACATCCTGTAGACAGATAGCATGGTGGGTTGATTTCAGGTTGCTGATAATCATCCTGCATGCTTTGCTGAGTTTGACGTTGACCTTTGCAACATGAGTAGAACAAGCTATGTTAGCTAATTGGAAATGAGAAAAAATATCGACTTAGTTATAAGAAATAGATTGATTTTTAATTCTAATTTAAAAAAAGAAAGTATATACACATATTACACGAGTATTTATGGTAAAAAAAATAACTGTATAGCTAAATATTTAGTGATTGAAAAAGAATCATAATCATATTTAAATCAAAATATCGATCAGAATCAGTAATTGTATTGAAATCAAGAAAAATATTGTAATTATCATATCACAATATATATAAAGAATTGAATATAAACTCTGTAAATTAGAAATTTCAGAAATTTATTATTCAACAAGGAATACAAAACTTAAAAAAAATTTTTGTATTCCATGTCGAATGATAAATTGTAATTTCTTATTTACAGAGTTTATACTGAATTCCTTACATCAATGTTCTATCTCGAATATAAAGCTTTTTCATCTGATTACGATTGTCATATTAATATTTATACTTGCTTTAAGTTTATTATGCATTTTGTAAACATGAAAAATTTTTTGAATTTATGTGTGTATGTGTGTTTATTTTATAGTTATGTTTTTTTTTACACCACTTATCAAGGCCCGGAAGCCACTCAGGGATAAGGGTTATTGCATGTACAGTACGTTAGTGTGGAGATTTGATGAAGTGTTTACTTAAGAGGGCGGTTCATTAGGAATTTGTTAACATTGGACTTGAAGACATCCAAGTTGTAGTCCGGTGGGAAGCAGGCAGACGGAACAGAGTTCCACAGGCGTGCAGTTCTAAGAAAGAAGCTTTGTTCATGGAATCCACGTTTTGATTTAGGCACAGATATAGAGTGGGGGAAATTTTTCACAGTGGATTCAGCTAGACGGGTGTTTTTTGTGAAAGATTGGCGAGGGGGGACCAGAGATTGGAGTTCAGACGAGCACCTGTCATGGAAATAACGATAAAACAAGGATAGGCTCGCAACGTCTCTTCTGTGGGAGAGAGGTTGCAGGGAAGAGAAAAGGGCATCCCCCACTAAGCCACGAAGTCTATTTTGTACTCTATCAAGGCAGGATAGGCTGTTTTTAGCAGCTCCTGCCCAGATATGGCAACAGTATTCCATCCTTGGACGTACTTGGCTTTTATATAGATAGAGAATTGCATCAGTAGTGAGATATCTTCTGGAGCGGTAGAAGGATCCCACCATCTTTCCAGCGACCTTGGCAACAGACGATGTACGTGTTCCATTTCAGGTCAGGAGTAAAGGTCAAACCCAGAAGCTTGTCAAAACACGGGGCCTCACCCAGACGAGAGCCATCCATCCCAATTGATGCCAGATGGGGATCAGAGCGTTGATGATGTAAGGATAGGAGTTTGATTTTGGATGCATTAAAGGTAACCAACCACATCTTTCCCCACTGAACCACGCGCTCGAGATCAGAGGAGAGAGAATCAGAGAGAACTTATGTATACAAATTCAGGTGATTTTATTTTATCTGAAAATTCAATCACTTAAAACTGTATGACACTCAAACAAATATTACCCGCTCTTATTTCTTTAATTGAGCACTGTCATAATTCCTCAGCATTACATATATGCTATTAATATTTATATAAAGTAATGCAGATTTTCTTTGGATCTATAAATACATCATAGACTCCCTCCTACAAGCTCAATATTTAATTCTCTTTCAACATAAGCGATCAACAAAGGTGGATCATATTTTTTTTTTTAAATATTTGGAATCAAGTTATATTGAAAACAGACTTTATATGGCTTGATATTTTATTTTTTCTTAATGATATTAAGTGTGTGTGTGTGTGTGTGTGTGTGTGTGTGCGAGTTGAGAATTTGGTTTGAATTTACAATATAACAAAAGAATGATATGACTGAATGGTGTACGAATGAATCAAAATGCATTCTGATGGAATTTAATTACATAATGAAATTAATGCGGCAGGGATGCTCATTGACTTATTGATTTTGCCACGGGGGGGGGGGGGGCATATTTGATGGCAACTGTTTAAAATATACAATGTAAACCCAAATCACAAACCTTAGAAAAATCTTTCCATTTTCACTCAAAGTGCTAATTTTTTATCCACAAATTGAAAATTATGTCTATATAGAACTCTGTGTATTAATAAAATAAAACATTGCTGAATTAGAAAAACACTAATTAATAATGTTATTTTGCATATTAATATGCAAATTAATTTACTTGAATACATCAGTGGCATGAATCAGTAGATTATGAAACTGAAGTTCTATTGTAGTATATAAAACTAAGGTTTTGATGCTGCTGTCAGTGTGATAAACTTCCTGATTTTATGAATATAGCGGTGGACCCTTGTCCTTGTATTGACCGGGAAAATAGAGTAATCCAAGAAACTCTTATCCTCAATGTTGAATTATTGAATCATTTGCTGTTTATAGTTGATTTGTACAGAAGCAGACACAACATAAAAAAGGAAAAAAAAAATGTGGATTTTTTATTTTAAATCAAATTGAAAAATTCTGGTTTATTTGTTTCTCTGTCTCATATAAAACTTTTAGGTTATTTCCCTTTGATAAGATTTTATTTTTAAATATGGTTCCTATTTACTTGCCTCCCCACAAAGGTCGGTTATTAATGTGGGGAAAATCTAGCTCCCCAGAAAAGGGCACTCTGGATAGAAACAAAAATAAAAACGTCCTCAGTCTGGAAGGATATTAATTTCTACATTGAATTTGAACGAAAATGGTTTTTTTGGCACTTATGCATTATATAGACGGTGCCATTGTTAGGGGCGATAACTCTAATTTCTTCTTAAAATAGTTACAAAACACCCCCTCCTATGCTAAATACAAGGCTAAAAAAAGAGAATCACGCATAAACTTTACATTTACCAAAAAAGTCATTGATTTGCTTTCTTGTCTAAATTTAATAAAACATAATTTCTTCTTGGTCAAATAACACACAGAATAAATTAAAAAAATGAATAACACCAAAATACTTAAAAACCAAAAGTTATTGTATAAGGATGTATCAAAATATAATTGTAAAAACATTTATTGAAAAAATACATTTTTTGAATTAAAGCAGCATTACTTGACCTTTTTGTTAGGAGCAAAGTGTAGTATCTGTTCTGATACTACACATCCTCTTTTCTGTCCTCAGGGACATTCCAGCCCTAACACCACCCCCACTCTGATTTTTTTTTATGAACACCTCATAAAATTTAGGTAAAAACTAAGAGAGATCTGCATTTTCAGCTATATTTGAATAAAGGAACCAATTTTTTCAAAAGGTTGATTTTGGTCCAGAAATAAGAAATCTGTAAGTTATGATACCCTATTTTGGAATCTGGATGTTTTTGAAAATGTCCAATTTTGGGGTTCAAAATAATCCTCTTGGGGCTAAATTTCACCCAGGTATGTTTTCAAGAATAACAAATTCAAAAATCATAGAAAGGCACCAAATGAAAGGAAAGACCCTGTTTTGATCAATTCATGTGGCACTGCGGCACTTTTTTAGAGGTTGTTCAACCCTCCAAAGCAGAGCAGCAAAAAGGATAATTGTGGTGCTTTTCCTGAAACCACTTTTTGATTTTTGAAATAAAACAGAATGAAACTTCCATAAAATCAAAAAATATCTCTTGTCATTACCACCATTCTGGCATATTTAAACCCTGAAATTTGGTATTTTTCAAAGAATTTATCGGTTTAAGTAAGAAAATTGTAATATTTGTGACAGATCAGTGTGATTTTCTTAAGTAGTATAACAAAAACACAGAATTTGAACTCTTTGGAACTCACTTTACAATTGAATTTTGTCATAACAGATCTAACCACATGGAGTATATTAGTTATCTGTGTATAAAATAACGATTTTAACCCAAGTTATGTAGTTGTTGCTTTTGAGAGACTAGTATCTCATTCTATGGTACTGACATGGCCAGGAAGAAATAATCAACAAATATTGTTGTGTCGATGATGAATTATTTTCCCTGGATTGTGTATTGTGATGTTGGAATGAAATGACAATTTCTAGTGCCAGGGATGGTATCACCAAGTTGGTACCAGAAATACAAGATTTCTTATACTGATACCATGTGTTCTTTGACAATGGGCAGGAAAGTAATTCCCTCAATTGATCTTTTGCAGTATTCCTTAACTGCTCGGAACATTAAAATTTGGTTGTTGATAGGCATTTGAAAACTGGCTTGCAGTATCTTATGCTTGACAGTTACCTCCAATTCTATCACAAGGGGATTTCCCATGACTAATTGCAAAGAATGTCCAGATTGCATTAATGCCAAAATCAGATTTGTAGTTGCAAAGATTGAGAAATGCTTTGTAACTTTTATATTGATCAGCACAGACATCACTGAAGTATTCAATTCTTTTAATCTATCACAAATTCTTCTTGATCCATGCTATGAAAATTCTTTGCGATTTATCAACGAAAGGGTGTCATAGTCAAGATTATCAGATATGATGCACAAAGAAATGTGTTGAAGTTTTCCATCTTGTTTGAAATATATCATCACAGGATGCATGGTGCACTGGTCCTTATTCCAGTGATATCCCTGGATTTCATCCTGCACCACATAATGGTAATTTTCTTTTTCCAGAAGAATGATGCTCGCTTCCTCAGTGATCTCATCTTTTCTTTGTGTGAAAAATTGAGCCTGACTTTTTTTTTAATTACATTTTCACCTCAAATAAGGTATATTGCCACTTTGATGTAGGAGGCTACTATCAGGAACCTAAGTTCCAGGGATACTATGTAAGGAGTTTAGCAGTCTGTTCACATTACACTTGAACTTCTGCATGTCAGTACAGTTGGGGAAGCAGGAAACTGGAAGAGAATTCCAAAGTCCTGCCATTCTGGGATAGAAGCTATTAGAGTAAAAGGCTTTCTTACTTCTATGGATCTCAACTGTGTAGGGGTGGGACTGTGTGGGTGGAGATTATGCAACCCTTGCCTCACAATTTCATGCGCAGCTGCCCCTACAGGGAGTATCCTTTGTCTTTTGAGACTGAACAGAAGTATCAAGACATCGAAATGCAAATACGTCACAAACCTAATTAATTTGCTGTGAAATATATTTCTTTCAAAAATACATAAAATTTCTGTTTTTGTTGTATAAGATAATTTAAATAAGTTTACTTGGTTGCGATTTATAAACTGTTCTATTTTTATTGTTTATACTAAAAACACAACTCTGTACATATTGTTTAAAATAATAATTGTCTATTATTTAAATAAAATATATATAGTGTTCCTTTTCTTCAATACCGTTTACATGTTTATGTACACGTGAATACAGGAATTCAGTTTGGAGTGATAGAGGGTTCGAGAGTAATTTGCCACCTAAATCTTGCCAACATAAATATCAAACCCTGCCCGCCAGATTAGTACGCACGGGCTGACCGACACTGCAACCACCAAATTTTTTGCTTTGTTCATAGTATTTGTGCATGAGAGCAACTAACAAAGTTAAATTTTGGGAAACTTTTTGACCAACCACACCTCCACCCACAAAAGAGAGTGTTTATTCCGAAAGCTGTTCTTAAGGTTGTTGGTGTTCGTTCTGAAAGCCGTTCTTAACGAAAGGAGGTTGGTGGTTGGGCTACAACAAGATCAGAAACAACAACAACAGAAGTACTTTAGCTTTATACATGAGGTGGAGGCATACTAACAGCGGGCAACGCCGGTTAACGGGTCCTGCTAGTAATAAAAACAGCCACTAAATTAGAAAACACTGATAACAAATAATAAATTAATAAGATGTAATTTGGTAAATTAATATGCAAATTAGGTAGACCTAGTAAATATATCGTGTGAACATGCTGGATATAATAGAAATCTCAAGTTTTTCTATTTTTTATTTGAAAAAAGGGGTTTAATGTTACTATCATTGTGCTAAACAACCCAATTTCATAAAGTTGTTCTTGGGTTTTTTTTTTTTTGTTTTTTGGGGTTTTTTTTTTAGTAGAGTTTTGAAACTTTATCAGACGAGGTAATTGGATAAGTATATTTCATTTTGATCAAAGGAGGCATTGTGGAATATGCATTCATACAACTATAAAAATATATTAATTTTATTGATAATATGAAAATTATATAAATATCAATTAAATATTTATTTTTTTAATCAAAGAATCTGTGGTACTATCTCTAAGCCGACTGATTTTAAGATTTAATGTGTGTTCATCGAATCAATCAGTGAAAGTAATCTCGATTTGCCTTATCCCCATTCATAAAAAAG
This sequence comes from Euprymna scolopes, assembly GCF_053919585.1. Taxonomy (NCBI): domain Eukaryota; kingdom Metazoa; phylum Mollusca; class Cephalopoda; order Sepiida; family Sepiolidae; genus Euprymna; species Euprymna scolopes. The sequence continues at coordinate 32,860,518 of NC_136515.1, forward strand.
GCCTCTCTTTGTTTGGCGTGCAAGTTGAAAATTAAAGAAGTGTTTAAATTGTAGGTTGATCTAATGATGACGAATACCGATGTCCGATGAATCGTGGTGTTTTATTTTAACATCCGGGACAGTGAGGCGATAGATGTAGTTATGCAAATCAAGTTGGTTTGCATATGTCAGATGTAAGTTTAAGATAATAAAAGAAGGAACATGGTTCAAATTTGGGGTCGTGATTTATGTTTTGAACTTGATGTTGCGAAGAGCAGAATGGAAAGAAAGAAAAAAAAGTGAGATAAAAACGTTTTGTGAGCTGTGAACCGCATTATTTTGACTGAGGCAACATTTTAATTTAGTGAAATCTATCTTTACCGGCCCCATTGAAGTTAGAGTGAAAACACTTCCCTTTCAAATCTCCTTTTTCCTATAGTGACATGAGATCAGAAAAAATCTTTTGAATTCAATACTTTCTAAATGAAGCGCATAAAAGAAACGCAGAGATTTTTGCACATTCTACTCCCTCTCCTCCATGCAGCCTTTTTCTTTTTCAACCTTTAATATTAAATTGTTTTTTATCGCTGTATGATATCGTATTCATTCCATTGTGTCCATCTACATTCAGAGCGTTTTCCAATCATGTTGGTTACTGTATGAAAATCGATTTGTTCTATTAAGAACAAAACACGTTTGCAGATTTATTGGAATAGCAGATCTGCCGTTTTATCCAAATATTTTGCTTTTCTTTTGGATAATTTCATTGTCTGTGAAGAAACTTTTTTTTCCAGTCTTTTATAAATGGTAATGTCTTTCCACAAATTAATTTTTTCATTCAAGACTTTACTAAAGTTCAATTTAAGATTTTCTGCTGAGAATTTCTTTAAATTTAAATTCTGTTTCTACTATTTCTGTTAAATCAAGCCATTTTTATTTGGCCAGTGAATGCAGGGTTGTAGGCTCTGAATATAGGATTTTTTCTTCTGAGCTCTTGATGTATATTTTTTTTATAAACAATAAACAATAGTCACATGAAACACAAAACACTACAACTAGAAGAGATAGCTCTCAAAATATGTCAGTACTGCCGGAACATACTCTTAGAAATTTAATGTTAGAAGAGAAGACAAGAAGCTCTTTGCAAAACCTTTCTATCAGAATTTCTTTATCTTTGGGAATAAAACACTTTTTTGGACACTTCATCATGTCGGCTTGAAAATAGAAATGTTGAAACATTTCTATTTTCAAGCCGACATGATGAAGTGTCCAAAAAGGACACCCAAATCATGCAATGAGATGAGAATGATGATGTTGGTCCAATTAACATAGTAACAGTAACCCCAAAACAAATGACGAAGGTCCATGGCTCTCAGAGTTTAAAATAGTTTCGAGCTCACAAATTGAATCAATTTTATTTAATGATAGCGTTTTCTCGTCATAAATGTTTATTATATCTACCAACTTGATCTTAAGGATAGCATACTCAACCATTTTATATTTCTTTCAGACCTCCCCCCTCCCCTCAATTTCTGTTTTTTTTTTTTTCATTTTATGTTGAATTTACTTATAACGGCACTAGTTGAATTTCAGAGGACCCCCCCCCCCTCGCTGTTCTCTTATATTGCAATTTCTTAAACATCACTTGCAAAAATTCAGAAAGCGATCACGTTTTTGTTTTCACGGTTAATTAAAAAAAAAAAAAAAAAAAAGAAGTCTTTTGGGACGCTGATATTAAAGCAAAAAGTCTTCTCAAATCAGTTTGCACTCTGGAGACGAATGCGTGTTCGAGATAAGTGTATTTTAATTTTTATGTTTAATTTCTAATATTAATAACTACATTCTATTTCAGTACTTAATTTATATTTTTATCTCCTGATTGTTTTATTTAATGATAGCGTTTTCTCGTCATAAATGTTTATTATATCTACCATGAACAGATTAGGAAATTGTATTCATTGTTAATTCGTGAGAGGTGAATCTATCACCATGCGTTCCCAATAAAAAACTCACCAGTTGGACTTTTATTAAGTACAATACTTAATAGATTTTTTTTTTTTCTTTTTTTTATAAAGGAGAGTAGAGAACATTTTGTGGAAGCGTTGTCAGTAGCTCCTGTTACTCTCGCTTCTCTTTATTTGTCACTCAGTCCTCATTTTTTTAATGAGTGATTTTTCTGACAAAGGGAGAAGAAAAAGCTGTATTCTAGGTTGGCAGTATTTTGCGTGAACAGTCGACAGAGATGGCGGAAATTTTCTGTTCTATGTCTATCCTTGTAGCCATATCACTAGTAAGGGTGCTGGAGGTAAACATTTTATCTGGGCTGACGTTATCCACCTGATAGTCAGGGACCCGAACCTTGGATTAACCACTAAGGAGGCTGTCCTATCAGCAGGCGCAAAGTACTGGGGCTGCTGTATTGCCATTTGGTGAATGGATTCAGGACCATGCAGTAGTCTCTGGTGGGGCCTCTCGATGCCATACTAGTGGGTAATTGTTACGGCTTTACCTTATCATGTTCTACAAAAAAAAAAAAAAAAATTCTTCGTTACTTTTCTCTCTTTGTTTCCCCTCTCTGTCCTGCTCTAAGCAAGTCTGACGACCTAGTCCACAAACTCCAAAATTCCATCATGACAAGTTTCAATAAAAATACACGATTAAACCCGGATCTGAAACTTCCAACGTAGACACCCACTACCATGTCTCCTTCTCCAACATCAGGGGTCTACGTTCTAACCTTCCAGAGGTTGAAGCCCAATTACAGGAGACTATACCAGACCTTTTATTTTTAAGCGAAACTGGAATTGGACAGACTATTTCCCTAAATGAGTTCGTAATTAAAGGATACTCTAACCTAACTTCCAAATCTGACCCCCAAGATTGCCATGGGCATGGAATATGTGCCTATATAAAAGATGGCTTTCCATGTGGTAGGGACATCTCCAGAGAAGATCCTAACTTACCCTATATGTGCTTCTGAGTAGCACTAGCTCACACTACAGCATTTATATTTACTCTCTATCTTTTAGCATAACAGCGGAGTTACTATCTTTAAAAGCATATCTGAGAAAATTGACCAAGTTCTATCAGCATATCCTTCAGCTAATATTCACGTATGTGGAGACTTCAATGTTCACAATGTGGAATGGTTGACCCACTCAAACAAGACCGATGATGAGGGGAGATTCTGTCATGATTTCTCCATTGCTTATGACCTCACTCAGATTGTTCACGAATCCACCCGTGTGCCCGCCCGACAGTATGCAAGTCTCCTAGACCTTTTTCTCACAACTTGCCCTGAACTATGTTCGGTTTCCGTTCTGTCTCCTCTTGGATCTTCCAACCACTCAGTTGTATCAATTAAGATAAAAATGAAATGTAATAAGTCCTCAGACGTACCTCTCCATCGTACAGTATATCGATACACTATGGCTGACTGGGATAGTTTCCGTACATTTATATCGGATCTTCCTCTGCGTTCCATGTTTAAAAAGGATGTGTCCTCTATAGTATCAGACCTGACAGAATGGTTAATTGTAGGTATAGACAATGTCATACCCTCGAAAAAGTTCCAGCAAAAACCTAACAGCCAGCCATGGTTTTCTCCAGAATGTGCTGCTGCTATTGCGCACAGAAATCACTTTTTCCACTGCTTCCAACGTAATAGATGTATGAAACCTAAAGCCGCTTTCAGGACTGCCAGCAACCATTGTAAGAAAGTAATAAAGAACGCAAGAGAGTTGTATGCTCAGTCCGTCAAGTCCAAAGTAGCTGGGCAGCGGCTTGGTTCCCACCAGTTTTGGCAAATTGCAAACAGAATCCTGAACAGAAGCATGTGCTCTATCCCAACTATCATCAATGGACCTGAGTTAATCTCGTCAGCATCAGACAAAGCCAAACTCTTTACCAAGAACTTTGCAGCTAATTCTACCCTTTGCGACCAAGGCCGCCAACCCCCAATATTTCCTCTTGTATCAGAAAACACACTATGTGATATACGTATATCTGTACATGATGTTGCCAAGCTAATCAAAAACCTTGATTCCAGTAAAGCAACTGGCCCTGACAGTATTCCAATTATAGTACTCAAAAAAACTTCAACCAGAACTAGCACCCATACTTACAAAACTGTTTAAACGTTGTCTTAAGGAAAATTGCTTTCCATCACCCTGGAAAATCTCATCAGTATGCCTTGTATTTAAGAATTCAGGTGATCGTTCATCCCCCTCTCAGTACAGGCCAATAAGTCTCCTGTGCGTGATGAGTAAGTTGCTGGAATCTGTGTTAAATACAGAAGTAATCAACCATCTCAGCAAAAATAACCTTCTTAGTGACACACAATATGGTTTCCGTTCTGCTAGATCTACAGCAGATGTGCTTACAGTTATATCTCATAGGATTAGCGAATCTCTCAACAGAGGCAACCTTTCTAGGGCAATTGCTCTTGACATATCAAAGGCCTTTGATAGGGTATAGCATAAAGGTTTACTTCGCAAGATCTCCAGCTATGGTATAGCTGGAAATGTCTTCTCAATTATTAAATCATTTCTCTCTGATAGGTTCATAAGAGTAGTAGTTGATGGGCAAAAATCAGAAGCTCACAGTATAAATGCTGGAGTCCCTCAGGGGTCAATCCTGGGCCCAACTCTTTTCCTGATCTACATTAATGATCTTCCAAATTACATCCTTACATCATTCGTAGACATTTTTGTTGACGACACTACCATCTATGGTAGCACATCTAAGACAGTAAACGACCAAGTGCTCTCCGATTCTCTCTCCTCTGATCTTGATCACGTTGTACAATGGGGAAAGGAGTGGCTGGTTACTTTTAATGCATCTAAAACCAAGCTTCTATCTTTACATCATCAACTCTCTGATCCCCATCTGGCATCAATTAAAATGAATGGTTCTCGTCTTGGGGAGGCCTCAAGTTTGACAGGCTTCTGGGCTTGACTTTTACTCCTGATCTTAAATGGAATACGTACATCAAATCTGTTGCCAAGACCGCTGGAAAAATGGTCCGATCCTTCTTATATAGATAGAGAATTGCATCAGCAGTGAGATATCTACTAGATCGATAATCTAGTAGATATCTCACTGCTGATGCAATTCTCTATCTATATAAGAGCCAGATACGTCCAAGGATGGAATACTGTTGCCACATATGGGCAGGAGCTTCTAGAAAAGACTTGTCCTGCCTTGATAGGGTTCAAAATAGACTTCGTGGCCTGGTGGGAGACGTCCTTTTCTCTTCGCTGCAACCTCCATCTCACAGAAGAGATGTTGCGAGTTTGTCTCTACTTTATCGTTATTTTCATGGAAAGTGTTCGACTGAGCTTCAATCTATGGTCCCCCCTCGCCAAACTTTCACAAGAAACACTAGACTAGCTGAAAACATTATCAATAATTTTCCCCACTCTTTATCTGTGCCTAAACCTAAACATAGATTCCATGATCAAAGCTTCTTTCTTAGAACTGCATGCCTGTGGAATTGTCTTCTGTTTTCCTGCTTTCCAGCTGTCTATAATATGGTTGTCTTCAAGTCCAACGTGAACAAGTTTCTGATGAGCCGTTCCACTTCAGTTAACAAATTTACCGAACTTCCATTACTATTGATTACTATATTGTCCTTTTGATTACTCTACACTCTTTAACCCTTATCCTTGAGTGGCCTATCGGCCTTGATAAGTGGTGACGCCTATGTAAAAAAAAAAAAAAAAAATTACACTCGGCTTCCTAAAGGAATTGCACATATCCAAAGTTGTTTAGATGCGACCATAACCATGGTATACCATCCATAAAAGTCTGATTTAACTTTGATAACCTGAAATAAATGCACTAAACATTTTACAAAGTCGTATAAGTTAATTCATGTCAGAATCAAACTATTAGAAACAAATAAAAGACAGTTGAAAATTAAAAAAAAAAAAAACTCTTGTTATTTGTGTGTCATGGCTTATCTAAACAGAAACACTACATTAGATAAAAAATAGTTTCTTCCTATGCATAACAACTTGTGGTCTGACAAGTACAATATGCTTGAAGATTGCACAAGGAGACTAACTGAAGGGACGTGTACAGGGATTTCTTATACCAGTGTTTATTTATATCTTCTGATATTTCATCTCTCATTTTGTCCTTCCTCTTTTATTTAAATCTTCTTTCACAATCTTATTTTTCGGTTGGGATTGGGAATTGATATTTATTCTATCCTCAGTCAGAGAAAGAGAAATATTTTTTGATGGGATAATTTAAATTTTTGTCTCATCCAGAGTTCCCTTTTCTAGGAGTTGTATATTCCCCTATAAAAAAACAAATCTTGTGTTTGACTTGAACCTTATAAGGAGGAAAATAAATAGAGACTCTCTCTCTCTCAGTATATGGCAACAGTGAAGATTATTAACGATCAACCGCCTTATTTTCCTCCTCCTATATCATCATCTGTCTTATCCTTTAATACAATTTTCTCAAGTTTTCAATAATTTTCATTTTATTTCAAACACAAAACCAAACTAAATCCAAAGCAAAAACATTCAAGCCTAAAAGTTTATTTTCTGTCTCTAGTTCTTCTACAATGTGTGTTTACTTAAAGTGTTATAGCGACAGTATGAGATTATCTCACTTGGATAATTTTTTTTTTTTTACATAGGCATCACCACTTATGAAGGCCTTGAGACCACTCGAGGATAAGGGTTAAAAAGTGTACAGTATGCTGCCATAAAATGAGTTGAGGCTTAAATCGCAAAACAAGCATCTTATAAACACAAAATTATGTTGTCTCTGAAGCATTGTCACCATTTTATATTGAATTTTGACCCAAATTAACACAGGTTCAAAATAATACATAATAATAATAATATAAATTTGTCTCTCTCCTTACCATTACCCCCCCCCCCCATTTTATAAAAGGGTAAAATCACAAAAACTTCCTTGAATTATGCTTAAGGTAACATTAACACAAGTAGTATTTGCCAAAAGTAGAGTTTTAGATTCTATTAGAAATCGATGGTATTTCTCCATAAAAATAGAATTACTTTTCTAGAGCATTCATAAAGGTGGGGATCTTTGGCATTTGGTAGATACTTCCTAATTGCGTTAATATAAAGTGGGAAAATGTATCTTTCCTGCTCGTTGCTAAGATCCATACAAAAAGCAATAACTACCCTCATCTTTCCTCTTTCAAGCTATCATGGGAGATAACTCCACGAGTTATGCCTGTTATCAGGAACATATGACTGTTTTACCTATACAGTTAGTTATTATTATTAGTATAACCTCGAGCCTTGCTAAGCAAACTAAAACTCACCGTCAGTTCCTTTCTAAGTAAAGTAGCGATCATTGGTATTCTTAGTTCCTTCCTAAACAAATTAGTGATCATTTATTATTCTGAAGTGGAATCTTTTAAAATAAATGGTTTCATCATTGTATATGAACATTTATTCTGACTTCTTGTTGACAGAACAAATCAAACAAGACAAATACAGCGTAGTGAAACACCATGGTGAAGAAGAGAACAAGGTGGCTATGATATGGCTAAAACCTATAAAAATATATAAAACCTATAGAAATTTAATGGCATAAATGGCTTATAAAAAATTATATCGTTGCAGGGATTAGTGGAATTTCCTATATTTCTTAAACACATTAGGAATCAAAGGCATTTCTTATTTTTCCAAAATAAAATTGTGATGAGTAACGTTTCTCAGAGTCTTTCAAAACACTGGGATAACAATGACATTTAGTTTAATAACAGCTTGTCTGGGACAAGCATAAAAAATGTGTAATGCACAGAGAGTACACAAAAAAAACCTCATAAATTAATCCTCAAGAAAAAGTAGAATTGTTTCCATTAAATTAAGAAAATGCACATATTTATTTAAAAAAAAAGTAAAGGAAACCACTGTTACATAGGAGTCATATTAAAAGAAGAGATGACGTATGTGATATTTAGTTGTTGTGTTGTCTATCATAAAGGGGATCGTGTGTGATCGTCTAATCAGAGTTAACGTTGTGTGATCGTATTAGTAAGAGTCTTAGAGTGTTCGTGTTGTGGAGATAGAGACAGTTCTTATATATAAAGAGAGACAGGGTACATGTTAATACAAGAGAGCCAACGACATGTAATACACAATGAGAGATTTGATATATAGATAGATAGACTGAGATATAGTTTGTTTGACATTTATACTTTTGACAGTTCTGACAATGGGAGGGTTTCTATAAACATTGACACATATTTCTTTTACCTATTTTTGAGATGAGGATTTTCACAAAATTTTTATCATATAAATTGACAATACCTTTTCTGTTGAATACATAGCACGAAGACGCAGATACAAAAAGATGGTGATGTTGTTTATTCCATTTCAACCGGCCAATGGCTTTGCATTAAGGAATTCAAGTCTTTACATGATTCTTTCTTCTTCTAACCTCCGCTTCCAAGGTTCCATGTCAGCTCTGTCTCTGACTCTTCTCTTCTCCCCTCTGACTGACTGAGTCCCCGACTGACTGGTCAAAGCTCTCTATATTGAGACCCATGACGTCATTGCATGACCAACACATGCATATTAGACACATGGCATGACATGCCTCCATGTTTAAGCATGCATTGTTACTCACATGTTTCAACCCGATTTCTCTAACCTACTTTACAAATATGTTTAATAGTTTCTAATGTTCTGATCTAGATTCCTTATTTTAATTTCATTTCATTACATTCCTTTCTTTATAAACAGATATCTAACTATTTATGTGAACAATGGTAATTCTACATTGCATTTTCACTAACATTCTGTATTTCAATAACATTATGTATTCTGTATTTATTTTAACTTGTGATCGGAATTCTCAATTCTAAATCTAGCTTCGCAAGTTCGAATCCTCGACTATCCTATCTCTTATTTACTCACTTACAAGAACAGGCAGCTGTTCTTTAACACCACGTGCATTGTATGGTGTAAAAAAAAAAAAAAAAAAAAAAAAAATTAATTCCCCACCCCATCCCCGATAAATTTTCTTAATAGTAGACATATCCTATTTGATTGAAGTTAGAACTAGAAAATAAGCTGAAGACTTGTTTATATCCTCAGCATGGTTTGATGTGGAAGACCAATTCTCTTCAAAGCAGATAACTGGTCTCAACAAATTGGTAAACAAATTATGTGAATTACTTCCGAAGTAGAGCTCATTGGCATTTCTCAGAGCCTTTCCAAACAAAGAAGAGGTCAAAGACATTTCTTACAGCATTCCTAAACAAAGTAAAGATCTATGTAATTTCATAAAACCTTCTTAAACAAAGAACCATTGCTATTTCATAAAAACGTTCCTTGTGGATTTCTACGATTTTTCAAGCCAGAAGAGTCTCGCCTTTGACGAAGTTTTCTAATCAAAACTATTGTCTGTTGTGGAAAATGTTTAATAAATTTAAATTTAATTAAAAGAAAGAACAGCTTTCGAAACTAATTTGCATAGAGAAAGTAGGAAGAAAAAAGAGTGAAATAATCAGAAATCTAAATTATTCTATTGCACTCGCTATTTCACGTTGGCCAAGTTTTGTTCATTCATGAAATCCAACTAAACTGACCAATCAATGCAAAGCGAAAATAGAAAGCGGTGGAAAAGGGGTGGAGTAAATAAATCGACTGCAAAAATGTTTAAAAAAGGAAAGAAAGAAAGAGCAGAGGGGAGGAAAGATTCGATGTGGATGAAGAACGAAATAAAGTAAAACAAAACACAACGAAAATATCTGCCTTTTGTAGCGCGAGATATCTCTACAAGGCTACCCAAACAAACACTGCGGCAATATTAGACACGAACTCGCATGTTTGTAGTGAAGAAGACCCCACCCCCACCCCCTCAGGTGCCTGGCGGAGGGTGGCGCCCTGGACGTTAAAAAGAGGAATAATAATGTGGCGAAAATGATGTAAATAAGTCAGCTCGGAAAAAAGAAAATGTAAAAGGAGGAAAAATACATTTTAAAGTCAAATGAGAAGGATATGAAAGGGGGGGGGGAGAGTCGAAAAATCAATAAATTAAATAAAACGAAGGATAAAGGAATTGGCAGAAATAGAAAAAGAACTTAAATAAAAAAAGAGAAAAAAAAATTCGACAGGAGAATGTAAAAAAAAATAAATAAATAAAATAAGGTGAAAAAAAGTGAAAAATTGCAAGAAAAAAAATGAAGGAAAATCAGGAAGTATAAAACTGATGAAGATTTTTGATTTCTTTCTTAAAATGAAAGAGGAAGAAATGCGATAGAAAATATTTAAAGATGAGAATAAAAATTTGAGAAATGTTTTTAATAAAACAATATAAAAAATGCGTGAAACGAAATGTCTGAGAGGTTAAAAGAAAGGAGGTTGAAAATTGGAAAGAGGGGGCAGATTGGGAATAGAAAAGGAAAAAAAGTATGAATTAAGAGCAGTGGGACGAAGGAGAAGAAACGGGCGAATGAAAATATAACAAAAACAAACAAAAAAACGTTGGGTTAAAACGTGAAAGCGAGAAAAAAAACATGAATATTGTTTTGATGAAAAGAAAAGGATCATTATTGGCGATAATAATCAGTAATGGTGATGAGAACGAATAAAAAATAAATCTTTTTTTTATTTCTTCGATATATTTTTCTTCCCCGCAGTCAGTGTTTTTTTTTTTTTTTTTTTTTTTTTTTGTGTATGTGTGTGTGTGTTTGGTAAGGTCAGTCGACAACGAACTACTCTAAAAATTATCACGGTTTTACGCGGCCGCCTTGGCATCACTTGTACAGTGCGCGCACAGTAGCCGCTTCCCCCCCTCTCTCTCTCTCTCTCTCTCTCTCTCTCTCTCTCTCTCTCTCTCTCTCTCCTTCAGCTGTGAACGAAACAGCTTTAGCAAACGAGTTTTTTGCGGAAATCAGCTGATGTTAACACACACTAACATTTACCGTCTCCGGCCGTGACACTACGAGGTATTATTACTGTTATTGTTTCATGTTCTTCTAATATCACTAAAAGAAAAACAGGAAAGAGAAAGCCTGCTTAACGCTTTAATCTTTTTGGTTTGTTTATATCTCTATTATTCTTTGTTTTGCATTGAATTGTGTGTGTGTGTGTGAAGTTTCTTCGTTTCCTTTTCCATTTTGTTATGCACACTTAAAATCAGTAACCGAAACAAGTTAAACCAGTGCGAGTGCGCACATCTTGAAGAAGTGCGAGAGTAAAATTCGCGCATTTGCTAAGCAAAGCATGTTTATGACACCAAATGTTATTGTTTTTACACACGCGCGAGCGCGCAACTACACTAAACCACCCTTTGTTCCCTATTCTTCGCGTTTAATACTTTTTTTAAATATTAGCGGGCATAACAAAAGTGTCCCTAAAAAATTATAATCCTTTCCTCCTAACGAAAAACAAAAGCAATAATATACATTTTTTGTAAATAACTGTACAGTGTACACACATTTACTACAAAGAAAGAATAGACGCCTCTGAAACTTGTTAACATGATAAAAGTGATCATTTATTTTGCAAAAGGTGTATGTTTTTATTTCAGGTGTAGTTATCTTCATACAAGTTGAATAAATATATGTGAATCTTTATGTATTCGATTAATCTCAGCATATCCTCCATGTGTACGTTTAAAGATGATGCGCGGCACGATGACTTGTCTAGGAAAACACAAATCACCATGCACTCCATGTCTCCAAACTCTCTCTCTCTCTCTCTCTGTATATATATATATATATATATATATATATATATATATATATATATATAATCTTATTTTCGAATGTTATGTTTATGCAATAAATTTTAACTCAATATAAGGTGACAATTTGTAAGCTTCAAAATTACCAGTTTTTGTAATAATTGAGCATTCATATATTGTTTTCACAAAATCAAAACAACAAAGATCAGATTTTATATATATATATATATATATATATATATATATATATATATATATATATATAATTGTTTTTGTGTTTTTTATGTATTCATATTAAAAACCCTTTTTTCTATTTATTTAAAAAGAAAAAAAGAAAATACAACTTTGTTATATATATGGATCATGGAATTGCATTCATCTGCAAAATTTGCATATTGTTTTAAACATTCATTTTAATTAATTCCCTATTAGTTTTTTCGGTTTTCTTATGAGATGATCATCTTTAGTTAACTATATTCATGCAGATATTTTACATGATTTATACTTGCGTAACTATTTGCTTAAAAGGTTACAGTAAACAAACCTTATATATATATATATATATATATATATATATATATATATATATATATATATATATATATATATATAATGTGTGTGTGTTTGCGTATATTTATTTGTTTAAAAAATATTGTCTACCAAACTCCTCAGTCAGTTTTTTGTCTACAGACATAAAACTTAATATATAGAGTACTTGAACCCATGAGATGTGAAAATTAAAAAAAAAAAAAATGAAATTTGCCAGGTGATGGTCGAATGACGACATTACGAATATGCATGCGTAACGTAATAGCTATTGGTTCGTGTTTTAATTTTTCGCCTTGCAGCAAACACGTCTTCATAGTTCAGGCATTAACGTCAAAGTAAATTGTAAGCTAAACATTTTGGTTTCGATTCTGAGTGGTGGCACACGAGTCATTTTTTTTTTTTAATTTTTTAAATCATTTCTATATAATATAATAATAAATGTGAAATCTACATTAATCAAAATATATTTGAGCATATTTTATAAGCAGGCAATGCCGGGCGGCCTGCTAATATATATATATATATATATATATATATATATATATATATATATATATATATATATATATATATATATATATATATATATGCAAACCTTAATTATTTAGAAAACATATATTGTGTTCAAAGCCGCTTTTATTTACAAACAATTATTTCTGTCCATCTCAAGAACATATTTTTATGGTATACAAAACATTAGTGATATTTTGTGTATCATGAAATCTTGAGATGGACAGAAACAATTGTTTGTAAATACAAATGTTTTTGAAGAAAAGAGCTCTAGTTGTACACTACTGAGTTCCAACATAATCGTTCATGTTAACTAAAAGAAATTTATATACAATTTTATAATTTTCGGTGAATTTATGTCCACATAAGTTAATCCAATGAATTCTTTTCTTGTTGTGTTTAAGAATAAATAGAACTGTATATTTACTTGGTAGAAAACTTTTTTTGTATACCAACACTTTTTGATTACACATTTTCAATTCAAACATGATTAGATTTAATGCATATAATAAAACTAGAGAATAGAATTTAATTTTAAAAAGATTTCAATATGAACGATAGTATTTTAAAATTTTCTTTAAACATATGTGATCTCTACTGTCTGTAAACTCTTGAAATGAATGTACCTTCATACTAAGAACTCTCAGTGAGAACTGAAACATGTCTGCAAATATGTAGCCAAAAATGTTTGTATAAATAAAATATTGGTCCATGTTATTTTCAATCAATTTCATCGATTTTAATATTTAATCCGGATCAATTTTTTTCTTAGCTATAAAAAAAATATGCTTTTCTTCCCATTTCCATCTATTCCCACAGTTCTCATGGGCAGTGGAAATAAATTATGATAAAATTTTTCACACTTCATTGCTTATTACTCTCTCTTCCATTTTGACTAAAATTCTACTCTAGAGGGAGGGAAAGAGACAGGAAAAGACAGTTGTATTTAATAGAGTATTTTGTACTTGCTCCTGTGGGTCAATCAGTTAGTATCATACTTAGAGACAGAGGTTGTGAATTAAAACCTTACTTCGGGCATAATAATTTTTATTTTAGTTTTGTCCCGAAATGAACTTTTCAATTTACAATGTTATGTAAATTGAATTTAATTTTATTTATTAATCTGCAGAAATAAGGACCCCAGCTAATGCTAAGTGGCCTTATAATTAGGTATGTATATATGTTTATATTTTTCTATATACAGAATTCACTCCTAAACTAATTCACCAATCATTATGAATTTTGGAACACAGCTGCTAAGTATAAAAGGTCGTCATGTGGACTATAATTAGTTTTATGCAAAGAAGGTGGAAGTTCTTAGTGAAAATTTATGTACTTCCGATTTTTGTGAAATTTTAACATTTTTTTTTTAAACATTCCTAGATTTCAGTTTCTCCAAAGTATTTTAAAGGATTTTTGGGAGCATAATATGGTTCCTGTTTGAAAATTCAAGTATTTCAGATTTAGACACGAATAAGCAAATTTCCATGCATTTATATTTCTTAAGTCTAATGGGATTTAAATTTGAAATATTTTCTAGAATCCAAATATGTAATGGACTTTGATCACAATTAGGATTCTAGATATAAGGTTTAGCATCCTATTTAGTATATATAATTGGGTAAAACAGATTCTTGTTTAGAACAGGATGTAGGAATTTTAGCAGTTTTCATCAATAAAACTTTCTTGGTGATGCACTCATATTCCGTTTGATCACAATGGATTGAGATAGTCTGCTCGCATATGTTTTCATTTTTGAATCTGCACTGATATATCAAAGTTTGGATTAATCTTGTGCGAGTCTAATGATCATCTTGAATATGTATGTGGATGTAGAAATACCTGGCTTAGAATTTTGGCACACATCCAATATGTCTGTAGATATATGAATGTGTGTATGCGTGCATGTGGATGTGTGCATATAAACATCAATATATCAATATAAATGCATATACATGATTTTATATCTATATATTATATACTTATAAAGTTGAGCTTTTTTTTCTCACTCATATTAAAAGCCCACTTGTTCTATTTAAAAAATTATCAAAACGAACTTAATATTAAGTCATGGATATGCAAACGACTACATGAAAGTTAACTCATTTGCATATTCCTTTGAAAAACGAGCGTTAATTATTTGTTTATTTTTTATGGTTTCATTTCATGAAAAAGTGACGTTGTTGATTGGTGTTTGTGCAGAAATTCTCTACTAAACTCCTCTCTGAACATTTAGTCTACAGTTGAAATTTGATATATAGGGTATTTGGACCTGTAGCACACTTTTGATTGTTTTTTAGCCAGCAAAAATTGCTGCTAAGGGGTCAAAATTGAAAACAAAACACTTGACCTTGGCAGTGTTGAATAAAACCTACTGTTACTCTTGCACATGCACAAAATTAAACATCCATAGCTCAAAGTTGCTTAATTTTTAATCTTTTGTATCCATTTGCTAATAGCTCAGATGGTAATGATGCTGGAGAGATAAATAACGACTAAGGCTTGAGTGCTAAACGTTCTGGTTTCGATTCTAGCTTTAGTTGTACTTTTTCATAACTTTTGAAATCAACATTGGATAATAATTAATAGAGAATTGGCTCTATAATAATAAATATGAAATCTGCATATATAGTACATGTATTGGCTATATAATAACTATCTCCTCCAGACGTCTCACGTCTCAGAAACCGTGTCATTCAACACCATATTATATCTCATAATAAAAAAGTCAGCCGAAATCTCATTTATAAAGCTCACTATGTTTGTCTCCATTTTTTCAAACTATATCTCCTCCAAGGTCGCAGAGCAGCGCAGGGTGGGTGAAATTGTTGCATTTTTGTTGACCGTTTTTTTATGGGTTTTTACCTAGTTAAAATAGTTGCTAACGGAAATGGTCAAAGTAGTTTATAATTTGAGTCATATTTTTTGGAGGGGGTGGGTGTCTCCTATTTTTTAAGGAGCTAAAATATATTTTTTTAATCTCATTTATAAAACTCATTATGCCTGTTTGTGTATAATTTTTTTTTTTTAATCTAATCCTAATCATAACCTTTCACATGCTTAGTATCCTCTGTTTATTTTTTCATGACTTACAAATCGTAAAATGCTTTGGCTATTTCTGGGGCTGATTCAGAATTCTCTGTCAATATTTTTAAATTGACTCTGTTCTGTGAGTACGGGAATCGTCCGGATATTCATTTATGTAATAAATGAATATCTGAACGATTATTATTAGAAAACCAGTTTTGTTTGCGAATATATTATTTTCAATAAATTGTTAATTCCTATTTTAATTACATAAATGCGAGTAACACCAAAAAAAATAACGTTTATTATCTAAATCATGATTTACAGTAATAATAATAAAAGTTGCATTATGGCATATTCATTTATTGCAATCTTATAAAGCTTGTCTGTGTCTGTTTCCATTTTTTCAAGCTGTATCTCTTCCGAGATGCAAAGTCGCAGAGTGGCCTAAGATGGGTCAGATAATTCCATTTTTCGGAACCGTTTTTTATGCATTTTTAGCTGGTAAAAATAGCTGTTAAGGGGTAAAAATTGAAGGAGATTGGAACTTAGCAGGGGTAAGTTGACTGAAAGTTTTCTTGTATGCATGCCCAACTATATATATATTTATATGTTAACATTAGTTCATTTTTAGCTATTTTTTCCAACTGATAATAGCTCAAATGATAACGACTTAGGCTGGGGCACTATATGTTTAGGCTTTGATTTCGATTCTAGCTGATGGCAGCAGTTATATATTTTCTGTTTTTACTTTTGAAATTATGACTATATATCGGGTACAATATGATTCATGATATATAATAATAGAGAATTGACTCTCTAATAATATATACAAAATCTACATAAATTAAAATATATTTTATGACCGGGCAATGCCTACTAATAATTTATAGAGTTTATTATGTCTCTCTGTTTGTCTCCGTTCTGTCTCTCTGTTTGTCTCCGTTTTTTCAAACACAGACCAGTGTAAGGCGGGTCAAATAATTACACTTGTTGTGGATCGTTGTTTTATGGGTGTTTAGGTGGTAAAAACAGTTGCTTAAGTATCCAAAGTGAAAGAAATTGGAACTTGACAGGTGCAAATCAACTTAAAGTTCTCTTGCACGCATGCACAAATATATATACATTTATACATTAACGTTAGTCTGTTTTTAGCTATTTCTTGTTCAACTGACGATAGCTCAAACTGTAATGACTTAGACTATAAGTTTGGTTTCGATTCTAACTGATGGCACCCAAGTTATATTTTTTTTTCACTTTTGAAATCACGACTATATAATATGATATGTAATAATTAGGTACAGGCAATAATGGTGAAAAATGACTGGGGGACATAGTTTATCATAATTCTTTTGTAGGTTTCTGACTACTTTTTGATTATATTTGAAAGATTAAAGCCTAACGTTAATTTCCAAAATGAAAAAAAAAATATTTGTACGTGTGAAAAAAAAGTTATAATGAAAAATGGGTAAATGTGACTAGCGGAATACCCTAGCCAAATCACCATGAAAAAAAATTTGTCCGCATCCACCAAACTTAAAGACCGGACTGGAAACCTGAAATGAAATGAAAATAATTTTGTTATTATTTTAGTAAGAACAAATTACTATTTCGTTATTTTTCTTAATAATATGAAATAAAATTGTTAATTTTTTTATTTTTTCTATGCGTACTTGAATAAAATTCACTGAAAATGAAACGAAATAAAAAAAAAATATAACGAAATAAAAAAATATAACACTAAAACAAATAAAATAATAACACAACGCATTCAATTTAAATTGATGTGAAATATTTATATATAGGTTGGAGCATGCTGCACTTATTTTTTTAATTTTTTTTTTATTTTAGTTCAGAAAAATGCATTTACCAGAAAAATGTATTTCTCTTATTATTTTAGTAAGAACGAATCACTATTTCGGTTAATGTGCACTGGTTGTCCAAACTGCAAAAGGTGTTAATTCTAAAAGCCGTTTTTAACATGAGGAGGTTGTGAGTGTTCATTCTGAAAGGCATTTTCTTATTTTCCAACCTTCCTGTGTTAAGAACAGCTTTTGGAATAAACACCCTTTGCAGGTTGGACAACCAGTGCACATTATCTGAAATGATGCATTTCTCTTTCTTTCCTACATTTCACTTGGCAGACGACTATCATCCATATGCACAATGAGGCCAGCCCATCGGAGACAACTTTTCATTACCATCGACTGAATGTTTGGTAGCCCTGCTTTCCCTAATACGTCTTTTCTGTATCTGAGACATAGGACTGCTATTTGATATAAAGTGTCTGTCTCAGGCACCGTTGGTAAAAACCTTCAAGAAATTTTAGTTGGTGTTTATAGAGTGTCCATGTTTTGCTTGCATACAGGAGAGTTGTCGAAATACATACTTTATTGACAACCAAGCAAATTTGCCAAACTTTTTAAAACTAATGATTCAAACAACTTCTGTCATGTGTAATGCTAAAATATGTCAACATTCAAAATCTAAAAGCTTTTCCACAACCATCACATATGGCTCTCACTTCAGTTAATCATGTGTATCGATGAATACAAGTACATAAATATACACAATTTTCAGACAACTGTAAAGGTTCTATTATGTGTACATGTAAAAATCTTGCATCTGGTGTGGCAAACATACCAAATGGTTTCTTAATGTGATAATTGACTTCAGCATGTGAACAGTTTATATAATTTCAAGTCCACATTCGTCTTGCATGATTTATTGGTGATGTAAAACGTGATGTTATTAATTTTTATGTAGCTTGAATTCTTGGGTGTGATAATTTCTGTAGTGAATTGAAAATCAATACGTGTGTGGGATGTAAAAGCGGAATGATTGCGCTGAAATATCAAATTTCACCTACACTGTAAAGGGGGAAGCAGCCTTTTTAAAACCAATGAACAACGGCCATTTAGTAATTTTTCTCGCCTTTTGCAGTTTTTAAAATTTTTTTTTTAACGTTAAAACTGACGTCAATATAAATGGGCTGGAAAAGCATATTAATCATCTTTTTTTTTATTAGAGATAAATCTAATATCTGATGTAAAAATTGTAATATAAAAAACCAAGTATCTTGCTTCTCTTGGAGAATGTCGATCGGATTTGGAATTTCAAGCTGGAGTCTTGTCATCTATATATATAAAAGCAAAAATGTATGTATATATGTATGTACGCTTTTCCTCAATGTCCACAAAAGGCTTCTTTCAGAGAAGCGCTCGCTTCACAACTTCTTAAAACTTTTTATATCATCTATAAATTGTAATATCTCACAGTTAACCACGGAGCTCGCCTGTCTATTTAATTTTATTGACTTTCAAACGTTAATTATTCGACATTTCCCACATCGGCACGCGTTACATTCAGTTTTCGGTATAAAAAAAAGCGAAACTCGACTCTAATCACAGGCCGACAGGCCACTTGCCCGCGCACCCTCCGGGGCCCGGGTGACAAGATCAAAGTGTAGTATCTGTTCCGGCAGATGCTGCAAGCAAAGACTAGCTATGACTAGCAAAGACCATATGTGGGGGTAACCCCACATATCTGAACTTGGTCAGTGTAGGGATCACCCTACAGACCACAGTTACTATCCAGCTCCCATTTCCCACCTCTCGGGAGCTGGATCCCCCTTTCCCTCCCCCCTCCCTCTCTCTCCACATTAAAAAACGGCCTTGTGCCTAATTTGCTCAGTGGGGAAGCAAATAAATACAACTGGCCGAAAGCCAGTGGTCTCTAGAGAGCTAAGTAACGTTTGGTTAATGTCGACTTCATCATATCAGACGGTAGCTTTCATTTCGAGACGAGACGCTCCCCCTAATAAACAGGGAGTGGGTTTTTAAAAACAAACAAACCGATTTATTGAGCTCATTAAAAACTGTCCCGCACAAAATGCTAACTGCTGAATAGCTATCGCCGCCACGTCAATCAAAAACGCACACCTGTTTTTTTTTTCACAGGCTTCGTTTTTTTTTTTTCACAGGCACCTGTTTTTTTTTTTCACATTTCGGGGTTTTTTCGCACACACCTACAAACACCCAGGCAACGCTGGGTACCCCTCGCTAGTCTATAATATAAATATCACCTGTCTGTTTAAATGTATGTATGTATGTTTGTATGTCTACCTAAAACTTCGACAGAAGCGACGGATTTTTACGAGATTAGTATCATTTTGAAGTTCAATCCTCCGAACGACAAATATAAAAAAATTGACTAAAAACATTAATTCCTTCACCCTCAACTGGGCGCAATTTTACAATGAGGGATCGCTTTTTTCGCAGATATTTTCAAAAGTCATCCCCTCTTTTCGATTGATTAGCCTTAATTTAAACCTTCGCTACTTCTGGTTTGGCAATGGGCACAGCTAACCCGTCACATTTTTTTTTTTTTTTCACATTCTTTTCCTTTTCGCTATACGGGTTCGATCCTGCCTGACTACTACCACTTTTCTCCAAACACCTGGGCAATGCCGGGCACCCAGGCTAGTCTATTATATCAAAGGCAAAATGGGCACGAGCATTCATGTATGTCCACAAAAGGCTTTTTTCGTCGGCCATATTGCATCGGTTACATTTATGGAGAACTTTCCTTATACTTCCTAGATCGTAATATCTCTGATTTACGAACGGATGTCGTCTCTGTCTTTTATTTGATTGAGTTTTAAAAAAACCCTGGTCTCCAATGTTTTTTGTTTTTTTTTTTTGTATAGAAGCGAAACTGATCAAAGCAAACGCAAGCGCCTCCTGGCCTTCCAGGCTGGGACGTCTTGAAGGCAATTAGCTTTGATCAATGTGGAAACCCTTCATATCAGACAATTGCTATTCATTTGGACACTGCCAGAGCTCCTCCGTTTTAGGGGGAGCTGGTTTTCCCCAACATGGTGGGGAAACAAATTCGGCGGAAAGCTTAACTGGTCTACAGCCAGATTTCTCATTCATTTCGCTACCTGCTATGACGAAATGGTTGACATTGCTAAATTTGAACGCTTTACACTTCTGGCCACGTCATGGTGTAGCAGTAAAATGTCAGGTTTTCTCTCACTTTCTTTTCCGCCTTCACATCATGGGTTTGAGTCTGCCTGCCTACTACCATTTTTTTTTTCATTTCAACACACACCTCCAAACACCCGGTAAGGCCGGGCAACCGCGCTGGGCGTGTTTTTTGCGTCTGGATTCTCGTGTCGGTTAGATTCCAGAAGTTTTCTAATACTTCCTATCTTGAAATATCTCAGATTCGTAAATGGACATCGTCTTTATCTTTTTTTTTGATTAAGTTTAAAAAAATTCCCTTGTTTTGAGTGTTTGTTTGTCTTTTTCATATGAATAAAATGAAACAATTTGAACGCAAACACCTGGTCTTCGGGCCAGGTAGTATCTGTTCTATAATTGGTGCTTGGTCAATGAAGGGGAAACCCTTCATACTGAGACAATAACTATTTATTTGGATACTGCCAGAGTGCCCCCGTTTGGGGGGGGGGGCTGGTTTTCCCTCCCACATTAAAAACGACCCTGTGTTTAATTTGCTTTTGTGGTAGGTTTAAAAGCAACGCCATTTCTGCAAGTCTTTTTGTGTTTTTGATTGACTACATTAAATTTAAACGCTTTAGACTTCCAGTCGCGTTATGGTAATACGTAGATTTTCTTTCACTTTGTTTTCCACCTTCGCGTTATGGGTTCTAGCCTGCCTGCCTACTACCATTTTTTTTTTTTTTTTTTTTTAAATCAGCACACACCTCCAATGCCGGGCACCGAGGCTAGTCAGTATATATAGTGAATATTTTGCCCTTTAAGTAATGTTGAATGTGTTTTATAATAAGTCTTTTCTAAAGACACTATATTTCATTCCAGTGAATAAAAAGAAAAATTAATATGAAAACTGAACCAACTGCAGTATCTGATGCATCAATCCTGACACATTTTATTGGTGCCGTCTGAATAAGCTAGCTTTGTATTACCTATTAATATTTTTGAGGTTATTAATGAAAATAGCTTTACAAATCTCCAAGGAGTAATGTAATTGTTTTGGTTGATTTTATAGTACATCTGTGAGGTATACTTCACTGCACAAGGCAAAAAGCAATAAAAAAAAAACTATGTAATACAATGTCCTAGAAAATTAAGACTCAAATCTAAAAATACATTTTGTAGTATTCGTAACTACATTATATTTTGCTAGATATGTAAATAAGAAAAACATTATGCAAACAAATGACATGTAAGTAAGAAACACATATTATTTGCTATTAAAATG
Source organism: Euprymna scolopes (assembly GCF_053919585.1). Taxonomy (NCBI): domain Eukaryota; kingdom Metazoa; phylum Mollusca; class Cephalopoda; order Sepiida; family Sepiolidae; genus Euprymna; species Euprymna scolopes. Next base: position 32,882,520 of record NC_136515.1, read on the forward strand.
TCATCTATGTAAACAAAACCTAATTATTCTGTTTATAGATCACATAAAAAGGAATTTTGAATTTCAAATAGCATACAAATTGAATAACAAAACTCAAAAGTGATTGAAGTAGCTGTTTTTGCTGTGTTATTTGGGCGAACATTAATTTTCTTGGATAGAATTTTTATCCTTAGATGTTTTTGGAAAATTCTGAGAGTAATTCAATTAAGCGGCTTCACATGAGATTAAATTACCAAGAGATTTTATCTAGATGGGACAATATTTTAAGGGACTTATGGAGATGGGATGACCAGCAACTGTTAAAATGTTCATTGCCTTTGAAATGTGTCATTTTTCACTTACGTGCATTTATTGTTGATCTAACAGCTTCAATAAAATGGTGATAAAAGTTTGGTTTGATTTGTGAAATTTCTGCAAAATCTTAAGATTTCAGAAAAAAAATAAAATACATGTTTAATAACATTTAGTTTTCAAAAAAATTTTCTTTAAATTTTAAGATGTATTCAAGAAAAAAATGCCATTAAATTTTATCAAACATAAAACATGAAATTTTAGAAAAATGCTCTTGAATTTGTAAAAAGTAAGTTATTAGATATAGAATCTAAACTATATAAAAGAAATTTTATTAAAGAAATCGTTTATTAAATAGTTTTTCACCAAGTTCAAAATTTAAATAAAAATGTTTAATGTTGAAGCTATGTAATTTTTTAAATATTTTTTAGCTGCAAAAATATTTCCGTTTTATTTATTTTAGATATTTAGTGTGAAACACAATTTTTGTATGTCAAGATAATTTTATTATGGCAAATCAAAGACATCCTTGAACATGGGTGCTCAGTCTATGGTGCATTGCACAATTACAAATGGTCGACTGAAACGCAGAGATAATGAAAGAAAAAAGCTGCAATAACTGATTTCTATGAAAAATATCGACAGAAATTTAAGTTATGGCTGAAAATGTTTAGTTAAGATAGAAAGTATTCTTTCATTGATTTATTGTTTCGTATGAATGTATCTTTAACAATAATTCATCTGCATTAAGATATATATATATATATATATATATATATATATATATATATATATATATATATCGCTGACAATCTAAACTTTAATTCTGACTAGCCAATTTTCATTTGTTATTATTGATAATTATTATTGATAATAAACTAACATACTATTTTAAAATATATACTTAATCTGGTTCAACAGTATGCTAATATGAAGATTTTTTTAAAGATATAAAAAAGAAATCAACTAAGGGGAATAATTTTTTAGTAAGAGCTAATGTTCCTTATTTGCAAAAAATTAAATAAGGAACATTAGCTTAAATACTGAATCAAACAAGTATGATGCGCTTAAAGAACATAAAAATATTTAGAAAACAAATTTGAACATGATGAATCCTGAGCAACGCTGGGTTAGTATAACTAGTTAAATAAAAATTCTTATGTTTTTAAAAGAAAATACTTAATTTACTTAAAAACCTGGATATCTTACAAATATCTTTTGTTGGTGCTTCGACAAAAGGAGGGTGGACCTGTAAATTCATCCTTGTCTGTTCGTCCGTCTGCACTTTTCTCAATAACTACGCCTTAGAATTTTTTGAAATTTTTCACAAACATTAAACATGATATGAGTAAAAAAGTAACAAAATGGATTTTCCAGGAAAACTCCGGTTGCCTCCCTAGGGGCGGCTTTCAGGTTAAAATGGCTAAAATTGACACTTTTGTGCTTATTAAAAAAAAATTGATGCCTTGGATTTTTATAAAACTTTCTGAAAAGTTGTAACTAACTGATTTCTATATAATTTTGTTTGCCTATACTTTGCGATAACTATTGGGTGTGCCCCAGGAGCTCTTTTAGGGCTAATAAAAACACTCTATTTTGGGGACTATTTTACCATATTTGTCCAAAATTTTCTGTGTATGTCTATTTAGCAGTTTTGCATGGTGCTGAACTCAACTTTAAATATGTTAAGGCCTTGGAGACTTTTGGGGCTAAATGGTGGGGGGGGGGAGCAAGGATGGACTTGGTCATTTTTTTTTTTTTTTTTTTTTTTTTTGCATAGTGCAAAACTCAAATTTACATATCTAAAACTGCGCCATTTATTCATTTTCACCAGAATTTGACGTCGCCTGGAGACTTTTGGGGCTAAATTCGGGGGGGGGGGAGCTTAGTCATTTTTTATGCTTTGTTCAGTGTGCACTCCCGGGGGACTATGCATACTTCACTTGTTGTTTACATATGACCCATTCTTACAAAAACGAATGCTAAAATAAGAAAACAAATATTCAAAGATTTATTTTTAAAAGTGTTGACTGTTGAAACTGAATTAAATAAATCATAGAAAATTGGTTGCCCTTCAATATTTAAATCATAAAATTGATCAAATCTTCTGTTGTACATTTGGGCATAATTCAAATGATTTAAAAACTTTGGAGAATTATAACCTTTTATTTTACTCAAATGTAAGGTCTTCGTCATGAAACATGGTGAGTATTGATGTTTGTCTACTAAAAAATAGTTTCAAACCTTTTAAAAATCTTTGTTTTTATGTGACTTTACTCTGTTATTATTATTTTGACAGATGGGCAAAAAACCGTTTTTACATGGTGTAAATATTTTCAAAATATCACATTAAATCAAGGATCATCATAATATAAAAAAAAGTTCTGTAATATTTGAATGTATTACATTAAAAATCAAAGAACTAATTGTATTCATGACTACCATAATGAGTATTAAAATAAGTATTTTTCTTTTCTATATTTCATTTTTCCATTAGTGAAAAATATATTCGGTTTAACATCCATTTTACATGCTGACGTTAGATGATTTTTAGAAATTAACTTCAAAACTTTCCTATCTCTGGCCAGGTCTTTCTCTTTCTCTCAAATCCATCCTTATCACATGCTCCCATGTTTTTCTTGTTTTTCCTCTGTGAGAGCACTTGTTACCTTCACTAACCCAAGAACTCTCATACATTCTTTTGACGTGGCCATACTGTTGAAATCTGGTTAGGCACACATCTTCCTATACTGTTCAGATTTAATCTCTTAGTTCATCAGATCTAAGGCTGAATGTAAAGTTTACATTGCATATCCATCATATTCTCATATCATTTCTCGCCATGTCCTCAACCTTCACTGGTTAGGTTTCACTTCCATATACCATCACACTGGATACACATGAATTTTAGACTGTTCATCTGCAATGCTAAAGTTCTGTTGGTTACAAATAGAAGTTCCTCAAATTAACTTCATCTACTCCCAATTTCCAATGGGAATAGATGAATCAATTGCAATCATTGGTGTTATCATCATCATCATGTTTTCACCAAAGGAACAAAACTTTTGAACAGCATCAGTTTCCTCGCTATGCAAATATACTTTCTTCATCTGAGTTCTTATCTATCTCAATTATCTTACATTTCTTGGTTATCGTCACACACATACGTGTTAACAAAATGTTCATTTGCTTCATTAGAAAGATAGATCAATACATACATTCATTTATTGCTAAATATAGAATTATCTCCCTTAGGTTTTATTTTGTTGAATGAAGTCAATTGGCCATTCAACCTGTGGGATTTAATTATTTATGGGAGAGTGATCAGTTATATCTCCCTTAAACCATTCTTATACTTTAAAGATTCTACAAAGAGTTGATATTTGTTGAGCAAAAGTGATTTAAATAGACTGTGGAGAAGCAGTAAATCCAATCAAGTGTTTTTCAACCGGAAGTCGAACATCAAGATATTCACGGTTTGAAGAAGATGACTAAAGAAAGGTCATATTAATAAAGGTTATCTTTGTTTATTGTGAAGAGGACATAATATTTAGAAATAAGTTTCCAAGATTGGATTCTAACATGTCCATATATAAAGCCTATAGTGACTTATATATATATATATATATATATATATATATATACACACACAGTATAACCCCTATATAAGAGACCCGAATATAAGAAAACGGATATAAAAGAGATTTTCTCTGGTCCAAAATTAGAGCCTGTGTTAATTTGCCACTAACATCTTTGACCATGGATCTTCACTTTTCACAAACTCTGAAACCTCTGATTCAGTTACATGGAATACCCTAACATTTGACATGTCTCTATTTGTAACTTTGAAGAAGATCCCACCATTTTTCAAAGAATTCTGGCTACAGTAAAACGGTAGAATGATTCCACAATTTTTCTAATAATTCTGGCAACAGTAGGACAGTAGAATGATCACACCATTTTTGTAATGATTCTGGCAACAGTAGAACAGTAGAATGATCCAACAATTTTTGTAATGCTTCTGGCAACAGTAGAACGGTAGAATGATTCCACCATTTTTTTAATGATTCTAACAACAGAAGAACGATAGAATTATCCCACCATTTTCTAATAATTCGGGCAAAAGTAGAACGGTAGAATGATCTGATCATTTTTGTAATGATTCTGGCAACAGTAGAACGGTAGAATAACCCTTCCATTTTTCTAATGATTCTGGCAACAGAAGAACGGTAAAATGATCCCACCATTTTTCTAAGGATTCTGGGAACAGAAGAACGGTAGAATGATCCAACCATTTTTGTAATAATTCTGGCAACAGAAGAACGGTATAATGATCCCGGCAACAGTAGGACAGTAGAATGATCACACTATTTTTCTAATGATTCTGGCAATGGAGAATGATCCTACCATTTTGCTAAGGATTCTGACAACAGAAGAATGGTAAAATGATCACACCGTTTTTTTAAGGATTCTGGCAACAGAAGAACCGTGTTACATGATAAGGGCTGTCCCCTTTTCATGTAAGTATAAAAATAGAGAGATTTAGTTAAAATGAAATAGAATAGACGAAATTCGAACCTCGTAATTTAGGTTTAGAAATAGATTACGAGAGAGAATTAGAAAATGGAATGTAAAAACAAACCATTGTTTAGCTTAGAGATAAAATAGTTTTTAGAAAAGGAATGCAACTATAGGATAATTTAATAAACATGTTTTTAACATATTGGAAATATAGGTTACTGGAAATATAGGTTAAAATTCCTTTTGTAAACAAAGGAAAAAGTTTTGGATACGCATTTCCAGAACACATGAAAGAAGACACATGTTTTAACATGTGTATGACGTCATGGAAAATGGGAAGTTCTCGATATAGTTAGAAACTTTAGAGTTAAGCAGGGAGAGTCTGAGAGAGAGTCTGAGGACGACAGTCTGGAGTCGAGAGATGGACAGTCGAACGTCTGGAAGCGAGACGGTCACCTTTGAAACATAGAATGTAAAACTTTGAATTCCTGACTAAGAAAAGCACCGACCAGTCCATGGAAATAAACGTGTCATGTGTTTTTATAAACGTCGTCTTTGTGTTGTAATTCTACCAAAAGGTAAAGTGAAATTGTCATTATATGTCTTATATATTCTGTGTTTTAAAATATCTTCACATACAATGTCTCTACATCTCATATCTACAATGTGAACACTAAGACTGTCTCAACACTGTCTCCTCACTACACTTCTAAGTATAAACATTTTATATATATGAATCTCTTCATAACACGAACACAGAATGCAACATCTCTCTAAGACTCACTTTTAATAAGACTTAATAACAATAATAACAACGAACAATAACAACAAAAAGAAGAAAAATAATAATAATAACAATAACACCAACAAAAAGAATAATCATAATAATAATAATAATGAACATATATAACAACCATAGAATGATCCCACCATTTTTCTAAGGATTCTGGGAACAGAAGAACCGTAGAATGATCCAGCCATTTTTGTAATAATTCTAGCAAAAGTAGAATGGTAGAATGATCCCACCATTTTTCTAAGGATTCTGAGAACAGAAGAACGGTAGAATGATCCAACCATTTTTCTAATAATTCTGGCAAAAGTAGAACGGTATAATGATCCCACAATTTTTCTAATGATTCCGGCAACAGTAGAATGGTAGAATGATCCCACCATTTTTCTTATGATTCTGGCAGCAGTAGAATGGTTGAATGATCTCACCATTTTCTAATAATTCTGGCAAAAGTAGAACGGTAGAATGATCTAACCATTTTTGTAATGATTCTGGCAACAGTAGAACGGTAGAATGATCTCACCATTTTTCTAAGGATTGTGCCAATAGTAGAACGGAAGAATGATCCCACCATTTTACTAATGATTCTGGCAACAGTAGAATGATCCCACCATTTTACTAATGATTCTGGCAACAGTAGAATGATCCCACCATTTTTCTAATGATTCTGGCAACAGTAGGACAGTAGAATAATCCCGCCATTTTTCTAATTATTCTGGCAACGGTAGAATGATCCCACCATTTTTCTATTGATTCTGTCAACAGTAAGACAGTAGAATGATCCCATCATTTTTCAAATAATTCAGGCAACAGTAGAATGGTAGAATGATCCCACCATTTTTCTAATGACTCTGGCAACAGATCTAATGTAGGTCTTCCAATTTAGGTCATGTATCTTTTAATATAAATTTAGTGTAATTTTTTAAAACTAATAGTTTTCATTTGAATTCCTTTGAAAATTAACGAACTTGCTGCTCTGGTGTCTCTTCAGTTTAAATACACCTGACCAACCTGACAATCAGCTGAATCGCACCTATTCACTTGATGCTAGAGGTGGTTACTTTCTACTCTAATAGCTTATTGCCTCGATCTGCAAGCCTTTGGAATTCCATGTCTGCTCCCTGTTTCCTTGACTATACCTTCAAGCAAAAATTTAAATGTAAAATGCCATTTTGGGAAAAAGGGAGAGTGTCAATTGTCATCTTATTTTATCCAAACATTTTGGACTTACCCTACGCTACACTGTTACCAAAATATCATATTCATAGATTGATCCTATTTAGATGATCCTCAATTTGCATTAAATGGATTGATCCTATTTAGATGATCCTCAATTTGCATTAAATTCAATCCTACATAATTTGTAAAATTAAACAAAATTCTCTGAATTTGAATTTTTTCTTAACACTCGTTAATTTTTTAACGTCAAGAGTCAAAATTATGCATTGGAATTTGATCAAAATTCAAATAAGGATTCTAAATATAAGATTCAGTATCATTATATCTTGATTTTAATATTTGTAAGAGGATATGAAAGTGCTGCTAAATTGTTTTAGGAATTAATTTTATTTAGAACGTATATTCTTGTTAAAGTATATAAGAGAAAAGGTATAGAGGGGAAAACATTCAGTTTTAGTATGAAGTGAACTACAAGCTTCAATACAACATGTCGGCATGGGTTATCTTGTAAAAAAAAAAAAATGGTCTAAAAAAAAAAAACTTTCAATATTTGGATGCACTTTTGGTATGTAAGATTTCTAGACATGATATGAATCTGGCTGTCAAAATAGAACAGCTCTGAATAAACTGCAATAGACAATATTCCGTTAAATATCATGAAAAATCATGCGGAAAATTTTATAAATGCTTATCATTTTGAAGAAAAATAAGCCAACTAGTGATTTGAAACTCTTACCTCCCTATGGATTTTTTGGTTATTATTTCCCTAATAAGTAAAAGTACAGTGCCAGGATAATCTTTTTGAAGTTGATGCTGTCATTCTGGTTATGTTGCTATTGGCAACTATGAAGAGATTTGTTCAAGGCTAGACTTTTTTTTATCCTAAAAGTCCCTGATCTCATCTTTATTCCTCAACAAGTTGTAATGCTAATTCTTTCCTCATCGCTGCTATTCATACATCAAAGAAAATGGACTTCTCCAAGGCCAATTACTATACAGATTTGATTAAGAATTCTTAATCATCTGTACACGTTCGCTCCATACAAAATTGTTTCATATTTTTTTTTTTTTTTTTTTTTTTTTTTTTTTTGTGAAAATATAAGTATAAGCAAAAAATATACATTTAAAACAAGTTTCTTTTTATTTTAACAAAAACAATAATCATAAAATTCATCCTTTGCTTTGCAGATCATTTTCGGATAGAGAGGAGGAGATTGATAGTCATTCAATTTTGTCAAAACCTTTTGGGCTTACCCTACGTTAGATACTAACCAAAATACAATTTTCGCTATATGGGTTGATCCTACTTAGATGATCCTCAATCTGTTTTAAAAAGATTTTATTTACAAAAACATTCCTTATGGAGAGTTGGACCACGGCCACCGAGACATAGAAGGCCTGTTAAATGAAAATGTAGGTAAGATTTGTCAAACTGTCGATACGAAAAAAGAGCATTAAAACATGTTTAAAAAAAAAGGCACCCAATAATGAAACTGAACTTTATTCAATATAAATATTATCTATATAAAATTACTTAATTTTATAGCAATATACTATCTAATACTGATAAAACTGAATTATAAATTTAGGACACAAACAATTCTTGGTCTTCGGGACAAGATCAGTGTAGTAGTATCTGTTTTGATGCTACAATTCACCTTTTCCGTCCTCGGCTGGTGGATGACTGATGACTGAGACAATTTTTATTTTTGTTCCTATTGGGGAGCTGGATTTCCCCCACAAGATGTTGAAATATTTAAATAACTATTACTTTTAATACAGAAATTACATTTAAAGTTTTGGTTTTCTGTTCTATGTTAATTTTTTCCCATGTTTTTCATCAAAATGTGTAGCGTATTTTCATCAGTTACATGGTTAGTAATCCTATACTCTGCTATCATCTTCATTTTCATCAGAAAACTAAAGTCACTATTTCAATGTAAAGTTAAACAGAATATTAACCAAACTTTATTCAGTCATTTTATCAGAATATACTAATTAGTCAGTTTTGTGCATTTCAAAAACTTTTCACTCTCTACCTCTCTTTCTCTGTTCGTCATGATATTAATTAACTGTTTATTTATTTTTTAAAATTTGTCTCTAAAATAGTTTCTGTTCAAGAAGACTCTTTTTTATTTCACCACAGAAAGTATAAAAATCGGCAATTTAAAAACTTATAAGTTCGTAATCGAATGTACTGTGACCCCCCCTCTCTCTCTCTCAAATATTTTTATTTTAAATAGAAGCTTATTTGCTACAATATTGAAAGGCTTAAAACTTTGTAATCAAACTTAACCATGTGCTTCCAACTATCTCACTCTCTTTTTTATGTATCTGTTTATGTTTTCAATATAAATGTAAAAACGTTGCAAAGTAGAAATAGAATCAAAATAAAATTATCTATAAGTGATTATTTCTAATAAATGGTTTCGTATGTATTTATACATAGGAACGCCAAAATATTAGAAATAAAATTAAAAAAAAAAGGAGTTAAGCAAAATGATCTGTTTAGATATTCGTTTCTGTGTTGCCACTTCTGCAAATAAATGTAAATTGTTAACAAGCATTAGGGACTTCAGAAAGGGCCTACAAGTATTTCTTGGTCTTTTAAGTTTCTGAAATAAAATTAAAAAAATAAATTGTTTTGTTCATTTTTTAAGATGATCAGCAATCATTATACACTATGATATCCAGATCTTTTGTTTGTAGAAATTGAATTGCGAGAAATGCTTTGTCTTGAGTGTGTCAAATGGACAAAGAAATCAATTAAAAAAAAAAAAAAAAAAAATACTCACTGACTACTATAAGGTGAGAGGAAATGTGTGGAATGAAATTAATAGATCTTATTAAAATAAAAAAATCTTTTAATAAAAACTAAAGTCGCACTCATATCCTCTGTTGTTATGCACAAAAAGATCAACAGTCGGAATGAGTGAGGAATGTCTATAAGGAACAGTGGAAGATTGCAGGGAAAGAGACAACTACATTATGTTACATAATCAGTAAGATAAATAAGGTAGGGAGAGATCTTGGAAACAGTGAAAACATTAGAGATTGTATTTTATTGCATGCGGATAAAATATAACAAAAATGGAAAAATACTAATAAAAATGTTGGAGGGGTGCCATTTCCTAATTCAGCACTGTAAAAATACTCTAAATCAGTTGTAGAAATCTAGGCAATATTCAAAAAGTAAAAAGTTATTGACAAGTGTAATTTATGCAAGTTTATTATAATAATAATAATAATTATGTGAATAATGCTTAAAATGGTGCTAATTTTTATGATATTAATACAAATATTATAGAGAATAAACAATATGGAATCGGATGATCTTTCCTTCAACAGTTAAAGTTCAAAACTTTTGTTTTCTGTTTTTTTTTTTTTTTTTTTTTTTTTTAATAAATACTTTATTTTCAAGTTGTCCAAGGTATGGTCATGGATAAGCTGATAAATACTTTCTGAACGTTATTCATCTATCTATATATCTATAAAAGTGAACCTGTCTGTCTGTCTGTGTACATTTCCCTATGCAATAACTCTGTCAATTTCCAGTCTACAGACTCGAAATTTGATATACAGGGTACTGAGGGAAAAAAATCCATGTGATCGGTTTTCGGCCAGAAATTTTGCTGTTAAGGGGTCAAAGTTCAACGATTGCCCTTTGAGAACTCTACCAAACTCCTCCAACAATTTTGGGTCTAAACACTTGAAATTTTAGATATAAATTCCTTGGACATGGATCTAACTTAATAACTTAATTTGAGCCCAAAACAATAAATGTTAAGGGGTCATAATAAGGGTCAAAGTTAAAAAAATTTGATCTCTGTGGTCTCTCTTAAATTACTCAGACAATTTCTGGTCTAAATATTTGAACTTTTACATAAAGGGTATTCAGAGATAGGGCTAGCTTTTCCATCGGTTTGGGTCGAAAATTGTTAGTTACCAATACATAAATGTATGTATCTATGTATGTTTGTATGTCTGCCCAACACTTTCGACAGAGGTTCCCAAGGCTTTAACATATTTAAATTTGAGTTCAGCACCATGCAAAACTGCTAGACGGACCAGACATACACAGAAAATTTTGGACAATATAGTAAAATAGTCCCCAAAATGGTGTTTTTATTAGTCCTAAAAAAGCCTCTGGGACACACCTAAGAGTTTGTACGAAGTATAGGCAAATAAAATTATATAGAAATCAGTTAGTTACAACTTTTCAGAAAGTTTTATAAAAATTCAAGATATCAATTTTTTTTTTTTTTTTTTTTTTTTTTTTTAATAAGTACAAAAGTGTCAGTTTTAGCCATTTTAACCCAAAAGGCACCCTTAGGTGGGCAACCAGAGTTTTCCCAGAAAATCTGTTCTGTTACTTTTTTACTCATATCATGTTTAATGTTTGTGCAAAATGTTTTTTTAATTCCAAGGCGTAGTTATTGAGAAAAGTGCAGACAGACAAACAGCCAAAGGTGAATTTACAGGTGCACTCTCTTTTTGTCTGGGAACTAAAAAGAGTACATGCAATTCTCTATCTATATAAGAGCCAGGTACGTCCAAGGATGTAGTACTGTTGCCACATCTGGGCAGGAGCTGCTAGAAAGGATTTATCCTGCCTAGAGTTCAAAATAGACTTTCTAGCCTCGTAGGGGATGTCCTTTTCTCTTCGCTGCAACCTCTATCTCACAGAAGAGATGTTGCGAGTTTGTCTACTTTATCGTTATTTTCATGGCAAGTGCTCGACTGAGCTCCAATTTATGGTCCCCCTTGCCAAACTTTCACAAGAAGCACTCATCTAGCAGAAAACACTATCACTAATTCCCCCCACTCTTTATCTATGCCTAAACCTAAACGTAGATTCCATAAACAAAGCTTCTTTCTTAGAACTGCACGCCTATGGAATTGTCTTCCATTTTCCTGCTTTCCAGCTGACTACAATATGGTTGTCCTCAAGTCTAACATAAACAAGTTTTTGATGAGCCGTTCCACTTAAGTTAACAAATTTACCGAATTTCCATTACTAACGATTACTATATTGTCCAATTGTTTACTGTACCCTCTTAACCCTTATCCTCGAGTAACCTCTTGACCTTGATAAATGGTGATCCCTATGTAAAAAAATAAAAAAATAAAAAGCCAACGGATTTTCTCAGTATCGTTTTGAAGTTCGACCTTTCAGGCGAGAAATATCGGGTACTTTTCTACAGGGGGTCGCTTTTTTCGCCGATATTTTTGAAAGTCATCCTTTCCTTTCGATTGTCTAGTCTTAATTTAAAAAAATGTCACTTCTAGTTTGGCAGTGGTCGTAACAGCGTGGACGTCAGGTTTTTTCCCCGTTTTTTTCCTCTTTTGCGGTACGGGTTTGAGCCTGCCTTCCTACTACCACTTCTTTTTTTTTTTTTTTTTTTTTTTGCTCAACATACACATCCAAACACCCGGGCAACGCCGGGCTGAAATGCTAGTATTTCTATAAAGAGAATGCCATAAATATGTATTCTGTTGCAGTTTCTAAAATAAAAGAAAAATAGGACTGCAACTAAGTTTTATTCTGTCCTCTATAAAGAAATAAATGAAGTCTGAACATTATTATATTTATGAACTGGAGCTTACTTCACATCTATTACTATGATTGCACGGACCATTTTCAAAGACCAGACAATTTCAGAACTGACATATTAAGATTATGCTTAATATTCAGATTACTTCTTCTTTAGATACCATATTAAAAAGAAGACAGAAACTCCTGAACCAAATTGAATTCAACTTGTATAAACAATACGCTTATTCATATTTGCATGTACCCATTTTAAAAAGTGAATCTCCCAAAATGAAATGCAAAAGATAATTAAAAGTTAATTGATGTCAGTAAGACAAAACAAAATCCCATTTTAGAATGAATTTTGTCATTCTATCAACTTAACCAGTTAAAAAACTTTTTTGTGTGTTTTTTTTTTTTTTTTTTGGTCTTAATGTAATTAAGTTATCAATTTTAAACATTCAAAATTGACATTCGCTTTATTTAAGGAATGTTTATATGACAATCATTTTTAGACAGACAAAGACATAAATTGTTAAAATAAATTAAAACGTTAAAAACGTTCGATCTTATTAAAAATGTCTGGCAATTATTTTTTAAGGTAAGAAGAAAGAAAATAAAAATTTAAAATGTTGCATTTTTTAAAGAATAACGAAGAAACCTTTGTTTTATTTATTTATTTAAAGTTGATAACGACAATTATTTTTATAAAAGAGAGAGACAATGTTTTAAAAATATTATACTTTACATATTAAACAAAACATAGATTTTGCATGACTAGCAGGGCTACCGGCATTGTCTTCAGCAAAAGTGTAACAGTTTTCTCTTTCTCCCTTCTTCCTCCACCGGTTGTTCCCTTCCTCTCCAGCCCTCTTTCTCCTTTACTCGATTCCTTCCTTGCTGGACATCCACAGAAAGACAAAGACAACTCACCTTTATATAACAGATTCCGCACAGAATGAGTCAGAATTTTCTTTCCAAATTTGTACTGAAAAACCGCCCCGCCCCCTGATGAACCTTGCTTCAGTTAACCTCCCAAATAAGGAATAATTATTTTTAAATTTTAGATATTATTCATCCGGATCAACACTGATCAAGAATATACCAACTTTGTAGATGTTTGTGCTTGTTGTGCTTTTTTTTTTCTTCTTTCTTTTAGCTGAACATACATAATTACATTTAGATAATAAAAAGTGATTGTTAATAATCTTGAAATGACAGAAAAATTCATTACGAACAAGTATATGTATATTTGATCTTTAAAAGTCATTCAAGTGTGAAAGTTATGATTATTACTTGATTATCTATTCCATAAAAAATAATGAAGTGAAATATAACATTTTTCAAATGAATCAAACGTTGTAAAAATAGGCAAACATTTTCATGTCACAATTAAATGCGTTTCCATTTAAATGATGAAACATTCACATCAAACTCATCAAAATAGATTTTATCTCGATGGAACAAAAGACAATTAAAAAACATAACCATACATCTTTATTGCATGAGTAAAAGTTTGAGCATAAAAACAGACAAAATCCGTTAATTTGTTAGATCAAAATTGAAACCATTTAAATAACATTTTTGACACCCAAACTACCAAACCATGCCTCGTTTCAGTTGCGCATTAAATAAGTAAATGTATTTCTTTCTATGAGGCTCATTCCAAAAGTAAGGTTTGCTGATTTTTTTTAACTCAAAAACTAAAATGTTGAAGGGCTATGAAGATGGGAGTGGTACCATTAAAACGATCAACCTTTTATGCACCAGAATTTATTTTTTTCCATAGTCACCACCATCCTCAATGCACTTTTGCCTCTTTTGATGCCTCTGTCATAAAAGTCCAGAGTGTGCTTTGTCACTTGCATCTAAATTCAACGAACCTATTTCCTAACTATACTGACATCAACTGCAAGTTCAGTGAATATTGCTCGGTTCAATTTTTCTACATGGAAGAATTCAGTGACGCATCTCTGCTTCTGATGCATGTCCATGACGGGAATTGATTTCTTTGAATCTCACACCATCAATATGTCACAGAGATATAAAACTTTCATTTCATGAATGCATAAGTTTAGTCATCGTAGCAGTACAATTTGCAATACGCTCTGATCCATTCAGGTGGAATAGGAGGTATTACTTTTGGAATGTCCCTTGTATTTTATACAAGTAGCATGTTTGTTTTGTTTAAGCTGCCAAATGTAATTTGTTCTGTTCATCCAGGTGACAACTTTGTTGTGTTGTAGCCACTGGATGAAATGCTTCTGCAGCATCTTTTTGTTGTAACCATCTGGTAAAATTCTTCTGCTTAAAAAGATGGCATTTTTTGTTTTGCTGTATCTTTCAGATGTAAAATTCTTTGTATTTGCAATTAGCACAGTCGTTTTTTGATGAAGACATTTCCTTTAGTGTTATGCACTACATATAGTATGCCCACATTTAGCATTTATAGGTGTTTAATTTCCCTTAATTTTGTGTTAATTGATGCTAGCCCAGATGTAACGTCCTAGCCAAGGAATCAAATGTGATTTTGTAACTGGATTCAAATCACTCGACCTGCAAAAATTATCACTTTCTGCATTGATGATTGCGAAAGCATTGAACACTAGGTTCTGTAGGCATAAAATAATTGTGTGTGTGTATATATATATATATATATATATATATATATATATATATATTGTAATTTATAAAATATATATGGCGATTAAGCAACACTAAATATTCGGCGTTTCATCCACTCTAGGATTCGTCAGGCTTATGTGCGAATTCTGTGGTTGTTTCTCGTTTTTATATGGTCCTCTTCTGTTGAGGATTTTAGTTAGCCAATCAGCTTTCTAGTATCCACCGCGCCTCTTCCTATCAGCCAATGGGCATGCATTTTATCAAACAAAGGATCTGTTTTAGAACTAGGTTAGTGGTTTAAGGCAGACCTTTTCCTCCCTTTTTTTTTTTATATATATCCCTTTTTTTTTTATATATATTAATATACATATGTGTACATATATATACACATACATATATGTGTGATCGTTTATGTATATTCATGTTTATTTGATTTATTTATTTGTTTATTTTCTATTGTTTTTGTTAGTTTTAAAGCTATTTTGTATCGCTATCCTAGAGTAAGGTCTATTTTGTGAACACAGTTATTTGCTATTTCTCTTCTACAGTTTAATAGATTTTGGGGTTCTTTAAAGTACAGGATAGCAAATTTTTCATGAAGGCATAATTTACATGGGTCGTCTAAATGCCTACACGTGGTAGCTTGTCTTATTATTTTCCATTTGACTACCGGCGAATGTCCGCTTTCTTTGAGTTTCCAGTATTTATTCGCTAGTGTTGTTTTTATACAGTGTTTTTTATTGTTGAATGTACTTTTGTGGTTATAGTATCGGGTTTCGAAATCTAAGGAAGTCATGCCTACGTAATATTTCTTGTTATTCGGGTTTTCTTTCGCAAATATTGTTGCTTGATAAACTACGCTTTTTGTTAGACATTTATTTTGAACTGGGCAAAGTGTGCCGTGTCTACAGTTACATTTATCTTATTCGTTGTTAGTATTTTTATTTATGGTATGGTTGTTCTTGTCCGGGGTTGGTTTGTTATTATTATTATTATTATTATTATTATTATTATTTCTGCTAGTGTTGGTTTTATTTTTGTCATGGTGTCTACTTTTTTATTGTTTATTTTGTTGTTGTTTACATTGTTTTTATTTAGTATTTTGTTATTATGTGTAAACAAACAAATCAAACAAGACCTAGAACTAAATCAGTGGGAAAATACTACTGAAGCAATCATCTGGGTTAAAAATATAGAAAACAAAGATATCATCTCTAAATTTTCGCAACAACTGTAGGATAACTTTAAGGTATTTTTATTGAAGATTTTGTGTAAGGGGTTGGTTGCGGGAAAGTGTTTTTCAATAAGATCTAGGAATTTCTTGCCAAGTTTTGTTTTTAACATTTGATTGTATGGGGCCATATACCAAATTATAGTTCTTTTTCTTCTATTTTTAATTTTATTATAGTTGTTGGTGTTTTGTTGCTTATATTTCATATCGATATTTTTGTATCCACTATTTTTTAGGGCTGTTTCATAGATATTGGTTGACCTGTTAAATGCATTTTCATCGCTTGAGTTATTACTGAGTCTACTTACGATCGAGTTAGGAATGTGTTTTATAATTGATGGTAGGTGATTGGACTTAGGGTTTACGTAAATTGGAGTAGCGTTATCTTTTAAGTATGGTTCATATGTGTTTTTATCTAAGTTTAACGTGACGTCCAGGAAGTTTGTTATTTTTATGTTAGCTGATACGTCTGCTTTTAGGCCTAATTTTTTCATTTCCTTGTGTATGGTTTTCTTAAAGTTCTCTCCCTTGACTTTGTTGGAGTTTTTTATTATAGCTAGTCCGTCATCTATATATAGGCCGATATCCGTAGTATCGAATATGCTTGTGAGGGTATATAGAATGAATAATCTCACAAGATCTGATGCCTCTGCAGAATCTCTGGCACCCATCGCCAAATCAAACGAATTTTTCATTTTAGTTTTTATCCATTGGTTATTGTTATTTATTAGAACTGATTTTCTACATTTTTTAATGATGCTGATTTCTTCCGAGGATATATCAGTGTATGCCTCGGCAAATTCTAGGGCAATGTTAAAAAGTTCTTTGGATATCGAGGGATAAAAGTCTATGATGTCAAACTGTATAAACGTACATTTATCTTTGTTTTCTATATTTTTAACCCAGATGATTGCTTCAGTAGTATTTTCCCACTGATTTAGTTCTAGGTCTTGTTTGATTTGTTTGTTTACTCTAGAAAGTATAGTTTTGCTAATTCTACCTATTTCTGGTTTAGTTGGGTTTATCAGGCAGGTGCTGGGATTATTATTAAAGTCCCATTTGTGGTCTTTAAGCACAATGTATGCCTCTCTAAGTTTCAATTTGCCAACTTTATCGCTAATTTTTAGTTTATCGGTAATTTGTTTACTTTCAGTATTTATTATATCTATGTAGTCGCATTCGTTTGTGTCTAGTTTTTTGCAGTTTTTTGTAATGTTTTCTGTGATTAGTTATATTCTTGCTTATCTATTTTATAAAAGTTTCTGATTTTATCTGCTTTTACAAAGATTTTATTAGAGTTGTTTATGTTTCTAATGATTTTGTGTAGTTTCCGTTGGAAATTGTTAGGTTGATTGTGGAATTCTAATTTTTTAATTACGTTTAAAAGGTCATTTTCAAAGTTTATCAAAAGGTATACTGTTTTCGCATTTTTAAGGGTTTTAAAACCATAGGATTCTTTTTTGTTTATGTTTTCATTTTTAAGGAAGAAATTTGCTCGCCATCGCATTCGGCATATTAGTTCATCAGTTTTTTGGATTAATTTAATAATATAGCTATGCTTGCTGGGTGTGGGGATGTTTTTTAGCAATGTTTCGAAATTAACTCTTTCCATATCTATTTTTAATGTGGTGAAATAAATTCTTTTGAGAGTGCTCGACTGTTTCAGGAGCTAAGTATTGGCTAACTAAAATCCTCAACAGAAGAGGACCATATAAAAACAAGAAACAACCACAGAATTCGTGCATAAGCCTGATGAATCCTAGAGTGGATGAAACGTCGAATATTCAGTGTAGCTTAATCGCCATATTTTATAAATTACTAACTAGCTCTACCTACGTATTGAGCACTTTTGAAGTAAATACTTAAAGTTTACGCATAAATCTATACTTTCGTATATTAATTTTATGTGAGTAAATGAAGTAGTTATATATAACTATATATGTGAGTAAATGAAGTAGTTATATATATATATATATGTATGTGTTATTTAAGAATTAGCACCGAGCCTTTAATTCCCATTTCTGATATAATATCTCTTAATTGTATCAACAGATTTGATTGTTTTAAAAGAAAAAAATATCATTTTACAAATTGACGTGAAATCCATTTGTTTCAGTAATTTGGGCAAAATCCATTTGTTTCAGTAATTTGGGCAAAATCCGTTTGTTTCAGTAATTTGGACAAAGTCCGTTTGTTTCAGTAATTTGGACAAAGTCCGTTTGTTTCAGTAATTTGGACAAAGTCCGTTTGTTTCAGTAATTTGGACAAAGTCCGTTTGTTTCAGTAATTTGGACAAAGTCCATGATAAAAATACTGTATAAACATTAACTTCATCTCTCAACAATTAATATATAGCCCTCAAAGAAATTTGATCTGAAGATTCATGAATCTAATTGTGTATTCTAATTTTATAGTTTTCTCTGCCAAGAAAGCATTGGGAAGCATTTTCCCATTACACAATTTCTTTTACCTTTCACTTTTCACTGCCGATCTCTTATAATGGACAACAGAAAATTGGCTTTCTACCATCTTTTGTCTGTGGAATAATTGCGTTCTGTTTTAACTGCAGACAATTTTGATTTGATGAAAGTTATGTGCCTTTACTTTTCCAGACATAAACATTCTCGATAATGCCTCTCAGAATATACTTTCATTTTCGTTTTTTTTTTTTTTTAATTTTCAAACATTTCTTTGAACCTAATTACTTGTTTCTTCTCTAAAAAAAACACAATTTTTGGCTGCTGTTATTAAGTTTTCAGCTTTTGTTAACAATTCAATACAACCATCTGAATTGAGTCTGAGTACCATTTTGATAATGCACATCGAAACACAACCAAAGACCATCACAAACTTGTGCAGACTGTAGGTTAGCCATTTGTTCTGCACATAGTGCAACTGGTTCATCTGAGAACAACCAAAGCATCCTCAGATTGACTGGCTGTTTGACCTTATTGCAGAGTTTCTTGACTTTCAAGACAGTTCTCTTGGGACTTTGTGGTGAGTAGTTGGTTCTTTCAACTTTTGTATGAGATGTAGTGAAAATCCTTGCTCAGTAGCATTTTTTCTTAATTTTAATCTTCATACAGAAGCATAAAAGTGTTGCGAAATTAATTATATTATCATCTTGCAGAATGTCCATTGTTTGTATATATGTGTGTTTATGAGAAATCAAAAAATGGTCCAGCAGAGGCTATGTCATGCTGCTCCATATCTTTGAAAAGAACTTGGACTCGATTAAGATGTTTTTATTGAGTTATCAAGCACACGGTGAAGATGATGGCTGCAGGAAGGTGTGGCTCAATTTCATGTCACAAAAAAACCGAGAAATGTCTGTCTGAAAATTTCCACAAAATTATTATCTCAATATCTGGGTCCCCAACTCGCTTGATTGCAACTCCATAGACTAGTATATGTGGTGCATAGTTAAAAAAGGCACCAACCATACCACCTGTAAGATCAAGGATGAGCTGATCGTCTGGATTAAACTGAATTTTTCACAAGTTGAATGAAGCAATATTAAAAATTAGTATGAGTGTAGTCTATGGTTTTATTGGAAATAAGTGCAACATACTTTTTGTTTTTAAATCTTTTTAATTTTAAACTTTATTCTTTTAAATATTTAAAATGTCCAAACACATACTTATATTCGTGTTGTTCTTATTTATATAATGTAATGAAATTATTTTTGCAATAAAAAACGCACCAAAAGAAACATCTTTTGTTTTTGATGTAGAAATGAGGAAAATAATAATATAAAATTTAAAAAAGAATCAAATAATAGAGAAAACTGTGTTTACAAAAATGACACCTTCAAGACGATCCTCCTGTCCTGTAGGATAAACGCTCCAAATCCTTTTTTTAACGTTTGTTGTCTTTTGAAATATTTTGGATATTTGCAGATCTATCAACTGGTATGTAATGGTTAATATTTCATGACTTGGATTAAAATTGAATGACATTTTCCAATAAATTATCAGCTGTAAATAAATACAATTTCTTAACAATTTAGTAAAATACAAGTCACATAGACTATTAAAATATATAACCACTTTTGTGTGTCTTGCCAAAACGGTAAAATTGGAGGAACGGTTTTTAATATGGGGTATTTCTCATATTAAAAACCGACTGTTTGTCTAATTTTACAACTCAACAAAAAGGAGCACTATAGAAAATTATTAGCTCAGTCCATCCAAGGGCAAAATTTATACTATAACGTCCATTACTAAGGAGAAAGATTGAAATGAACAGTTGTTGGAATATCTTTCGTCTAATTCTTCTGTTTGAAAATATATTTGAATATGCCTCTATTAAATTTTGAATTGAGCGCTAAAAAGCATGCTTGGACAAAGTGTTTGACCCTTACCCACACACTACCCTTAAGTCCATCTGTCCCAGCCCTTTCTACTTTTTTACTTATTTTTATCTGCGTACCCAAATTGCAAAATCAACTATCTCAGTTATCCCCAACCGTCCTGTGCATGATACAAAAGTACATCGAGTTGCGAGGTTCAAATTTGGTAGATTCGAGGACAAGTGTAGAGTCGCTTAGTTGTGATTATTTTTAGATCACATAAAAATGGTCAAAAGAAAATAAAGGTTTCGAAATGTGTAATAAATTTACAGAAAAGTGTAAAGAGAAAAAATAAACTGTGAAGGGGCTGAAAAAACAAAAGAATTTTTTTTTTGCTGTGTCTAACAAATTAGTAGAACACTGTTTATCAAAGGGACTTTCATCCTTGTAGCTGAGATTAGAGTGTGGTGTCTGTTCTTGTTCAGTGAAGGAGAGACTGAGGTAATTTTTATTTTTTGTTCAAATCCAAAGTGCTTCTTTTTGAGAAAACTGAATTTTTCCTCACATTAAAAACTTACCCTTTGTCTAATTCTGTCCTAGTGAGAAGACAAATAAATAATTTTTGTGTACGTTAAAACTGAAAAAAAAAAAAAAACTTTTTTTTTCTTTTTCTTTTTTTGTACAAAATCTCATTCAGTTTTTACTCACAGTTTTTTGGCGAGTTTTGGAATTTCGGTAACTGAAGGCAAAGTGAATTAAGGATGTTGTCAACTATTTGCATAAAAGAAAAAAGAGGATGTAATTAGGATAATTAGATGAGTCTCCCTCATAGGATGACCGGCCTTGGTTTGCTTTTCTTCTTCTAAATTGGCATGTGCATTACAAAAACAAAATTGTGTCTGAAGTACATTTCTGTATTAATAAAATTGTGTGACTACTTCACGTGTATCTGTGGCATGGCTTATAAGTTGTTTTTAATAGACGGCATTTTTTAGGATCCAACAAAAGTTACCATTACCAAGACCCAAAACCATTCGAGGACAAGAGTTAATGTGATTATTAGTTGGATGAGGACAAATACTATAGGAAGATTGAAAACAATGAATAAAATGACTAAAATTTTATTCCTCAAGAGAACTGCTTGACAATTGTTAACATCAAGACAATAACGTTGTAGTTTGCAGGTAAACAATCCTATAGTAATGTGTTCCACAGATATGGAGTTCTTGGAAAGAAACTGTTCATGTAAATTCCATTTGGTCTTAAGTAAAGTTCTTTGTAGCAATGGTAGGAAGATAAGTTCTTGCTACGATTTGTTTTACAGGAAAGAAATGGATTTGAGTTCATTTGAACATTTTCCATGGAAATAGCGATAAATTAGAGAAAGACAGTGCATCTTTTGTGAGAAACGGATTTTAGGGAAGAGAAGAAATAATCTCACTAGATTACAAACTCGATTTTCTTCTCTGTCAACACAAGAAAGAGTTCTCTGGGTAACATTTCAGATATGGTAGTAATATTTTATCTTATGATGTCTTATACAAGTAAAGTATTGTGTCAGTAATGAGGTTTTTTGTAGCAGTAGAATGATCCAACCCTTTTTCCAGCCATATTGATGTGCGTGTGTGTTTCATCTTAGGTCTGAAGGAATATCAATTCTAGAAGTTTATTAAAGTAAGAGCCTCAAGGAGAAAGTCATGTTGATTGGGATTTGTCTTGATCCACAACAACCCTGCCTAAAATAATGTTGAATGTGAGAGAATGACCGTTATAAAGAAAAAAAAAAAATGATCAAACAAAACGAGGAAGATTTCTTTATCAAAACTGTCTGAAAAGTTTATGAAAAATAAAACTACTCGTTATTTGAAAGTCTTTTTGTTTCACTTTTCTTTCTAAATTATTTTTGTTTTTATAAAATAGGATTTTCACTGTTAAATTTAATTGTTTCGTCATTTTGGGTATGGTTCCACCCTGCATTTAACTGTCGATTTCCTGGCTGTCCAGTCATTGAACCCAGCAGCACCTTTTGTCCCAGGATAAACCTGCCATCTTTAGAGCAATATTTCAACTACAATTTAATGGAAACTAAGTTGCCCATTTCACGTTAATATTTCTATAAACTACAATGTTTTTCTTTGATTTCTTTATCACGTTTTGTATACAATCGAACAATCTACTATTGAACACGAAGAGGAGTACATATGTGCATAGATGACTCAATTGATTTGATGGAATTTCAATTTCATCATCAATCACCATAACATACATTATACATTTCGGCATGCGTTGGATGTCTTTTAAAAAATTGATTCACAAACTAACCTATCTCTGGTCAAGTTTCTATTTATCCTTTCTCTCAAACTCATTTTTATCATTTTTCATGGTCTGTGAACTGAACCTGCTATCTCAACTGTTCTACATCTATCAATTTTCATCCATTCTTTCAATCTGTTATACATACAAAAGCATATTTTACTCATCTTCAATACATTCTCGTATCATTTCTCTCAATTACCTTACTCTTCTTACACACAAATCGGTTATCATATCTCAACTTACCTGTAATTCCACTGCACTTTTTGTGTAACTAATGCTTAGAAGTACAAAAAAAATGAATTGTACTCAATTTCTTTTCCACAAACTGAAGAGTTTTCTAACACTAATCATCACGTTGGTCTTGGTAACATTCACTTGCAGACCTTTACCTTCCATAATATTCTTCCCAGTCTTTAACTTCCATTGTTTTGCATTAAATAATCAGCATACAGTACCTCTTTTTGACGCTCCATACTAAACTCCTTGAACAATGTTTCTAAGACACAAATGAAAACTTATTTTACTCAATCTACAATCAACGCTGATAATCATGTGTGTGTTTTACATGCATATTATTTAAGTAACTAGTGTACAACACTGACTCTCAAACATGACAGCAAAAGAACATTATGCATGGCCAGTGTTTGCATTTGTTATTTATCTAGATATATTATTAAAATTGTTCTAAGTAATTCGCAATTGTATTCTGAGTGTTACCTGCATTGAGGATTGAGCTTCCAAAAGAGTTATACTTACAACTAAACTTTACCAATTACTTTATCTGTTACACTCAGGAATTTTTATGTTGAACTCATGAGTCTGTACAAAATTTGGAACAGAACCTTTTATTTAATCTAGTGGAGTAGATTTTTCTCGTTCCTTTAACCATGACTTAAGAAATTCTTAATTGTATTCTTAATATGGCCCTCAGTTGTATTTTTAGTATGAACATCCAAAAGAATTTATTATTTAGCATTCTATTGTTTGCATCATGGATCAACATAGATTTGCAAGTTCAACAAGGTCAGAATTACATATTTTACTAAAGTAATTTAATATTAGATTTAAGCTTGAAGTTTTTGTTTTTGTTTGAAAATGCTTTTTTTTTATATAACAAAACTTTTTTTTTCTGAGTGCTAATCATGCTGTCCTCAAATCCCATTCTGATGAAATATGCAAACAAATTTTGCATCACTTTGTATAACTAAAAATAAACATTGTATGGAAACAGCAGTAAACAAGTCATAAAATATTGTGTGTACTCTTTTTGGAATGTGATTTGAAATTTAAATCTTGTATTGACAGTTTGACCCATATCTACTGAATAAAAACAAGAGAAAAAATATTAGTGAAAGTTGTAACCTTAATGTGAATCTGGATTTTTTTTCTTTTTCTTTTTTTTTTTTTTTTTTTGTGCGTTCAAAATAGTTGAAATTAATAAGCCTCCTCAAATTGAAAATGGCACTTTTTGAGTTGTCTAAATGGAACTTCATTGAGAGAAAAAGGTTACAAATATTCATCACTTTAGCTAGTAAAAAGTCATGGTTCTGGTGAATACAACATAATTTGAAATTGATTTTCAATTCAGACAATCGGTTGCTGCAAAAGTTAAAAAAAAATATTGAGTTTATGACTTGTTAATAAGTTCAGTACAAGGCATTAATCATAGTAAAAGTTAATATTTATATATTTTTTAGACTTTAATAACGACAAAAGTTGGCAGAGGTCTAACAGGTGATCATGATTGACTCGAGAGAACCGACTATATGCACATCACTCACCAATATTCATTTTTTAAATGAATTGGCGGGAGACACTCAGAATTCCCTTAGAATCAATTCACAGCAAGAAATATAAACAGACTTTTAACTGTTATGCCTGTGCACTGTAATAGATCTTGCTGGGTGGAGAATGTAAGGATGAAGGCAAGTGCGATACTCAAAATCTCACATATTCTCAAACTCAATCAAAAACAATACGTTCATGATTCAGAGTACGGTTTGCAACTGTTTTAATACATCAAGGAGTTTTGTGTCAATATTTGATGATGGATGGAACACGGATGCACTACTTCTCTTCTGAGTTTGCTGAGTGGGCAGGAGCAGGTGAAATCCATCCAAAGCAACCAAAGATGAAAACATCAGCATTGTATTTTGGGATGTGTGAGGTATTTTGTTAATAAATTACTTTGAGAAAAGAAGAATCATAAATAATGAACATTATATAAAGTTATTATTGCATTTAAAGAAAGAAATTGTAAATAAGAAACTTGCCACAAATGAAGATGAAAAATGAGTTTTTTCCTTAAACAATTCACTATGTCACAAGTTGATTGCAACGGTGGTAAAAATACATAAATGACTCTTTGAATTACTTCTGAATGAACCCTATTCTCTGAATGGAACCCAGCGACTATTGGCTTTGTGCAGAATTCAAAGAATGTTCCAGTGAAAGAGATTTGGTTCAAATGAAAATGTGATATTGGAAACTGAAGCATTTCTTTAGGTCAAAAACAAATCATTTTACAAAAAAGCCATTAAAATTAAAAAATCAGTTTCCTTCTAGAATCATACACTATTTCCATGAATATTTTTCCAAGAAGTTGTTTTATTAGTTTTTATTAGTTTGACCGACACATTGAGTATTGTTACCATTTGAAAAAATGTGGTTTATTAGTTTAATCTATGAATTAATAAAATTATCAGACAGTTATGTTTATTTGTGTGTTTCTTGCATATATTTGATGAATACATGTTAAATTATTTTTATTTACTTAAAGATTTATTGAAATAAAAAATATAACAAGAAAAATTAAAACTCAAAATAAAATGTTAAATCCTATCAACAAAATTTAAACGTGAGTATATTGACATTTTTTTTAAAACCCCTCCACCTAAAAATATGCATTCACTCGGGCAAAATGAATTTATTGAAAAAACTGGAAGTCTTGAATACAGTAAAAAGCATTTTCTTTTCTATCTCACCCAGTGCATTTTCTTTCCTTCTTTCTCCTCTGGAGAAAGAAGGAAAAGGGTGCTGTCCCTCTTCTTAACAAACCTAACATGAATAGAACTTAAATTAAGCTAATCTTATCAGCTCTACACACAAATGTCTTATCCATTATGCCATCACACACTTATTGTAGGGGTGATGATGACCATGTACTTGTCGTCGTCGTTGTCGTAGTAGTAGTAGTAGTAGTAGTAGTAGTAGTAGTAGTAGTAAGTGGCAGTTGGGGTGGGGTCGTTAAGGTTACTGATGGTAGTTGTGGTGCTTCTAATAATATCAAGAGTTTATATGCTGTTAATTGAAAACAAAAAAAAAAAAGAAACTTTTCCTCATTATGGAAAGAAAAAATCGTGTGAACAGCATCTCTACTTATATTCTTTCTGTAACCTCTCGCTTTGATACAAGGGAGGGGGTGAGTTACGCTGTGTATTTTGAAATTGGATTTGACTTCCATGAGATCAGTCACAAAAAATAAACAATTCTATCAGCCATTTACTCTTAGAAATCTAAAAAACTCTTAATAATTATAAAATCTAAAAAACTCTTAATAATTATAAAATCTAAAAAACTCTTAATAATTATAAAATCTAAAACACTCTTAATAATTATAAAATCTAAAAAAACTCTTAATAATTATAAAATCTAAAAAACTCTTAATAATTACAAAATCTAAAAAACTCTTAATAATTACAAAATCTAAAAACTCTTAATAATTACAAAATCTAAAAAACTCTTTATAATTACAAAATCTAAAAAACTCTTAATAATTACAAAATCTAAAAAACTCTTAATAATTACAAAATCTAAAAAAACTCTTAATAATTATAAAATCTAAAAAACTCTTAATAATTATAAAATCTAAAAAACTCTTAATAATTACAAAATACAAAAAACTCTTAATAATTACAAAATCTAAAAAACTCTTAATAATTACAAAATCTAAAAAACTCTTAATAATTACAAAATCTAAAAAACTCTTAATAATTACAAAATCTAAAAAACTCTTAATAATTACAAAATCTAAAAAACTCTTAATAATTACAAAATCTAAAAAACTCTTAATAATTACAAAATCTAAAAAACTCTTCATAATTATAAAATCTAAAAAACTGTTCATAATTATAAAATCTAAAAAACTCTTAATAATTATAAAATCTAAAAAACTCTTAATAATTATAAAATCTAAAAAACTCTTAATTACAAAATCTAAAAAATTCTTAATAATTATAAAATCTAAAAAACTGTTAATAATTACAAAATCTAAAAAACTGTTAATAATTACAAAATCTAAAAAACTCTTAATAATTATAAAATCTAAAAAACTCTTAATAATTATAAAATTTAAAAAACTCTTAATAATTATAAAATCTAAAAAACTCTTAATAATTACAAAATCTAAAAAACTCTTTATAATTACAAAATCTAAAAAACTCTTAATAATTACAAAATCTAAAAAACTCTTAATAATTATAAAATCTAAAAAACTCTTTATAATTACAAAATCTAAAAAACTCTTCATAATTATAAAATCTAAAAAACTGTTCATAATTATAAAATCTAAAAAACTCTTAATAATTATAAAATCTAAAAAACTCTTAATAATTATAAAATCTAAAAAACTCTTAATAATTATAAAATCTAAAAAACTCTTAATTACAAAATCTAAAAAATTCTTAATAATTATAAAATCTAAAAAACTGTTAATAATTACAAAATCTAAAAAACTCTTAATAATTACAAAATCTAAAAAACTCTTAATAATTATAAAATCTAAAAAACTCTTAATAATTATAAAATTTAAAAAACTCTTAATAATTATAAAATCTAAAAAACTCTTAATAATTACAAAATCTAAAAAACTCTTTATAATTACAAAATCTAAAAAACTCTTAATAATTACAAAATCTAAAAAACTCTTAATAATTATAAAATCTAAAAAACTCTTTATAATTACAAAATCTAAAAAACTCTTCATAATTATAAAATCTAAAAAACTGTTCATAATTATAAAATCTAAAAAACTCTTAATAATTATAAAATCTAAAAAACTCTTAATAATTATAAAATCTAAAAAACTCTTAATTACAAAATCTAAAAAATTCTTAATAATTATAAAATCTAAAAAACTGTTAATAATTACAAAATCTAAAAAACTCTTAATAATTACAAAATCTAAAAAACTCTTAATAATTATAAAATCTAAAAAACTCTTAATAATTATAAAATCTAAAAAACTCTTAATAATTATAAAATCTAAAAAACTCTTAATAATTACAAAATCTAAAAAACTCTTTATAATTACAAAATCTAAAAAACTCTTTATAATTACAAAATCTAAAAAACTCTTAATAATTACAAAATCTAAAAAACTCTTAATAATTATAAAATCTAAAAAACTCTTAATAATTACAAAATCTAAAAAACTCTTAATAATTATAAAATCTAAAAAACTCTTAATAATTACAAAATCTAAAAAACTCTTAATAATTATAAAATCTAAAAAACTCTTAATAATTATAAAATCTAAAAAACTCTTAATAATTACAAAATCTAAAAAATTCTTAATAATTATAAAATCTAAAAAACTGTTCATAATTATAAAATCTAAAAAACTCTTAATAATTATAAAATCTAAAAAACTCTTAATTACAAAATCTAAAAAATTATTAATAATTATAAAATCTAAAAAACTGTTAATAATTATAAAATCTAAAAAACTGTTAATAATTATAATAAAGAAGAATGCATCATTCTGTTTAGTTGCATTACTGATCCAATCACTTCAAAGATCGAGTTACACGAAGACTAAAGAACGAATCAGGGACTTTCCCCTTTCAACATGGATACTAATGATCCTTTTACAACATGGTTAGTCCAGAGCAGGGGTCTCCAAACTATGGCTCATGGACCAGATCCTGCCCGCCAAAGTCTTTAATCCAGTCCGTGGAGCTCTTCAGAAATGAAGAGGAACAATAAAAAAAATGTAGAGGCGAATATAGTACTATCACTGATAGCACAGAAAAAAGAATATGAGAGGAAGTTTGTTGCAATATTTTGGAACACTAATGGGGTATGATCCCACACAGTCGGACGATTCTATTTATAAACGATGCTGCTAAGAACTGATGAATCAAATTAATTCACGTTCTGCTACCAACCAATCAGAAACCAGAATTGCTCCATAAATATTAAACCTTTTCTGGAGCAATTTCGCATGTTCTTTCTCGGGTTTCGACACGGTAAAAATATTTTATTCTGTGGAACTGTCTACTACAAACAAGTCACCTACCAGGACTTGTGTGTAACAGCGAACCATCTGAAACTGTTCTAAAAGTAAAAATGACTTACACTTCTAGAGGTTATGGGTCCAGCGTGCGTCTTTATTTCGATGGATCCAAATAAAAATTGGAATTGTGGCAAGTTAAATTTCTGGGATATCTACGAATCCAAAGGCTACACAAAGTACTAGAAACACAACCTGAAAACAGAAACGACCCCGACTTCATTGAAAAGAACGCAACTGTCTTTGCGGAATTAATACAGTGTTTAGATGACTGAAGTCTATCACTGGTAATGAGAGAAGCCCTGGACGACGGCTGCAAAGCATTAAACATATTGAGAGAGCATTATTTATCGAAAGGAAAACCCAAAATTATTTCTTTATACACTGAACTGACCTAATCACAAGAGTTTCCAGTGTAGATACAGGACTCAAAATGGCGACTACATTAAAAATGTAGAGAGCTCTGTTAGCGAACATACATTTTTATTTTCGTGTACATTTGATGCGTCAACAAGCAATAATAATTTTCTTGTCAATTGTGGGGCCACAGCACATGTGATTACAAAGGAATCTGATTTTATCAATTTTGATCCCAACTTTAAGCCACAAAATCATTTTGTAGAACTAGCTGATGGGAGTCTAGTCAATGATATCGTTTTGAAAAGAGGCAATGCGAAAATCTCGCTAAAGAACAATAAAGGTGAATTGTTTCTGTATTTTAGAAAACGCTCTTCTAATCCCAAAATGTAAAAAAAATATATTTTCTGTACAAGCTGCCACAAAACAAGGTGCAAATATAAACTTTAGCCCTAATAAATCAAAACTGGTATACCCGAATGGAACTGTATTCGACATTAAAGAAAATAGAAGACTATATTATTTAAATAGCGTAGTCCCATCAAAAACCGCTTGCCATGATCTACAGACATGGCATAAAATTCTTGGACACTGCAATATTCCTGATATCAAAAAGTTGCCGACTGTAGTTGATGGAATGCAAATACAAACATCAAAAACCTTCAACTGCGACGTCTGTACGCAAGGGAAAATGACAAACTATCAAAGCAAGATACCAGAAAAAAAAAAAAATCCTATCAATGGTGCATTGTGACTTGAACGGTCCCGTAGAACCGATGGCCAGAGAACATTATAGATATGTGTTGAATTTCGTAGATGACCATTCAGGTTTAATAATGGTTTATTTTTTAAAGAACAAATCTGATACCCTGCTAGCAACTAAGAAATATCTAGCCGACATGGCCCCCTACGGTGAAATCAAGTGTATTCGCTCTGACAACGGTACGGAATTCACCAATAAAGACTTTGAACTTTTACTAATTAACCATCATATCAGACATGAAACATCAGCTCCTAGATCGCCACACCAAAACAGGACTGCTGAACGTGCGTGGCGGACACTTTTTGAAATGGCAAGATGCCTACTCATTGAATCAAAACTCCCTAAAAACCTCTGGACGTATGCACTTATGGCGGCAGCCTATATACGCAACAGGTGTTTTAACAAAACACTATCTAAAACTCCATATGAATCTTTCTGCGGTAAAAAAAAAACAAATTTAAGCAGAATGCATATATTTGGTTCAACTTGCTTCTCATATATAGAGAAAAAGTAAATTGAATATTAAAGCTGACAGAGGTATATTTCTTGGATACGATAAAAACAGTCCAGCCAATTTAATATTTTTTCCCAAAAAAAAAATAAAATAAAAAGAATCCGGTGTGTAAAATTCACAGACACGTTTAATTGTAAAGACGAAAACCCGTCATATGAAGAGGATGGA
Source organism: Euprymna scolopes (assembly GCF_053919585.1). Taxonomy (NCBI): domain Eukaryota; kingdom Metazoa; phylum Mollusca; class Cephalopoda; order Sepiida; family Sepiolidae; genus Euprymna; species Euprymna scolopes. The sequence goes on from NC_136515.1 coordinate 32,913,391, forward strand.
ATTATATTACCTCAAATAATTAGAACAAACGAAAACAATAAAAATGACGGAGACGAGAGTGTCCATGGTGATGATGATGATGATAAAGTCGAGAGATATCCCAAAAGAAATAGAAGACGACCCGATTTTTTTGTGATCGACAATATAAAGGATTATCAAATCGACTAATGCTATTCAATGGAAAATGCGCCAAAAAAAAAAGCTTCAACGAAGCAATGAATTCAGAACATTGTGATGAATGGAAAATTGCCATGAAAAAGGAAATAGATGCCTTAACCGAAAATGATACCTATACGGTAGTGCCTCTCCCAAGAGATAAACATGTTATTTCTACCAGATTGGTCTAAAGCAGAGTGCTCAGTGTTGGAACACAGTATTCCATGATTATATTATTAAACAACAATTTAGACAATGCGCTGTAGACCCCTGTTTATATACCCAACACAAAGACGATAAACTACTGATTTTGGTTTTGTGGGTCGATGATATTTTAATCGCATCATATTGTGACATGTTAACTGATGTTAAGAACAAATTAAGTAAAAGATTCAAAATGACTGATCTTGGCAAAATATCCTGGTTTCTGGGGATAGAATTTACTCAAAGCAAAGGACTGGTTACGATGACTCAATCGAGATACATCGACAAAATACTATTAAAATTTGGAATGGGAGAGTGCAAGAAACGCTCTACACCGGTCGAAAATGATATTAATAAAAATATACACACAGAATCTGAAATAATAAATGACACACAATATCGCGAAATTATAGGTACTCTTATATATTTGATGACTGCAACCAGGCCCGACATATGCTATACAGTAACAAAACTGTCACAAAAATTATCACGACCGACAATGAAGGATTTAAACAGAACTAAACAAGTCCTACGTTATTTAAAAGGAACTACAGAACAGAAGTTAGTATTTAGAAAATCAAGAAATCCCCTAAAATTAGGTTTTTCGGATTCAGACTGGGCAAACGAAGAAGATCGCAAGAGTGTATCTAGATATTGTTTCAGACTCTCAGAAAATGGGCCTATTATTTCATGGAAATCTAAAAAGCAATAGATTGTATCTCTCTCTACATGTGAAGCAGAATTTATCGCGATCACACACACGACCCAGGAAGCACTCTACCTTAAAAATATCCTGAAGACTATTTTAGAGCCAGAATTGATTACAAGCCCCGTGGTAATTAATTGTGATAATCAAGCCAGTATAGTATTAGCACAGAGCACGGTGATCAACCAAAGATCTAGGCATATGGATATAAAATGCCATTTCGTAGAAAACGAGATAAAAAAGGAATCCATTATTTTGAATTACATATCATCAGAACAAAATATCGCTGATGTATTTACGAAACCGACGACACGGATAAAGCTACAACGTTTTTTCTCAAAACTTGTTGGTGAATTCGACTGAATATTTTTTTTTTTCTTTCACTGCCCTGTATGTATATAGATTTCTATATATTAAAAATACAGACCAGCGAAGTTCCACTTATGAGAAGGCTATTACTTTTTTGAATGAATATCAGCGGAAAACCCTAGGGATAATGCTCAGTATATAGATTTCTATATATATATAAAAAAAAAAAAAAAAAAAAAAAAATAGTCCTGGACAAGACGTTAAACTGTATCCATTTTATTTTGTATTAACACTTTAACCTACTAATACTTTTGCTTAGAAAAAAAAAAAAAAAAAAATCTTTGTAATTTTCCTTTTTGACGTTTGAACACAATTAAAAATGGCGTCTTTTTAAATGCTAAAATTCTAAGATCCAAATGATTTCTAATTTTTGTTATGTCTAAGTAAATATAAAAATATATATTTATTTTTGAGCAGAACAAACACAAGGGACTTCCCCATTATAAAAAAATAGGATGTTGCAATATTTTGGAACACTAATGGGGTATGATCCCACATAGTCGGACGATTCTATTTATAAACGATGCTGCTAAGAACTGACAAATTAAATTAATTCACGTTCTGCTACAAACCAATCAGAAACCAGAATTGCTTCATAAATATTAAACCTTTTCTGGAGCAATTTCACATATTCTTTCCCGGGTTTCGACACGGTAAAAATATTTTGTTCTGTGGAACTGTCTACTACAAACAAGTCACTTCCCAGGACTTGTGTGTAACAGCGAACCATCTGAAACTGTTCTAAAAGTAAAAATGGCTTACACTTCTAGTTAGAAGGAAGAACGTTCATAAGGGACAAAAATGGCATCACTTTTTATTACAGAATAAAATGAGACATCAACCCAATCATACATCCAAGACACTGACGATCTTTTCGCTAAATTTCACTCAGTATTTATTATGCTCACCACCATATCAGTGATTGCCTAATAAAACAACTCATTTGTATAGTTGAGCTAATCTTATCAGCTCTACATGCAAATGACTAGTTTACTACTTGTGCATATCTCGTTTTGAGAACACTACATATGCGATAACATGGAGCTAGCTTCTTATGCCTTGTGTTACATTTTAATCAACGAGTATGTTCTTGTTTGTGAGTGATCAAGAAAGCAATAGAATAAATATCTTTATACATGCGTGGGTGCTGTTCTTGCATTTCTCTGCATCACTTTTTTTCATCATCATTTTATGTGCGGCCGTGATCATCTTTTTAAATTAAGAGAAATAAACTTTTCATTCATGCATAAAACCCTAGGGAGACGTTTCCAAGTTTTATTGGGGAGAGAATTGACTTATGGAGAGAGATACTACCTAGCTAAAATTAATTCTAACTTTTGAATTGAGAGACACGGCCAAGCAGAGGCATTGGTAACATTCAGCTTAGATCATCACAATTTTAGACCGTCTCTTCTTTACCTGTGGCAAAAGCTGTGAAAATGAGGGCTTACCGTTCAAACGACCTAGCGAAGCTAGGATAAGAAAAGAATTCCAAAATGGCGCCAACGGCGTTTTGTAATGGTATGATCTCGGAAACTCTCGCAAAATCTCGTGCATATATGCAAATCAGTTGGTCTTCGACAACCATAAATTCAGGTCGTTTTGGAAGGCAAGGAGTGAGGAAAGAACGGCCAGTTGGTAATTGTGTACGCTAGTTTTTGTTGGTGGCGTGTCACCGTGTCTGTGTGTGTACTGATCGAACCGCTTTCCTGTCCCTTGGACTTTGAATTTGTTTAGATTGGACTTCAACTTCAGAGATTAATTGGAGTGGTACCCTGCCTTACACCTTTTAATGAAAAGGGAGCCTTCAGATCGTGTTTGATAATGATCGACCGCATTACTTTTTTTATTGGCAGGTTTTAAAATAAATGGTTGGAGTCAAAATTTTTAGAATTCTAAGAGTTGAAGTTGAACCTTATACCTTCCAATTCTGCAACCTTGATGGAAACTGATTTAATATAACAACAAAAACAAAAGAATGTTGACTGATTGCTTGATTTAGTCTCAGTGTTGTTTTGGAAATGGTTTGGTTTGGTGGTTTTATGGCATATTAACCCTTTTCAAATTATTTAATGCTAAATCCAGTTATTTTGGAAACAATTTTTATGCTTCAAGTTCTTTATATCTTCAAATATTTATTTGTAGAGTTTGGTTTGGTTATTCTATGGCATATCAACCCTTTTCATGTTAATGCCGAATCCAGTTATTTTGAAAATACTATTCATGTTATTTTGTAGAAGGTTTTTATTCTTCAAGCTCTTTATATCTTCAATTGCTAGCTCACAGTGTCTGGTTTGGTTGTCTTATAGTGGATTTTATCATTTTTGTTCACTGCCCTGCAGACCATGAATGAGTTTTACAATGGGAGAGGGAAAAGGGTTACAGTATTAATGCTGAGTACATTTTAAGTTAGGAAACCAGTCAGAAAGTGGGGGAGATAGAAAGAGAAAGGGGAAATGAGAAGGAAAAGGGGAAAAGGTGGGTTGTTGTTTTTATTCTTGCCATAAATAGTTCTCCTCTTTCATGAGAGGTAACTTTAGTCTTTGCCAAGTTATCCACAACTTGAACGCTGACCGAAAGTCCACTACACAATCCAATAGACAAAATGTCCCTTCGTCATCCGTTTTATTTAAAGTGGACTAGCCATTCAACATCGTGAACATTGAAATCTCCAGACATGAATGTTGGCCAAGGGATAGGCAGAGAGGATATGATCAATTTGCTTAATGATACTTTTAGAAATAACTATTAACGTCCTATTTCTAATTCAACATTGTTAATTTCCAAGATGCAATCGGAACAGAACTCTGTTTACTTCAAACCTAAAGTTCAAATCTTTATGCAGGTTTTATGATACTTTGAACGAATCAGAAATAAATTTTTCTAAAAAAAATAAGAACTAGGTGTGATCTACATTTTTGCCTCCGTTTCTCTTGAACAGACCATCCAGAGGCAGGGTTCATTTCTCATTGGACAGAGGAGACAAACTGAAATTTAACAATAACTATACCTAATGGGGTTATTTATTCTAGTCTTGAACTGATATGAAAACATTAAGGTTAAATTTACTTCCTAAATTTTTTGTTCAGTTCCTTGCATTCATCACTTAACTCTCTCTGATTTGCTCTCTAGCTAGTCCCATTTTTTTTTTTTTTTTTTGTAAAGGAGGAATTTAAATATGAACTTGGCAACCAGATAGTCTTTTGGGACGAACTAGACGCATTCAGACTTCAAATAATCTGTAACAAAACCCAGCCAGTTTGAATTCATCAATTTATTGAATCACGTGTATTCTCACTGTTGCTTTATTTTCCCTTTGCTCGATCTTTCTAAACATTTCTCGATTTTAGTTCTAGTTAAATTATTGCTTTTTATGAATCCATTCATTTATTTATCTTCAAATAAGTTTACAAACTTATATTTACAGTAGAACCCCGGGATACGGTGACCCTAGGATACAGTTTTCTCTGGTTATAATGTGGAATACAAAGTTTTTCCGGCTCCTGGTTACGGTATTTGCCCCGCTTTATGGTGTTATTTATAATGTTATTTGATTTATATACATGTATATTATATACTCTACTGTATTTTGTGAATAATTTTAATGCCGTATCCTGGGGTTCTACTGTATTTTATGCAATTTTTCTGTTGTTAAAGTTTTTAAAATATCACATACTGATCATAATGATTCATTAAAAGGATTAAAACTAAAGAAAGTAATGATTTTTTTTAATGCTCAGCTAGTGATGGGTTGGAGATTATAGGTCTCCTGTCAATATTGCTTGAAGCAAATTAATGGCTATCAATATTTTTTCTCGGCAAATATAGCAACTTCATAGACTGGCTGGCAGCTTTGTTAGCTTAAAAAAAAATAATAAAAAAAATATGTATATTTCTTACTTTTAATTTAACATTACTTAAATAGACAAGAGGTCAGCACCTTGACCTCTTTATGTGTTTGTTAAAGTTATTTTCAAAATATTAATTTTTGATGTTTATTTTTGCAGTGATTTGGCAGGGGTCAGCTGAAGGTTATAATGTTGATTTTTCAAAATTATATACACTCGTCCTAGTAAAAGTAATTCCCCAAACAACAACTTTGCATTACTTTTATGCTTCCTTACATAGATTAAACATTAAAGAGTCTTGCTTAAATGGTGTCTAATTTTCACTAAAGCAAATATTAAGCGTTTCTTAGCATATACTATTTTCTTCTTTGGGCTCTCATAACGTGGATAACGAAGGCTGTAGAATCAGAAGTTTCATGAAAAGAGACAAAGTCGGATTTTTAAAAAAATTTAATTACAATTATTACTGAACATTGGAAGACTATGACCAAACTATTTGGCATAATGATAAAAGCATTCCCTAATGGGACGTGACATACTAATGGGTATTCACTAATGAGTCCAGTGATACTAAAAACTTAAAGAAAATAAAATAGTACTTGATACACCTTTGCTAAACAATCAGCAGTCTAAGGTAAGAGATTGTGGCAAAAGCTGTGAAAATGAGGGCTTACCGTTCAAACGACCTAGGTGTGCGTGTGTGCTTTGTCATCGCTGCGAAGCTAGGATAAGAAAAGAATTCCAACATGGCGCCGACGGCGTTTTGTAATGGTATGATCTTGGAAACTCTCGCAAAATCTCGTGCATATATGGAAATCAGTTGGTCTTCGACAACCATAAATTCAGGTCGTTTTGGAAGGCAAGAAGTGAGGAAAGAACGGCCAGTTGGTAATTGTGTATGCTGGTTTTTGTTGGTGGCATGTCACCGTGTCTGTGTGTGTACTGATCGAACCGCTTTCCTGTCCCTTGGACTTTGAATTTGTTTAGATTGGACTTCAACTTCAAGCTATTTCGGCGGATATCTCCGGTATGGACAAGTTCGACCTGAAATTGATCCCAGAATTTGACGGCTCCCCGGACGGACCTTCAGTGGTCAAATGGCTAGAGAAAGCCGAACGCGTTTGCCGGTTGGGCAAGATAAAGGACCCAGCTATGGTCATCCCGCTTAGGCTCACCAAGGGGGCCTATGCCGTGTATCAGCAGCTCGGGGATGATGCGACTATGGAACAAATTAAAGAGGCGTTGTATGGAGCATTTGGAGCGGACCCTTTTGTTGCCTGGCGGCAATTTTCTGGAAGACAGCTTGGGCCAGGGGAGACGGTGGATGTCTATCTGGCCGACCTGAAGAAGCTTGCCGCCCCCTTCGGGAGTGCAAGCGACCATATACTGGCATGCCCCTTCCTGTCTGGGCTCCCGGAAAGCGCCAGTCGACTGCTGCGGGCGTCATCGAGGCTCAATGAGCTTGGATTAGAGGAGCTATTGGCTAGAGCCCGAGACATCATGAAGGACGAGGAGGAACCAGTCTTGGTGGCAGTTGAGGCATTGGAATCGCCTGTAGAGGGCCGACGATGCTATAAATGTTGCGACTCCAACCACTTCGCCAGGGATTGTAGAAGTGACGCGAAGCGCGCCCTGGATTATGGAGCACGGAAGCGGGTGCGTTGTTACCATTGCGGCAAGCCAGGCCATTTAGCTCAGGCGTGTCCGGGAAACGAGCAGGGAGAGGAAGCCGCGGCGCCAGCACCCTCCCCAAAGCGGCTGTGAACAAGGCGCTCCCTGAAGTAATCGCGAGTGTTGACGGGCGCAAACGCTCAGTGCTGGTTGATACCAGGTGCACCCAAACCCTGATACGCAAGGGATGTTGCACCGCATGGAAGGAGCGGAAGGTCCCGGTACTAACCGTTGGCAGAGGTTCGCTGATGTGTAGTGGGGTGAGCGAGGTCTACGTAAGCATTGGCAGTGGCCCCCCCGGTGGCTGTGAAGGCGTTGGTGGTCGACGGGGAACTACTGGGGTACGACTTTCTTCTTGGAATAGATTCCATTACACAGCTGGGCAGAATCACCATAAACGGCGCCGGTGATGTAAGGTTCTCCCAACTTGAGACACCGGACTGCGCAGCCATCACTCTTGATGAACCCGACTTTGACGCAAAATACAACAGGGGCACAAACGCCTGGACCATGTCCTGGAAGTGGTCGGGTGACCAGCCACCAGTGTCCCTGCGGAATCGGCTGGTGGAGTATCCTCCTCCTGCACATCTTAGGGGGCAGTACGAGGCAGAGCTCCAGGTTTGGAAGGACAATGGCTGGCTGGTCCCGTACCTGGAAGACGAACTTGGGCCCCCAAAGGAGTTGATTCCTCTGATGGCTATCAGGCAGGAGAACAAACAAAAAGTCCGACCCGTCATGAACTACCGGGAACTCAACGAGCACGTTGACCCGCACACCGCGGGTGCAGACGTCTGTGCACACAAACTGAATGAGTGGCGGCAACAAGGAACGGACGTAGCAATATTGGATTTGCGAAGAGATTACTTGTAGATACGCATCAAAAAATCACTGTGGCCGTACCAGACGGTCAAGATTAAAGGGACACGTTATTGCTTGACAAGGCTAGGGTTCGGCCTGAACGTAGCCCCAAACATCATGACGGCAATCATGCAGGCGATCCGCCGTCAGGACGAAGCCGTGCAACAAGCGACATCGTCATATATCGATGACATCTACGTGAACGAGAGCCTCATGCCTGCACAGAAGGTTAAAGAACACTTTGAAAGCTTCGGGCTTAAGTGCAAGGAGCCGGAGCGACTGCGAGATGGGACGAAGGTGCTTGGCCTGCGCATGAGCAGCAGCACAGATGGACTCCGCTGGGGAAGAGGTGGTGACGTCCCGGAAGTCCCAACTAGCGTTATGCGTCGGTGCGTCTTCTCCATCTGTGGGAAACTGGTGGGCCACTTCCCCATGTGTGGGTGGCTCTGGGTGGAGGTGGCGGCCATAAAGCGACTTCCATGTCAACCAGGTGGGACGATGAGCTGCGCAACTCCGCCCTGCGGAAAATGCTAGAGGAGACTTTGGCCAGAGTCTCCGAGGACGATCCGGTGCGAGGGAAATGGTGCATCGACGGGAGCGAGTTTACGGTTTGGGTGGACGCCAGCTCACTCGCCCTCGGTGTTGCTCTGGCGGTCAACGGTTCTCGTGGAAGATGCCTGCTGGCTTCAGCCAGAAAATGGCGCCAGGCACATCAACCTGGCTGAACTCGATGCCACAGTGAAAGGGGTCAACCTGGCGCTACAGTGGCAGGCCAGAGTCCTGCACATCATTACAGACTCCACATGTGTGTATCGGTGGACGACCGATGTCTTGAGTGGAAAGGCACGATTGGCGATGAAGGCATCAGGTGAAATGCTCATACAGAGGCGGCTTGCTACCCTAACCGAAACCATCAAGGAATACAACCTGGTCATGGATGTGACGCTAGTACAGTCCTGTCAGAATCGCGTGGATCGGCTGACCAGAGTGCCGCGCCGTTGGCTGGACCTGCTGAAAGAAATGGAAGAACCAGCACCTGTGAACTGCGCCGCGGTGGGGCGTCGATTCAAACCAGACCATGTTGCTGACGTCCATTGCCAGAGTGGGCATCCTGGTGTAAACCAAACTCTCTACTTCGCTAGACTGGTCAACCCCTGTGTGTCAAGGAAGGAGGTAGAATCAGTGGTGAGGAGTTGTGAAACCTGCAAGTCGATCGATCCGGCGCCTGCCCGGTGGAAGAAGGGAAAACTGAGCGTAAAGAACAATTGGGACAGGCTCGCAGTGGACGTGACCCACCACAACGGCGGGAATTTTTTGACGATGATTGACTGTGGACCGTCTAGGTTTGCGTTGTGTCGGCCACCTCGCCGACAGGATGCGGCCGCTGTTGTCCAGGAACTGGAAAGTGTCTTCCTTGAGCGTGGCCCTCCTTCCGAAATACTGACTGACAACGGCACCGCTTTTGCTAGCAGGCAGTTCAAGCAGTTCACAGACGGCTGGGGTGTACGACTACGATTTCGGTGCGTCCATGTGCCTAGCAGGAACGGGATCGTGGAACGGAACCACCGGGCCATCAAGACCATTGCAGCTAGGAAGGGGTGTACGGTTCCTGAAGCGCTATACTGGTACAACATCACCCCTAAGGACGATGTCTCGCCCCCTACCGCGCCGGCTGAGGCGCTGCACTGGTACCATGTCAGGGTGAAAGGGTTAGAGGCCAGCCCTCTACCCGAGCCAGAGGCGACACGAGATAGTATCAAAGTGGGAGACGTCGTCTGGGTTAAGAACCCCCGTAGCAGATGCACCACGCGCTATGGAACCGGGCGTGTTACTGAGGTGATCAGCCCGCAAGCCGTGCGAATTGATGGGGTGCCCCGACACGTCAGGGACTTGCGAACGGCATTACAGGTGCTGCCGCTGCTTGGTGACGTAAGTGAAACAAGTTCCACGAACGACCAGTAAACCATCATTCTGGTATATGCCGGCTTCATCGGACGACAACAGCACTGAAATTGGCAGCCTCCGGTTCATTGATCCCCAGACCACGGATGGGAGCTCAACTGAAGATGTAGAAGCACTCGAAGAAGAAGGTCGCCGTCTCCCTGCCCCCTCTGTGATAATGATATCAGGGAGGAGTGTGGCAAAAGCTGTGAAAATGAGGGCTTACCGTTCAAACGACCTAGGTGTGCGTGTGTGCTTTGTCATCGCTGCGAAGCTAGGATAAGAAAAGAATTCTAAGATGGTGCCGACGGCGTTTTGTAATGGTATGATCTTGGAAACTCTCGCAAAATCTTGTGCATATATGCAAATCAGTTGGTCTTCGACAACTATAAATTCAGGTTGTTTTGGAAGGCAAGGCGGGAGGAAAGAACGGCCGGTTGGTAATTGTGTACGCTGGTTTGTGTTGGTGGCGTGTCACCGTGTTTGTGTGTGTACTGATCGAAACGCTTTCCTGTCCCTTGGACTTTGAATTTGTTTAGATTGGACTTCAACTTCATTCCCACTTTCCGAAAGAGACTGATTTGTAAAGCCTATTTATTTTGAAAATATAACTCATGTCATATTCTCATATCCTTTGACAATGTTTTGTGTAAAGAGTTTGACCCGCTTACCCCTGCTTTCTTGTGTTATCCATCTCTTCCGGTTATCCTGATATGTACTAATGTGATCCTTATCAAAATACACACTAGCTAACTTAATCATTACTTACGTAGTGTCCCAAATATATAACATTTTTACTTTTTTACAATAATATAGCTTCATCTTCCACTTTGGATAACTTATATGAGTACTGTTACTTATATTCTTTGAAATATTCAAACAACGCAAACCTGTGTCCTTTATGTAACATAGCATTATGATGGCGTTCTGCAGGTTGGTTATGTTCATCACCTGTATATAAAAACATACACTATACACTTGGAGCTTTTTTTTTCAAACATGATCTTCTTTGTAATTCATTGTCTAATCTAGGGGTAGTTGATAAATCTTTATCAAGTGGATCATATTGGCAGGGGTGGTCAATGATGACATATCGGCATTTACCATAGTATTATATCAATAAATTGTTTCTGTTATCTGCAATCTGTTTCACACTTTGCTAACATCTTTTTTTGGTGCCGTTATTCAAAGATATTTGGCACAACTCATAGAATAGGATTTTTAAGTGGATGATGATGCTGCATTTGTTGTCTCAAGTGACGCCAAAGAACTATGTAGTCAAGTAGTTCTGACCTTTATAATGTTTAATATTCATTCCTCCACATGTCACTAATCTCCTACTTTAATATTCATTCCTCCACATGTCACTAATCTCCTACATCAAATGTGTGAGTGGTAGGTCAATAGACTGGCATTCTCTGTAATTTCATACCGCAGTTTTTACTTAGAAACTGCAGATTTTACCTGCCTGGAAAAAGTACAATGTTTATCAGGATGTGACCACTTCAACAAAATATAGGCCTTATCCAATCAGTCATATCCACTTGTAGTCACAACACATATATAATTCTTGGACTCAGCTGCCTTCAAGAAAAATTCAAACCTCACCAAAGTATCTACCAACAATACTTACTAATCACCAAACTCATGAGTGCATGTGCAATGAGAGTATCTGAGATCCATTCGTACATGTAAATAGTGAACATGTGCGAGTTCTTTCCTACATCAGCCTACTGTTCCCCTTTCAACACTGATACTGATGATCTTTTGCAAAATGGTTAGTCCAGAGCAGAGGTCTTCAGATCCAGCCCGCCAAAGTCTTTAATCCAGTTCATGGAGCTCTTATGAAAAACTTTAAAATATCCAGGAAAGATTTTTAAAATAGAAATGCAAAAAATAGTGTGGTGGTTTTTCTTTTTGTTCAGAAAATGATTAAAAAATGAGGTTTTGAAGAACCAGTTTTAATAAAATCAAAGCTAACGAGCAAAATCGTATAAAACACGTCCACTTAATTTTTTTTTTTTTTTGTTCTGCGTAACTCTAAAAAAATCAGCACAATGGCTCTCTGTTCGATAACTCTGGAGATCCCTGGTCCAGAGAATCTAATATTTTGATTGGTAAAGTTAAACTAGCACTAGATTGAACTGTGAAATCTAACATAATGACATGCACCCTGGTTGGAATCGAAGTCAGGGTCATATCATCCATTCTTTATGATGTGCAGAGTAGAGAAAGAAAGAATGATGTGAGCAACATTGATAGAAACGATATAACATAAAAGTGGGATCAAACAACATACAGTGTTAGTGGGTTAGGGATAGACTGAAATTCAGCCAAAATAAATTTAAAAAAACAAAACTAGGTCACACACGCAAAAATTCTTTCCTTGTAAAAATAATAACTTCACCCTCAAGCGAACAACGTAAGACATCGGAGCCGATGCGTATTTCGCTACAGGGGTAGCATTTGTGTACGTCCGCCCTTTTTCTTTATATGTTATAATATATAAAATAACTCCTGAAATTTATTGTTATTAATTCCATGGTGCATGTTTAATTCATGGTTAAAATATTTGTTTTGACTTTTATCTTCAATGAAAGAAATTTTACAAAAAAAAATCAAATTGTTTTCGAAATTCATTTATTTATATTTCCACTTTTTCGCTGTACCAAATTTTTTCGCTACACAAAAACTTTCGATTATATAATTTATATATATTTCAAAACAATAATTCCATGGGAATCGGAATCGTACTTGGTAGTGGAATCGTTGATCAACATTTCCCGGGAATCGGAAAAAATTTAGGAATCATCCCAACATTAATAATAATCTATATATCTATAAAAGTGAAAATGTCTGTGTGTGTGTCTGTGTACATTTCCCTATACAGTAACTGTCAATTTTCGGTCTACAAACTCGAGATTTGACATAAGGGGTATTGAGATTTTGGAAAATCTTTTTGGTTGGTTTTCGGTCAGAAATTTGGCTGTTAAGGGGTCAAAATTCAACGATTTGACCTTTGAGAACTCTACCAAACTCCTCCGTCAATTTTGGGTTTAAACACTTGAAATTTTAGATATAAGTTCTTTGGACATCGATCAAACTTTATAATTTGATTTGAGCTCAAAACAATAAATACTAAGAGATCAAAATTGGAGTCAAAGTTAAAAAAAAATTTACCTCTGCAGTCTCTTCCAAATTACTAAGACAATTTTTGGTCTAAATCTTTGAAATATTATATAAAGTATATCCAGACATAGAGTAAGCTTTTTAATCGGTTTTTGGCCGAGAATTTGACTGCCAAGGGGTCAAAGTACAAATTATTTTACATTTGTGGTCTCTATTAAGCCAATTTTGGGTGTAAACATTTGAAATTTTACATAAGGGGTACTCAGACATGCAGCAAGCTTTTTAATCAGTTTTTGGGCGAAAGTTTGCCAAGAGGTCAAGGTTGAAATAGTTTACCTTTTCAGACTCTACCAAACTCCTCCGCCAATTTTGGGTCTAAACACTTGAAATTTTAGATGTAGGTTACATGGATATGGGTAAAAAAATTTAATTTAATTAAACAAACATACATATATACATACACACATTTTCGCTTTTATCTATATATATAAAAGCGAAAATGTGTGTTTGTGTGTCCGCTAAAAACTTTCAACAGACACAATGAAAATTCACAAACTCAGTATCATATTGAAGCCTCATCCTTCGCCTGAAAAATATCGAAAAATTGGCCAAAAACGTTAATTTTTTCACCCCGAAATCGACAATTTTCAACAGGAGACGGGTCAACAAAAACGGTCCCCTCGTAACGACAACCGGTTCTATGCATGCGTCAGATGCACGTCATGACCTGATTTAGTTTAAATAGTTGAAGAACTGACTAAATTTCATGTACGTCGTGTTAGCTCAGTTGGTTAGCACGTTGGTTCATTATCTAAACGTTTTGGGTTCGAATCGTGGTGTGAGATGTCTTTTTTATTTTTTTAATTTAAATATTGAACCAGTGTTATTTAAGCAATTTTTTACGTAACGTTCATTTTTTTTGTTGTTTTTTTTACTTTGCTTATCCACCCCCGACCACACACTCAAAAACACCCGGGTACCCACCGATTTTTAAATTTTAATATTGAAACAGGCTTATTTAAGCCACTTTTCACATGTTCGTTTTTCTGTTTTCTTTTTTGGTTTTTCGATTTTTACATTTAAAATCATTCGTTTGCCATACATTAGTTTTTTTGTGTGTTTTTTTCGATGTTTTGATTACCCCCCCCTGCTTAAGTTTTAACGTTCGCTTTTATTTTCTTTTTTTACTTCGCTTATAACAAACAAACCTGGTCATTGACCTCATTTGCTGAATAGCTATTGCTTTCGTCGTCATCGTTGTAATGCTCTACGACTTCCGTGCGGGCACCTATCAATTTGGTTCTTACTTAAATAAATTCAAACATCTTTCAGTAACTCATTTTGGCTGGCCGAACGGTTCATGTTTTTTTCACATTATATTTTCAAACTTCGCCTCAGGGCTTCGGGTTCGATCAAGACCGTCTTAAAAGACAAGATGGCCGGTGGGCAAAAATAATTTAATCTGCTGACGTCATCACGGATAGTCCTTACCGGTGACACCGGTAGTCACCGGTAGGCACTCGTAACGTCTTGGAGTCAGTGTAATATTTCTTTTTTTATTAAAATGCCTTCACGGTGCATCGTTCCAAATTGCTGAGGAAATTATCATAAAGGACCAAAAAGTGACAGTATTTTCATTTCCGAAAGATAAAGAATTATAATGCAGTAAAAAAAAAAAAGATTTTACACTATCTCCATTCAGCAAAGTAAGTTTTAACGTGCTCCCCCCCCTGTATTTAACACGATGTAACTATAATTTAATTCAATATTATCATCCTAAATTTTTTACCATTCAAAAGAAGAAGCTTCAAATAAATTGCTAATATAAAAAAAATTTTTTTACAGCATACAAAACTAATGAAAATGCGAGACAACATCGATTCTTTAAAACACGTGTTTTAAAAATCTAGCAAAAATTAATTTTCCTGAAATTTTTCAATATTTAAAAATAAATTATGCCGGCTGATAAAATTTTTAAACTTGTTTTTAAAGCTAGAAAGATAAAATTTAAAAATACATATCTCAAATTTACTCAAATTTAACAGCTAAAAAAATACATATCTCAAATATACTCAAATTTAACAGCTAAATCTGACCCCCAAGATCGCCATGGGCATGGAATATGTGCCTACATTAAGGATGGCTTCCCGTGTGGCAGGGATATCTCTAGAGAAGATCCTAATTTACCCTATATATGCTTCAGGGTTGCACTTGCTAACACCACTGCATTTATATTTACCCTCTATAGGCCCCACAACAGTGGAGTTACTATCTTTAAGAGCATATCTGAGAAAATTATCCCTCGGCTAACATCCACATATGTGGTGATTTCAACGTCCATAACGTGGAATGGCTGACCCATTCAAATAAGACAGACGATGAGGGAAGGTTTTGTCATGATTTTGCCATTGCTTATGACCTCACTCAGATTGTTCGCGAACCCACCCGTGTGCCCGATACACCCGGTCAATATGCAAGCCTCTTAGACCTTTTTCTCTCAACTTCCCCTGAGCTATGTTCATGTTCCGTTCATTCTCCTCTAGGATCCTCCGACCACTCCGTCGTATCAGTTAAGATAAAAACAAAATGTAAGAAGCCCCCAGACGTACCCCTCCACCGTACTGTATACCGATACTCTATGGCTGACTGGGATAGCTTCCGTACATTCATATCTGATTTACCTCTGCACTCCATGTTTAAAAAGGATGTGTCCTCTATAGTATCAGAACTGACCGAATGGTTAATTGTAGGCATAGACCAATTCATACCATCTAAAAAATTTCAACAAAAACCTACCAGCCAGCCATGATTCTCCCCAGAATGTGCTGCTGCTATCGCGCACAGAAATCACTTTTTCCATAGCTACCAACATAATAGATGCACTGAAACTAAAGCTGCTTTCAGGTCTGCCAGCAACCACTGTAAAAGAGTAATAAAAAATGCAAGAGAGCTATATGCACAGTCTGTTAAATCCAAGGTAGCTGATCAGCGGCTTGGATCCCACCAGTTTTGGAAAATAACAAATAAGATCCTGAACAGAAGTGTGCGTTCTATACCAACCATTATCAATGGACCAGAGGTCATCTCGTCAGCGTCAGACAAGGCCAAACTATTTGCAAAGAACTTTGCAGCTAATTCTACCCTATGCGACGAAGGCCATCAACTCCCCATATTTCCTCCTATAACACAGAACAAGCTGGGTAGCATACAAATATCCGTGCATGAGGTCGCCAAGCTAATAAAGAACCTAGATTCCAGTAAAGCAACTGGTCCTGATGGCATCCCAATTATAGTGTTAAAAAAGCTTCAACCAGAACTTGCTCCCATACTTACGAAACTATTTAAGCGCTGCCTTAAGGAGAAGTGCTTTCCGACTCCCTGGAAGACCTCATCAGTTTGCCCTGTATTTAAGAATTCAGGTGATAAGTCATCTCCCTCTCAGTACAGACCAATAAGTCTCCTGTGTGTTATGAGTAAGTTGCTGGAATCCATATAAAATAGAGAAATAGTCAACCACCTCAGCAGAAATAACCTTCTTAGTGACACACAATATGGTTTCCGCTCTGCAAGATCCACCGCAGATGTGCTGACGGTTATATCCCACAGGATAAGTGAATCTCTTGACAAAGGCTTTCTTTCTAGGGCAATTGCTCTCGACATATCAAAGGCCTTCGACAAGGTATGGCATAAGGGTCTACTTCACAAGATTTCCAGCGACGGTATAACGGGTAATGTTTTCTCAATCATTAAATCATTTCTCTCCGATAGGCTCATAAGAGTAGTGGTCGATGGACAAAAATCAGAGGCCTGCAATATAAATGCTGAAGTCCCCCAGGGGTCAATCCTGGGCCCAACTTTCTTCCTGATCTACATCAATGACCTCCCTAAACACATACTTAAATCATTCGTTGACATCTATGCTGATGACACAACCATCTACGGCAACACATCAAAGGCTGTAAATGACAAAGTTCTCTCTGATTCTCTCTCCTCTGATCTCGAGCGCGTGGTTCAGTGGGGGAAGACGTGGCTGGTTACCTTTAATGCATCCAAAACCAAACTCCTATCCTTACATCGTCAACGCTCTGATCCCCATCTGGCATCAATTGTGATGGATGGCTCTCGTCTGGTGAGGCTCCGTGTTTTGACAAGCTTCTGGGTTTAACCTTTACTCCTGATCTGAAATGGAACACGTACATCAAGTCTGTTGCCAAGGTCGCTGGAAAGATGGTGGGATCCTTCTACCGCTCCAGAAGATATCTCACTACTGATGCAATTCTCTATCTATATAAAAGCCAAGTACGTCCAAGGATGGAATACTGTTGCCATATCTGAGCAGGAGCTGCTAAAAACAGCCTATCCTGCCTTGACAGAGTACAAAATAGACTTCGTGGCTTAGTGGGGGATGCCCTTTTCTCTACCCTGCAACCTCTCTTCCACAGAAGAGACGTTGCGAGCCTGTCCTTGTTTTATCGTTATTTCCATGGCAGATGCTCGTCTGAACTCCAATCTCTGGTCCCCCCTCGCCAATCTTTCACGAGAAACACCCGTCTAGCTGAATCCACTGTGAAAAATTTCCCCCACTCTATATCTGTGCCTAAATCAAAACGCGGATTCCATGAACAAAGCTTCTTTCTTAGAACTGCACGCCTGTGGAACTCTGTTCCGTCTACCTGCTTCCCTCCAGACTACAATTTGGATGTCTTCAAGTCCAATGTTAACAAATTCCTAATGAACCGCCCCCTTAAGTAAACACTTCAGCAAATCTCCTCACTAACTTTATGTACTTGCAATAACCCTTATCCCTGAGTGGCTTTCGGGCCTTGATAAGTGGTGATCACTGTGTAAAAAAAAACAAATAAACAAAAAAAAAAAAAAAAAAAAAAACACAACATATATGTATATATATATATATATATATATATATATATATATATATATATATATATATGTGAAACTAAACTAAAAAAAAAAACGCGCGTTTACTCGTGGTCTTTTCATTTCATTTCATTAACGTAATCGGGTTTGTATTACTGTGCACATAGATTCGAAAAAGTTGTCAAAAAACAAATATATGACAAATGTTATCAAAGGCAAGATAAGTTACTTTTCTACCAAATATTTTTCGTGTTTTTATTCAATGTAACATGTTTATTCAGTTCGAAAAACATAGTGTTTACCGATGTATTCAAAAATTCAAGATGGTGTCTGATTCTCTCTTTAACACGGTAAGTTTGGGATAAGGTGTTATATATAAAAAACTATACAACATACTATTAAAAACCCACCGAATATATGTCAACCTATGTCACGGTAACATATATTGAGCGAGTTTTTAACAGTATTTTATCCGGTTTTCTATTTATAACACTTTTTCCCAAACTTACCGTGTGAAAGAGAGAATCAGACGCCATCTGGAATTTTCAAATACATCGGTAAATACTGTTTTTCGAGCTGAATAAACATGTTACATTGAATAAAAACACGAAAAATATATCCAGTTTGGTAGAAACGTAGCGGGTTTGTATTACTGTACACATAAATTCGAAAAAGTTGTCAAAAAACAAATATATAACAAATAAATGTTATCAAAGGCAAGATAAGTTAATTTTCTACCAAACTGGATACATTTTTCGTGTTTTTATTCAATGTAACATGTTTATTCAGCTCGAAAACCATACAGTGTTTACCGATGTATTGGAACATTCAAGATGGCGTCTGATTCTCTCTTTAACACGGTAAGTGTGGGAAAAGATGTTATAAATAAAAAACCGGATAAAATACTGTTAAAAACTCGCTCAATATATGTTACCGTGACATAGGTTGACATATATTCGGCGGGTTTTTAATAGTATTTTTAATAGTTTTTTATTTATAACACCTTTTTCCAAACTTACGGTGTTAAAGAGGGTGTGAGACGCCATCTTGAATTTTCGAATACATCGGTAAACACTGTATGTTTTTCGAGCTGAATAAACATGTTACATTGAATAAAAACACAAAATATATATCCAGTTTGGCAGAAAAGTAACTTATCTTGCCTTTGATAACATTTATTTGTTATATATTTGTTTTTTGACAACTTTTTCGAATCTATGTTTACAGTAATACAAACCCACGTATTTTAACAAACTGAAAATATGGATATAAAAAAATGATTTTGCATGTTATTTTTGTTATGTGGTGAAATAATCTTAAATAAGAAACATGATTTTTTCTTTAGGTTAATTATTTTTTTACTGTGCAATATTTCATGAATTTATTAAAAATATTGTTTTTGATTTTGAAAAAATATTGTGGTTCATTTTGATTAAAAAATATTCATTTTGATTAAAAAAAAATATTGTTCATTTTGATTAAAAAAATATTCATTTTGATTAAAAAAAAAAAAAGTTTAATTTTAATATTTGTTTATTGTCTTAACTCATATCAAATGTTTTGCTTGTGTTCTGCTTCAAATATTCATAATCTTACATGCATAATTTTCATTTAATTATAGTAAATAAACTTCAAGTTTAGTTCAAATGAAATCGTGTTTCTTCACTTTTTAAAATGTAATTTATAAGTAATTAAAGAACGCTTTCTAATCTTTAAAATCTATAATACAACGAAATATTCAATTGCTTATAATACTTAAACAAATAACTTGTGTTTTTTTTTAATTATTTTTTTATTATTAATATTAGATGAGTTTCAGTATAAATCGTGTTCTTTCTTTATTTCTTTATTTTTATCCAATTTTGAAGTTTTGTAACGCTGTCTGTAAAAATTACTGTTCATTATTGACAGTCTAAGAGTTCCACATATCTTGCTTGTTGGGACCTCGGCGATGACGTCATTTTTTCAGCTGGCTGGCCATCTTTATAACGAAGGCCACGGTCCGATCCCCCCCCCCCAGTTTCTTTTTTATTTAAGAGCACACATACCTCCAAACACCCTGGCAACGCCGGGTACCCCTGCAAGTTAACAATAAATGTAGATTTTTTTGTTAATTATCAATAAATGTCGATTTTTTGTTAATTATCAATAAATGTCGATTTTTTGTTAATTATCAATAAATGTCGATTTTTTGTTAATCTATATATATAAAAGGCAAAATGTGTGTGACCATTTCGTGTATGTCTTCAAAAGGCTTTTCTCGCATATGTTTCCGGGGGCATTACGATCGCTTACAACTGTTTACATGGGTCCTAAATAATAATATGTACGATTTGGGAAAGTGCGTCGCATCTAGATTTATTTACGTCGACTTTTAAAAAATTATTGCTATTTTGGCTTCTCGCGTGTTGATGAGGCTTTTTCGTATAAAAAGCGAAACTAATTCAAAGTTAACGAGTCCTCGGCATTGCGCCGGGAAATGTCCAGAAGCAATCAGCTTTGATCAATGTTGTACATCAGACAATTGGGAGCTGGTTCCCCTCCCCCCAACATCTGTTGGGGGAAAAAAAAACAAAAACAGTCAAACTTGGGTAAACAACTGCGTGACTTCTATTTGACCTTCTTAATTAGGTCAAATGGAAGCAGCAGAGTTAACTTTTATTGCGCACGCCTGTTTTTATAGTTTAATAAATAAATTCAAACCTGAGTATGTTGTATGTATGTTGCGGTGGCCTAATGGGTAACGTCGCCCGGTTTTTTTTTTTTCACACATTAATTTCCAACTCAAGGGTACGGGTTCGATTCTCATACTTACCTACCAAAACATTTTTTTTTTATTATTTAACACCCTCCCCCCGGAGTTTTGATTGACCTCAAGACACCCGGGCATCGCCGGGTACCCTCCGCTAGTCTATATATATAAAAGCGAAAATGTGTATATGTATGTTTGTATGTATGTATGTGTGTTTGTGTGTCCGCTAAAAACTTTCGACAGATAGAACAAAAATTAACAAACTTGGTATCATATTGAAGCTCCGTCCTTCGCCCAAAAAATATCGAAAAATTGGCCAAAAACGTTAATTTTTTCACCATGAAATCAACAATTTTCTACGGGGGGGTGGGGGTCAACAAAAACCGTCCTCTCATGACGACGACTGGTTCTACGCATGCGTCAGATGACGTCATGACCTGATTTAGTTTAAATAATTGAAGAACTGACTAAATTTCATGTACGTTGTGTTAGCTCAGTTCATTAGAGCGTTGGTTCATTATCTAAACGTTTTGGGTTCGAATCGTGGTGTGAGATGTCTTCTTTTTTTTTTTCAATTTTTTAAATTTTAATATTGTTATTTTTTCACGTAACGTTCGTTTTTCTGTTTTTTGTTTTTTAGCTTATTCTTAGGTTTTCATTAACACCTACACCCCCGACCAAACACACACACCCCAAAACACCCGGGTATCCACCGATTTTTAAAATTTTAGTATCGAAACAGGCTTATTTAAGCCATTTTTACATGTTTTTTTTTAACGTTCGTTTTTCTGTTTTCTTTTTTTGTTTTTGTTTTTTCGATTTTTACATTTAACATTTGCCTCACGTTAGTTTTTTTGTGTTTTTTTTTGTGTTTTGATCCCCCCCCCCGTGTACTCCACCCCCGCTTCTTTTTTATGTTTTCTTTTTTTACTTCGCTTATTCTTAGGTTTTCATTAACACCCCCACCCCCTCCAAAAACTCGGGCAACGCCAGGTACCCCCTGCTAGTCTATCTATATATATAAAAGGCAAAATGTGTGTGTCATTTCGTGTATGTCTGGCAAAGGCTTTTCTCGCACACGGTCCTGGATTCGTTACTATCGCTTACAACTGTTTATATGGGTCCTATATCATAATATGTAGGATTTAGGAACGCAGATCGTCTCTAGATTTATTTACGTCGACTTTTATGAGATTCGCGCTATTTCGCTTTGTCCCCTGTTTGTCCTGCATTTTAGTATAAATACAGTGAAATTAAATTAAAACGTTGTTCTCGGCTTTCGCGCTGTTTTCCCCCCTTCCCACCATCATCTGGGCAGAAGTGAAAACTAAAAATAACGATCCCACGATGACCTCATTTAGCGTCTTCCTGTCAATCAAACCTCTTTTAGCTTTATAAGCCTTAACTTAACACGCTAATCAATTACTCTCACTCGTTGTCGAGACCGTTAAGTAGTTGGCATTGGTTTCCACCTCCGTGTCAAGGCTTCCGGGTTCAATCTCTCCTCCCGACCAAAACTATTTTTTTTTTCTTTTTTTTTTATTACTTCGCTTATTCTTTAGTTTACCCCCCCCCCCATACACAGGTTTATTTATGCCATTTTTTTTCCGTTTTGGTTTTGGGTTTTTTTTTACATTGTCTTTTTTATAATATTTAAGCAGGATTATTAATTACCTCCCCCCAATACACCACCTACAAACACTCGGGCAACGCTGGTTACCCCCCCCCCCCCCCCGCTAGTATATATATATATAAAAGGCAAAATGTGTGTGACCATTTCGTGTATGTCTCGCAAAGGCTTCTTTCGCACACGCTCCCGGGGTCGTTACGATCGCTTAGAACTATTTATATACCCGCTAGATAATAATATCTAGGATTTGGGACGTGGGTCGCCTCTACATTTATTTACGTCGACTTTTATGAGATTCTCGCTATTTCGCTCTGTCACCTGTTTGTCCTGCTTTTTAGTATAAATAAAGTGAAACTAAATTCAAACCGTGCTGTTCTCGGCATCGCGCCAGGAAACGTCCAGAAGCAATCAGCTTTGATCAATTTGGGACAAAATCGTCTCATATCAGACAATTGCTAATCAATCTGGAGCATGAGGAGCTGGTTTCCCCCTCCCCAACATCTGTTGAGGAAAAAACCAGTCAAAGTTAGGTAAATAAACCCAAGTTAACTGCATGACTTCTATTTAACCTCAATAATTCGGTCAAATAGAAGCAGCAGAGTTACCTTTTATTTACTGTCAATAGTTAAATAAATAAATTCAAACATATTTCTCTTGTATGTCTCCGTGGCCCAGTGGTTAGTGTTGTATGTCTTTTTTTCATTTCAAATTTTGCCTCAAGGGTTCAGGTTCGATCCTCATACTCACCTACCAAGACATTTTTTTTATTTTACCCCCCCCCGTCCCCGGAGTTTTGATTTACCCAAAGCCACACACACCTCAAAACACCCGGGAATCGCCGGGTACCCCCTGCTAGTTATCAATAAATGTAGAATTTTTTTGTTAATTATCAATAAATGTAGATTTTTTTTGTTAATTATCAATAAATGTAGATTTTTTTATTAATTATCAATAAATGTAGATTTTTTTTGTTAATTATCAATAAATGTAGATTTTTTTGTTAATTATCAATAAATGTAGATTTTTTTTGATAATTATCAATAAATGTAGATTTTTTTTGTTAATTATCAATAAATGTAGATTTTTTTTTGTTAATTATCAATAAATGTAGATTTTTTTTTGTTAATTATCAATAAATGTAGATTTTTTTTGTTAATTATCAATAAATGTAGATTTTTTTTTTGTTAATTATCAATAAATGTAGATTTTTTTTGATAATTATCAATAAATGTAGATTTTTTTTGTTAATTATCAATAAATGTAGATTTTTTTTGTTAATTATCAATAAATGTAGATTTTTTTTGATAATTATCAATAAATGTAGATTTTTTTTTGATAATTATTAATAAATGTAGATTTTTTTTGTTAATTATCAATAAATGTAGATTTTTTTATTAATTATCAATAAATGTAGATTTTTTTTTGTTAATTATCAATAAATGTAGATTTTTTTTGTTAATTATCAATAAATGTAGATTTTTTTTTGATAATTATCAATAAATGTAGATTTTTTTGTTAATTATCAATAAATGTAGATTTTTTTTGTTAATTATCAATAAATGTAGATTTTTTTTTGTTAATTATCAATAAATGTAGATTTTTTTTTGTTAATTATCAATAAATGTAGATTTTTTTTTGTTAATTATCAATAAATGTAGATTTTTTTTTGTTAATTATCAATAAATGTAGATTTTTTTTGTTAATTATCAATAAATGTAGATTTTTTTTGTTAATTATCAATAAATGTAGATTTTTTTTTGTTAATTATCAATAAATGTAGATTTTTTTTTGTTAATTATCAATAAATGTAGATTTTTTTTGTTAATTATCAATAAATGTAGATTTTTTTTGTTAATTATCAATAAATGTAGATTTTTTTTGATAATTATCAATAAATGTAGATTTTTTTTTGATAATTATTAATAAATGTAGATTTTTTTTGTTAATTATCAATAAATGTAGATTTTTTTGTTAATTATCAATAAATGTAGATTTTTTTTTGTTAATTATCAATAAATGTAGATTTTTTTTGTTAATTATCAATAAATGTAGATTTTTTTTGTTAATTATCAATAAATGTAGATTTTTTTATTAATTATCAATAAATGTAGATTTTTTTTGTTAATTATCAATAAATGTAGATTTTTTTTTGTTAATTATCAATAAATGTAGATTTTTTTTGTTAATTATCAATAAATGTAGATTTTTTTTGTTAATTATCAATAAATGTAGATTTTTTTTTGTTAATTATCAATAAATGTAGATTTTTTTTGTTAATTATCAATAAATGTAGATTTTTTTTTGATAATTATCAATAAATGTAGATTTTTTTGTTAATTATCAATAAATGTAGATTTTTTTTGTTAATTATCAATAAATGTAGATTTTTTTTGATAATTATCAATAAATGTAGATTTTTTTTGTTAATTATCAATAAATGTAGATTTCTTTTGTTAATTATCAATAAATGTAGATTTTTTTTTATAATTATCAATAAATGTAGATTTTTTTTGTTAATTATCAATAAATGTAGATTTTTTTATTAATTATCAATAAATGTAGATTTTTTTTGTTAATTATCAATAAATGTAGATTTTTTTTATTAATTATCAATAAATGTAGATTTCTTTTGTTAATTATCAATAAATGTAGATTTTTTTTGTTAATTATCAATAAATGTAGATTTTTTTTGATAATTATCAATAAATGTAGATTTTTTTTGATAATTATAAATAAATGTAGATTTTTTTTGTTAATTATCAATAAATGTAGATTTTTTTTGTTAATTATCAATAAATGTAGATTTTTTTGTTAATTATCAATAAATGTAGATTTTTTTTGTTAATTATCAATAAATGTAGATTTCTTTTTGTTAATTATCAATAAATGTAGATTTTTTTTGTTAATTATCAATAAATGTAGATTTTTTTTTGTTAATTATCAATAAATGTAGATTTTTTTTTGTTAATTATCAATAAATGTAGATTTTTTTTTTGTTAATTATCAATGAACAATGTGAAGATTTTTGAATAGCTATTTATTTGGCACAATATGGAGAGAGACAAAACCTGCTATTGGCTATTTTAAAGTGCTACATACTTACGTGTGTTCAGCCCTCCTGGCATGCTTATTGTTACTTTCTGTTTTTGTCTATTCCATTCTCCCCATATGTTTACTAAATTTGAAGCATTGACACTCCACATCCTGTTTTTACCCTTTTAACTCTACTTAAGGAGAAGTGCTTTCCAACACTCTGGAAAACCTCATTAGTATGCCCTATATTTAAGAATTCAGGTGATAAGTCCTCTCCCTCTCAGTACAGACCGAAAAGTCTCCTGTGTGTCATGAGTAAGTTGCTGGAATCCATACTAAATAGAGAAATAGTCAACCACCTCAGCAGAAATAACCTTCTTAGTGACACACAATATGGTTTCCGCTCTGCAAGATCTACCGCAGATGTGCTAATGGTTATATCTCATAGGATTAGCGAATCTCTCGACAAAGGCTACCTTTCTAGGGCAATTGCACTTGACATATCAAAGGCCTTCGACAAGGTATGGCATAAAGGCCTACTTCACAAGATTTCCAGCTACGGTATAAGTGGAAATGTTTTCTCAATCATTAAATCATTTCTCTCAAATAGGCTCATAAGAGTAGTGGTCGATGGACAAAAATCAGAGGCCTGCAGTATTAATGCTGGAGTCCCTCAAGGGTCCATCCTGGGCCCAACTCTCTTCCTGATCTACATCAATGATCTCCCTAAACACATACTTAAATCATTCGTTGACATCTATGCTGATGACACGACCATCTACGGCAACACATCAAAGGCTGTAAATGACAAAGTTCTCTCTGATTCTCTTTCCTCTGATCTTGAGCGTGTAGTTCAGTGGGGGAAGACGTGGCTGGTTACCTTTAATGCATCTAAAACCAAACTCCTATCTTTATACCATCAACGCTCTGATCCCCATCTGGCATCAATTGAAATGGATGGCTCTCGCCTAGGAGAAACTCAATGTTTTGACAAGCTTCTGGGCTTGACCTTTACTCCTGATCTGAAATGGAACACGTACATCAAGTCGATTGCCAAGGTCGCTGGAAAGATGGTGGGTTCCTTCTACCACTCCAGAAGATATCTCACTACTGACGCAATTCTCTATCTGTATAAAAGCCAAGTACATCCAAGGATGGAATACTGCTGCCATATCTGGACAGGAGCTGCTAAAAACAGCCTATCCTGCCTTGACAGAGTACAAAATAGACTTCGTGGCTTAGTGGGGGATGCCCTTTTCTCTTCCCTGCAACCTCTCTCCCACAGAAGAGACGTTGCGAGCCTGTCTTTGTTTTACCGTTATTTCCATGGCAAGTGCTCATCTGAGCTCCAATCTCTAGTCCCCTCTTGCCAATCTTTTACAAAAAACACCCGTCTAGCTGAATCCACTGTCAAAAATTTCCCCCACTCTCTATCTGTGCCTAAATCAAAACGTAGATTCCATGAACAAAGTTTCTTTCTTAGAACAGCACGCCAGTGGAACTCTGTTCCGTCTGTCTGTTTCCCACCTGACTACAACTTGGATGTCTTCAAATCCAACGTAAACAAATTCCTGATGAACCGCCCCCTTAAGTAGACACTTTATGAAATCTCAACACTAACGTACAACGTACTGTACATGCAATAACCCTTATCCCTGAGTGGCTTCCGGGCCTTGATAAGTGGTGACCTCCTTGTAAAAAAAAAAAAAAAAAAAACTTATATATAAGAGCAAATAGTTAATAAAACATGTTCAAAACACTTTGAAAAAAGAGTTAAAAACATATTTAATTCGAAAAGGAAACACTTAATAAGTGGATAGTCCTTAATCTGCGGAGTTTCGAAGAAATACTTTCCTTCTCATCAGAGGGTAGGAATTAGCAAAATGTGGGATCGGATTTTGCATACAAAAGTATTTGATGAAACTGCAAGTAAGTCAAAGATCTTACTTGATAACAAAAAGTGAAGCAGAGGGAACATGGTGAAGAAAAAGGTGATTTCAAGTGAATGGACAGCCAGGTGAAAGGAATATATATATATAATTTACACAAATAAATGACAAATATTTATACCAAATTTCGAGATGTTGGCCATCTTACAATTTATTCCTTTAAGTATGTTTGCATGCACAATTATTGACAGCACGTGTTTCATAGCACAAAATCCTTCATTTAATTATTACATTAATCAATGAATTTATTCTGCCTTTAACTTTCCAGAAGAAATAGCGCCTATCAATCCATTAAGAGAAAATAAAATGCACAAGGGCATGATTACAAAATCCGAAAATTGAAAGAGAAGTTGCAATTACCTTTTATTATTTTTTATTTATTTTCTTTTAATGGATTGATAGGTGCTATTTCTTCTGAGGAGGTATGGACAGAATAGTCATTGATTGATATAATAATTAGTGTTGGGACGATTCCTAAATTTTTCCAATTCCAGGAAAATGTTGATTAACAATTCCGATATCAAGTACGATTCTGATTCCGATTCCCGTGGAATTGTTGTTTTGAAATATACCATTATATAATCGAAAGTTTTTGTGTAGCAAAAAATTTTGGTACTGTGAAAAAGTAGAAATACATTTAAGGGAATTTTGAAAACGATTTGATTTTTTTCGTAAAATTTCTTTTGTTAAAGATAAAAATCAAAATAAATATTTTAACCATGAATGAAACATGCACCATGAAATTAATAACAATCAATTCCAGCATTAAAAAATATAAAGAAAAATTAAGTCATGATTATTCAACAAAAATACAATAACATCAAATTCTAAGGGAAATAACATGTTTTGTCTATCTTTTGATAATAATTTTTGTTTTATTTTCTCTTTATCTTCGATAACTCTTTAAAATTTAAGATTTCTTTTTTTTTTTCTTTTTTTTTTGCAGCTTCAATCGCTAACTGATTTTTATTCCACTTTCTAGAATATTCTTATTTCTAAATGAAATTTAAAAATAACTAAAGCTTTGATTACATTTTTAGCCTTTTATATTCAATCATCTCAAATTATTCCTATTTATTTATTTGACTTTTTAAAAAAATATTTTTAGCAATAATAATGTTATTTTTTTAAATCTAAATAAATTTGTTTATTTCTATATTTATTTTTATTATATAATTAAATACTTATCGTCCTTTAATGTTTATTCTTATTTAATGTCTTAATTTACCTCTTTATTTCTATATAAAAAAGTTAATTTTTGGTAATTGTTTATTTCTATCCCTATATATATATATATATATATATATATATATATAAAATGAACTCATTTTCCCCTATGATTTTGACCTTAATAGGATTAAAAATCAAGACATTTCATGCAAATATAATATGCACAAACTGCAGCACAATATCTGAGGTGTTTTATAGGCATATTACCTCTCTACTTTCTCGATAATCATAGATTCCTATATTTTTTCTGAGAGTTCAATGCCACAATCGGTTAAAATCAATGGAAGTAGTACAATCTTTTCTCTCCAATAAATTCCTCCTTTCCCCGCCACCACTTACACCATTTCCGGGATCGTTCACAAGGGACAGTTACGATGTAATGCCGGTTTAGGTTTTCTTTACTTCATAGTTGCTTAAAAAACTGGAATGGAATTTTAACGTTCCTTTTCGTTCTATGCTTTTCTACTGGGTGAAATGCACCATGGACTTAATTGAATCGAAGGGTTATTTATGCCATTTTTTTTTTCTCTCTTTATTTCGTTTTGTAGTTGCTTAAAAAACTGGAATGGAATTTTAACGTTCCTTTTCGTTTTATGCTTTCTACTGGGTGAAACGCACCATGGACTTAACCGAATTGAAGGGTTATTTATGCCATTTTTTTACCCACCCCTTTTTGCTGTGTTTTTTTGTTTTTGTTTTTCCAAACATTTTCATCATTTTCTCCCTTTATTTTTTTGTTTTTGTTTTTCCGATTTCTTTTTTGAAAAAGTTTTACGTTTGTTTGCTGTTTTTTTTTTTTTTTTTTCCCGAGTTTTTAAAGAATTTTAACATTTTTTTTTTTAAATATTTCAATAGGGTTATTACTTCGCTTATTCTTTACTTTACACCCCCCCTACACACACAAACACACCTCCAAACACCCGGGAAATGCCGGGTATCCCCGTTAGTAATAAATATAATTTTGGGATCGATTTCATTAAAAGCAAGCGTATGTCAACTTTAGTTGTTCAAATTTTATACAGATTCTCGGTTTACCTGTCTGTCTTCTTGGCCTGGGTCTGCATAAAAGCAAAAATAAGAAAACCCCTTTTCACAATTGTTTTTTTTTTTTGTTTCATTTTCTCTTCTAGCTGTGTTCATCTACATTTTTTGTTTTTTGTCTGTCGGTCAACATGTAAGTCGGATGGTTAGTCTGTGACTTTCCAGTCAAAATCGAAATTCCGTTGCTAAATCCTGTTAGTTCCAAAGCACCACTTTCACTATGGATGTTGGCAACCTTCACGTGGTCTCTCCTGTTAGTACTTTATGCTAAACTTGAATGGTCACATCTTATTTTAAAAACGTCTAAGAATCTCTGCACAGACAATTTTGAATTTTGAATGGCATTTTCGCCAGTGTGTCATGTTTAATTTGAAATATCATTTCCATGCCATGCTCAAGTGTGAAATAACTTTTTCACTGGTCTGTCATGATTCATTTTGAAATTTCAATGTCGTCAGTTTGTCACATTTAAATTTTGAAAATACTATTTTCATTAGTTCATTAATCAATATAAGCAATGTTGATAATAAAATAGATTTGAAATGTTTTAAATTTTAATACAAAAAAAGTGTTCGACTGAGCTTCAGTCTATGGTCCCCCCTCGCCAAACTTTCACAAGAAACACTCGTCTAGCTGAAAACACTATCAATAATTCTCCCCAGTCGTTATCTGTGCCTAAACCTAAATGTAGATTCCATGAACAAAGCTTCTTTCTTAGAACTGCACGCCTGTGGAATTGTCTTTCGTTTTCCTGCTTTCCAGCTGACTACAATATGGTTGTCCTCAAGTCTAACATAAACAAGTTTTTGATGAGCCGTTCCACTTAAGTTAACAAATTTACCGAATTTCCATTACTAACGATTACTATATTGTCCAATTTCTACTGTACACTCTTTAACTCTTATCCTTGAGTGGCCTCTTGGCCTTGATAAGTGGTGATGCCTATGTAAAAAAAACTTTGAGAATTTGGACATAGCTTCGGTTACAGACACGTTACTTACGGAAAAACGGTTAATTAAACTGCAGAAGCATCTGTTAAACTACACAAGTTCTATAATTGAATACCCCCACCCCCAAAATGAACGAAAAACATAAAAATGTTTAGTGGTTATGGTTTTGTAAACCGCTCGTGAAAACTTTTTTTAGATCAATTAAAAAGCATTAAAACTACGTAAGACAATAAATAAATAAACCACTTTTTTTTTTTTAAACTTTATTTGAAATGACCGCTTAAAGATTCCTACACGATATGATAAGATCCCCCCCCCCACTACGCCCGTTCGCACGCAAATGTATCATGTAAGAAAAACATTACCGAAGGCAGTGAAATGGCACAAAATAGTCCTAAGGTCTAGGGATTCACACCATGCAAACGGTGAATTTGCGGTGGGTTTGATTATCAGATTCGTTTTTAGCGACCGCGAATACCCCTAAAAAACAAATTAGAGTTGGTCGGTGTTCTGTTGTTGTGTAAGGTAACATTTACCAGTTTGCAAAGTTAGGGTTCAAAGGGTTAAAAAAAAAAAAAAAAAGTTACACTTTTTTCCTTTTTTTAATAAATTTTTCACATTTTCTTTTTTTTTTTGTGCAAAGAAGTTCCAAAAGAAATGTGTAATTGTTTCATTCGCAGAATATTTTAATGACATGTAAATTAAAAAAAAAAAAAAAAATTAAATTCACTTACCACATTTATTTAACAGATAGCAAAATGATTGTTTTCTTTTGTAGTTTTCGAAAGACCTTAAGTGGAACCGTCAATCAGCATAATATGTAGTTGTAACGTTTTTGTTTTTGGATACTTCAAAAAAGCCGACTGACTGTCAAAGTTTTGCGAACTGATCAGTTTCACTTTAATTTTAGAAATATTTCCTGAAACAGCCTTCGTTCAGAAAATAGAAAGTTCATATATTGTTCTATTAAACCTTTGATTGTTTAAATAATTTGACTTTGGTTGTTTTATTTTTAAATATATAAAAGGTTGAAAAGACATTTTTCATTTACTAATGAGATTTTTCATTCATTTACTAATGGAAGTGTTGGTTAAAAAAAAAAAACTTGCCAAAAGATAAGCCCCCCCCCCCATTTTTTTGTCACCAGTTGGGAAAACCACTGATTTTTAACGTCATGTATTCGCAATGAGAGCACTGTAAAATCTTTTTTCTCTAAGTATTCATCAACTTTTTCATGGACTTGATGTAGTTAGGCTGTTTTATACATAAATAAACTTCGCTCACAAATGAAAACAATATTACCTCGTGACCCCTAAAATTTTGCAGCAGTGCAAACAGATACCTAATCATGAGCATCAAAGTTTCGAAACAGGCAGACAGCGCCTATGTATGTGACGGAATAAGAAAATTCATTAAGATAAATAAAGATTACCTTTAAAGTAGTTAATAAAATTCTTGTACATCATATGAAATATGTTATGAAAAGTTCTATGACGTTTTTATCATAAATTTCTGACACCATTAATTTCAAACAACAGTTCAACTTTAAAATATAAGAGAATCGTAATGAAAGAATCGTAAATCTATGGTATTTTTTAACGATGCGATTCCGATCCCCCCCCCCCCCAAATACACAATTTTTACAATTAATGATTCTGATTAATCGTCCCACCACTAATATGAATGATTTCGCACTACAAAACAGGTGCTGTCAAGAATTGTGCATGTCCAACATACTTAAAGGAACAAAATGTAAGATAGTCAACATCCTAAAATTTGGAATATAGACTTTTGTCATGTTTTTTTATATGCTCTGTAATTACATTGAGTTTCATAAATTATTAGTATAATTAGTATAAATAAAACGTGAAATATAATTGGAAAAAAAAAAACAACATATTTCCACAAATTATATATATATATATATATATATATATAATATATTACACTTGATTGGTTGAGAAGTAAGCATGTATAGTTAATTTTATTAATTTCAGAATTGATTTGAAACTAATAAAAGTAACAACACATCTACTATTTAAAATTAAATTAAATATGTTGCAAATATGAATTAAAAATATTTTTAAATAGAAAACTAATAGTTATATTTATTTTAAATTTCAGGTTTCAGAGAATAGTGATGGCTTACAAAAAGTAAGTGAAAAATCTATTTTTTTTGTTTTAAGATAGCTCCAGGAGGGAGCCCCTTGATAACACTTGATTCTGTTATGATTCAAATTTATATCCGAGGGCTCTTTTAAGAATAGATGCTGTTCCCTTTATGGCTGCTATTTGTATCTCGTTACAGCTTGGTCTTCCCGGGATTGCTTCTAAGTATTTCTGAAGGTTCTTTTTTATTAAATCAGTTGCTCCTATCACAACCGGTATAATGTTTATTTCTGTGTGTGTGTGTTTCATTTTACAACATCAAAACATTAACTTAGTCCATAACAATTGTTTCTGCAGACAAGAAATCTTGTCTGTTTTCACAGATGGTGCAAGTTAAAATGATAAGGATACAGGGACACGTGTGGAAATTAAGATATATATATATATATATATATATATATATATATATATAAGAGAGAGAAATATAATTATAAAAATATGTAATTATATAAATAAAGAGGAGATAAAGAAAAAGACGGAAAAGTATAGATATGTGCCATAAAATCAGTCAGATTACAAGGAGACGGGTATGGGTACGGCCACAGAGATATAGTTTAAAAAGTAAATAAAATGAAACATTCGACTTTCTTCGATAGATATTGTGGAGAAATGCGTGACTTACCTGGATAGACCACGTGCGGGTCGGTCACCGAAAATAAATAAAAAGAAAGAAAAGAAACGGTCAAGACTCTTATTTATAGAGTAGTGATCACGTGAGTTAGAAGAATATGCAAATAGAGGTGAACGATTTTGCGATATAAAAAGCCTGTGTTGTTAAGAGGAGGGGCAGACTGTTGGCAGAAGTCAGTGCTGTTAGACGTGCTTTAGAGTTTTGTTATTATATGCTGTGTTCGATTGTTGGGAGAGAGAAAAAAGAAGAGGAGGAACCAAGAAGACATTCTGCAGATACTTGACTTTGTGTTGGTTTTAAGCTATTTCGGCGCTTGGTGTGCGGTGACTAACAATGGACAGATTCGACATTCGCTTAATACCCGAGTTCGACGGATCTACCACTGGACCGGCTGTCGTCGAATGGATTGAAAAGGCAGAGAAAATCTGTAAACTGTGCAAAATTAAAGAACCAGCCACAGTTATCCCTTTGAGGCTAACCGGAGGGGCCTATGCAGTCTACCAACAACTCGGGGATGAACCAGACTGGGATGAAATCAAGCAGAGCCTGTATACAGCGTTTGGTACAGATCCATTTGTTGCGTGGCAACAGTTCACGAGCCGGACAGTTCAACCCAAGGAAACAGTCGACGTGTACCTAGCCGACCTGCGAAAATTATCTGTACCGTTTGGTGGGGTCAACGATAAAATATTAAGCTGTGCTTTTTTGGTAGGCCTACCCGAGGAGGTCAGTAAACTGTTGCGGGCATCATCAAGAATCGATGAATTGTCAACTGATGAGTTATTGGCCCGAGCTCGAAACATCTGTAAGGAACAGAAACCAATTGCAGCAGCAGCTCGTTTTCGACATGGAGGCAATGTGGACTCTCTTCCAGATAGTAATAAGCATGCCACCCCAGTGTGCTATAAATGTGGGGAGGCCAATGATTTTGCTAAAGAGTGCCGGAGTGATAGGAGAGGTGTATATCCACAATCAAAGAGACCAGTGCAATGCTATCGCTGCAATAAGTTTGGGCACATATCTCACAACTGTTCGGGAAACGAAGTTGGGGGCAAGGTACTATCGCTACCCTTGCCCCCTGCCAACCAATAAACACAGGATTGCCTGTCATTAGCGTTAAACTTGATGATGTGCAGTGTTCAGCACTTATAGACACGGGGTGTTCCCGGTCTATAGTTAGTGCCCATTGCTGTCCGGTGTGGCGGAGGAACCCAGTCGGCGTTATGACCATCAATGGCTTATCACAGGTATGTTGTGGTGAAGGGACAGTCACAATCTGTACTGAGAAGGGTGACACAGCTAAAGTTGACGTTCTGGTGATGCAGGAGAAACCCCTTGGCTACGACATGTTGCTTGGAATTGATGCAATACAAGCACTAGGAGGCGTTACAATCACAGCAGCTAGAGGTATCAGGCTTGGAGAAGGGAAAGACGTCTGTGCAGCCATGTCGATTGAAGAAAAGGACTTCTGTGCTACATTTGATGACAACGAAAGGGTGTGGACTGCAAAGTGGAAATGGGCCATGGGCCAGGAACCAGATCGGCTGTGCAACACGATTCCAGAGTATGCAGTTTCTACCAAGAATAGGGCCGCATATGAAGAAGAACTTCAGATGTGGATTGAAAACGGTTGGTTAATACCATACCCACAGGAACGTCTGGGACCACCCAAGGGATTAATTCCGCTCATGGCTGTTGAACAACCTACCAAAGAAAAAATTCGTCCCGTAATGGATTACCGAGAGTTGAATCGGCATGTTGATGCGTTTACCGGAAACGCAGATGTGTGCGCTTCTAAACTGAGAGAGTGGCGTCAAAAAGGGAGCAATGTAGCACTTCTGGATCTAAAGAGGGCCTACCTGCAGATACGTGTCCATGAGTCATTATGGCCGTTTCAGACAGTACTACTCAAGGGAAAACTATATCGTTTGACACGTTTGGGTTTTGGCCTAAACGTAGCACCCTTGATTATGACAACCATTATTAAAACTGTTTTGATGCAGGATGAGACCACAGCAAAAGCTGCTTCAGCCTACATAGATGACATCTATGTTAATGAGGACATAATGTCTGCGGATGCAGTTCGAATAAAACTGAAAGCGTTTGGGTTAATAAGCAAAGACCCTAAGCGCCTAAAGGATGGAGTGCCCATGCTAGGCCTCGAGGTCTGGGAGGAGGGCAATACGTTGCGATGGAAACGAGGGAACCCACTTCCAAAGTTACCCAATGTATTAACAAGATGTACTGTGTTTTCTATCTGTGGTAAATTGGTAGGACATCTACCTGTCTGTGGATGGCTCCGATCGGCAACAGGAGTGGTGAAAAGACGAGTGACTACAGTAACAAAAGGATGGGACGATGTTGCGGATGATGATTCTCTCCAACAAATGATGGCTGAAATGTTGTCCAGAGTGCATAGGAATGACCCTGCCCGGGGTGAGTGACAAGTGTCTGGAAACGAACTAAATGCATGGGTTGACGCAAGTTCGTTGGCTACAGGTGTCGTGTTGGAGCAACTAGGTGTTGTTGTGGAAGATGCATGCTGGCTTCGTCCAAAAAATGATGCCCAACATATAAATTTGGCAGAACTTGATGCCACGTTAAAAGGTCTTAATCTCGCATTGCAATGGCAGACTAATGTTGTGCATCTCCACACTGACTCATTGTGTGTTTACCATTGGTTAACCGACACCTTGACTGAAAAGGCTCGAGTTAAGACTAGAGCTGCAAGTGAAATGCTAGTACGAAGGAGACTAGCAATAATTAAGCGTCTAGTTGACGAATACAGCTTGCAGGTAGACATTACGTTAGTCTCGTCGATGCAGAATTTGGCTGATAGCTTGACTCGAGTACCAAAGAGGTGGATCGATGCAATGAGGCAGGGATCCGATCTTCAACAACAAACATGCGCGACTGTAACGGATCAATTAACACCTGACCAGATCCGTATGATACACCAGCAGATTGGACATCCTGGAATTCAGAGGACTGCATATTTTGTCCGAAGAGTATGCCCTGCAACTACAAAAGCATCAGTGAAAGCAGCCATACGTTCGTGTGAAGAGTGTCAGAGAATTGATCCGGCACCATCCCAATGGCAAAAAGGAAAGCTCGAGGTTGAGGGCAACTGGCAGCGAGTAGGGATGGACATAACACATTATGGGGACAAACATTTTTTGACCATGACGGATTGTGGCCCGACGCGTTTCACAATATGGCGCCTGTTGACACGACAGGATGCAGCCAGCATTATACAACAGTTGAGAGCCGTCTTTTTTGAACGTGGTGCCCCGATTGAAATTCTGACTGATAATGCCGCCACATTTCGATGTCAAGAATTTCAGAAATTCGTGCACGAATGGGGGATTAAAATGCATTATCGGTGTGCATATTATCCCGAGGGTAATGGTATAGCAGAACGGTGTCACCGCACCATCAAAAGAATTGCAGCCAGGACGCAGTGCTCTATTCCAGAAGCTGTGTACTGGTATAATATAACACCCAAGGACAATGCAACACCAGCAACTGCACCAGCCAATGGGATTTACCAATATGAACAGCGTGTGAAAGGAGTTGATGCCATACCATCAGTGGTGAGTGTTGTCAATACACCATATCAGGTGGGAGACCTTGTTTGGATAAAACCCCCGAATGCTGGGTGCACTACGAAATTTTTCCGGGGAAAAATAGACGAAATCATAAGTCCTCAGACCATGTTGATTGGTGGCATACCACGTCACGTAAAAGATATCTGCCCTTGTTATACCTCTTCTGATTCTGAGAACGATGAGGAGGATCACACACCGTTCAGAGATGATCCTGATCACTTACTGCCCCTTCAGGTGAGCATAGAAACACCACCAACAGAACCAGACG
Source organism: Euprymna scolopes (assembly GCF_053919585.1). Classification (NCBI taxonomy): domain Eukaryota; kingdom Metazoa; phylum Mollusca; class Cephalopoda; order Sepiida; family Sepiolidae; genus Euprymna; species Euprymna scolopes. The sequence continues at coordinate 32,950,412 of NC_136515.1, forward strand.
AGGGAATGATGGGACATACTGATGACAATAGTGAGGAGAGCGATGGACACAAGGAAGTAATGCCTCATCGAAATACTCGACAGAGACGAATACTGCCCACCCCCCGTGATTGCGAAACCCCGCGAGAAGGGATGATGGAGCATACCGAGGAGATGACGCCTCCGATTCTTCAGAGAAGTACCCGACAAAGACGGATACTGCCCCCCTGCCCTGATTGTGAGACACCGCCTATGGAACCACGAGACGGGATAATGGAACAGACTCGTAGTAATGATGGTGGTAATGAAGAAAACAGCAATGAGGAAGTGCTGCCCCCAATTCTTCGAAGGAGTACCCGCCAACGGCGATTGCCCGCATGTCCTGTTTGTGATCATGAGATCAGGGGGGAGTGTGGAGAAATGCGTGACTTACCTGGATAGACCACGTGCGGGTCGGTCACCGAAAATAAATAAAAAGAAAGAAAAGAAACAGTCAAGACTCTTATTTATAGAGTAGTGATCACGTGAGTTAGAAGAATATGCAAATAGAGGTGAACGATTTTGCGATATAAAAAGCCTGTGTTGTTAAGAGGAGGGGCAGACTGTTGGCAGAAGTCAGTGCTGTCAGACGTGCTTTAGAGTTTTGTTATTATATGCTGTGTTCGATTGTTGGGAGAGAGAAAAGAGAAGAGGAGGAACCAAGAAGACATTCTGCAGATACTTGACTTTGTGTTGGTTTTAGATATAAAAATTAAAAAAACAATCCACTTACTGTTATATTTTGTTAGATTAAAATTATCCCAATGTGCAATTATAATAATAATAATAATTGCAATTATATAATTATCCCAATTGAGAATTGTTTTTTCTCTTTAGGAGAATAAAAAACATGCACAATCTAAGGAAACGGAAAATATTTTTATGGCCACGTGGTTAAACACCGGAAACTTTCTTTACCTATATGTTGATCTGGTAATGACGTCATGCTGTCATGTTCAATGGCCTACTCTCTCGGTAGCCGTGGTATGGGTCAACGTATTTGAAATGAGCCAAAACGTGTCGGCAAAGGCAGGCATTATTTGGGGAGGAGTTGGGGGGGGGATTATATAAAGTGGAAAGGTTTTCATAGACGTTAGTCGTTGTCACAATGAATATACGTCCTATATATATATATAATTAAAACATTTCAAGTGTTTAGACCCATAAATTGCCGGAGGAGTTTGGTAGAGTCTGCAAAGGTCAACTTTTTCAACTTTGACCTCTTGGCAGCCAAATTTTTGCCCCAAAATTGATTAAAAAGCTTGCATGTCTGAATACCCTTTATGTAAAATTTCAAATGTTTAGACCCAAAATTGGCAGAGGAGTTTGGTAGAATTTTTAAAGGTCAAATTGTTGAACTTTGACCCCTTGACAGCCAAGTTTCTGGCCGAAAACCGATTAAAAATTTTTTCCCAAATCTCAATACCCATTATGTCAAATCTCGAGTCTGTAGACTGAAAATTGGCAGAATAATTTGGTAGGGAAATGTATACACACACACACAATTTCACTTTTATAGATTTGATTAATACATACAAAAGGTCCATAACTGTACTATTTCATTAATTTCTATATCTAGTATGATTCTTCCAAAATATACGATTAAAAGGTAACCTCATTTGCATATTACATTAAGGAAAATCGATTTTACTAAATAACTGTATGTTAGTTAATGCTTATTTTGAGAGAATTGTTTCAAGTGCTCCATTAAGGATTGTTATTTAAAGTTGATTTATATTGATAATATATTTAATTTAATTTATTTTTAATTAATATTACTTACATCGATTTTTATTTAGAAACGTGTTTCGAGTTATTTCCCCTGGGTGCCACCTGTTGTATATTATTATTCTTGGAACTTCGAAACATAATCTTTGACTGTTCTGGGAACTACTTTTTTTATATATATAAAAATGGTGAAACATTTTTAGATTTTTCTTTTCGTTTGGAAAAAATAACTAAAAAAAAACAAACTCTTCACCATATAAAATAATTTGGTAATCTCAATAAGTTTCTAGCATGAAAAAATAATTTCGTGTAGACATAAGAAAATTTTTTTTCAAATATTGAAAATAAAAAAACAGTTACAAATAAACTGAGAGGATTCCATTTCTTTGTTTTGATTATTCTTGAAACTGCTATACAAAATCTTTGACCATTCCTGGAATTCTTTTATTTTATATATAAAAATGTTGAAACATTTTTAATTTCATTTTGAAAAAATAACTAAAAAAAAACTCTTCACCAAGTAAAATAATTTGGTAATCTAGCATGAAAACCTAATTCTGTCTAGACAGTAAAAATGTTTTTGTTTTTTTTTAATATTACATGTAGAAAATCAATAATAGTAAGTTTTATCTCAAAATGACTCTTTGTAGTCAGTAAAAATAAATTTTACCTAAGTTTTTAACAAAAAATTATTTTTCACACTAAAAAGGGCCAGATTGCAAGTTTAATTTTTAAGAAAAAAGGGGCAACAAAGGCCAAATTGAAATGGCTCAGTTTTTGAATATGGCTCAGTTTTAGAAACAAAAAAGCTAAAAAAAATCCAAAATTTCCTCTATTTATGAAAATTTCCTCTATTTATGAAAAAAAAAAAAGTCAGGGAAAACCGTTGCCTTTACAAACAAAAAATAAAATAAAATAAAAAACAAGCCATTGAAAGAAGCCATTTTATGTAATTTTTCGCGAGTCACGCACGCGTTAATGTTTATGAACGTTATTTTTTTAGGGTCATGATGTCATAAGTCGTCGTGTTATGATTGGCAAAAACGTTTGCCACACCTTTTTCTCTTCTTTCCCTCTTTTGTGTTTCAGGTTCGAGCCTGCTTCCGCGGTTATTTTAAAAAAAAAAAAAAAAAAAATTGCGGTCGCATGGCCACTTGTGATATTTTTATTGAAACAAAAGTTGTTTTGATTCATTTATTTTTTATTTTATTTTTTGGAGGGGTTCATTCTGCCGAAATATCTGGTGGAGAGGGTATCACATACTTCTTGGGGCGGGGGGCAATTACATTTGCCTATTTTTATCTGTTCTTTTATTTTTTAAATTGCTGTGGAGGTATCGACATTGCCCACGATGAAAGTGATCAATATCAGTTTAGCAGGTGTGTTCCAATCAGAACTTGATGTCGACTTGGGCAGCACTGGGTACACATGCTATATATTATAATTTTTTTTTATTAGGAATAAGTTTTGAATGTTTAATTGTTGGCATATGTTCACCATAATGAAAACTCATTAAACTGAAGAGGTTATTTAAATATTACAAGAGTCAAAAGAAACGTTTGTATACTTTTACTTTTAAAGTGGTAACTAGTATGAACAATGATTGAGAAAGCATTCACATGTAAAAAGCCTACAAGATTAGTAATGCTTTATGTTTTTATTTATTCTTTTTGTTTTTACAATCTTTTGTTTTATTTATGAACTTAAAAGCTTATGCATTTTTTATAGTACAATTAGCTGTACCTACATGGCATTGCCCGGAGTCTTCTTTCTTTAATTTTTGTTCTTTTTTCTTTTTAATAAATATAATATCTACAATTTGTATATGCTCGTATCTCCTGTAAATATGTCCATATTTCTGTTCATATCACCCTTACACCAAGGCCAGGTCTTTTAAGTGGGAGATCCGGCCAGTATCAACCCATGTAATCTTTCTTTTTGGGTACCAAGATCTGAAGGAGGAATGCGTCGGAACAGTATCTCCGCATTGTTTAGTGATAAGTTCTTATCTTTATTTTTATTATTTATTTTATTTTACTTAATTTCATTTTATTAAATTTTTATTTTATTTTAAGCTTTTTGTTTTCCTTTTAATCTTTTCTGGCAATCATTTGATTTCTAAGCATTGCAAAAATGATGTCTTTTATATTAAAAAACAATTTTTAACTTCACGTTTTAATCAATTTCTGTCGTCCGTGTTTCCTTTGTCAAATGTGCTCAATAGAAAAGCTGTCCTAAAAGTCCATGTCCTTCTTTCTTCATTGTTCTTTCTTCCATTTTCTTTTGTCTAAGTGCCAGAACGGGTAAAAAAATTTCTGCTATTTTGCAAATGGAAATTTGTTCTCACTCCGTATCATCTACGGTTTTAGACATTTTGTCTTAACTCGTTTTAAACTGTAGAACTGGAACCTCCTTCACTCGTCCCAATGCATTGAGTAACCGTCTGTCTTGTAATGTCACCTGTTTAGCGTCTGAACAGTCAAAGCTCTCTGCCCACACCTCCAAGAGACCTGCTTTATATTACGTTCATCCACGTGAATCTCACGAGATTACACAAGACCGTTTCTGTTAAATATTACAGATACCATCTTGCTTTTTCTTTTTCCTGTCCAACGCGCATGACAAGCAGACACGTGGGCGCTTCACAGGTAGGTCATGTGTATGTCCGTTTCTATTTTCCTCATATCCCCCCCCTCTGATCTCATGATCACAGAGATGGCAGGGAGGTGGTGCTCTCTTCCAAGGGGGGGGGGGTGCAGGCCTTTGTTCACTTGCATTCTCATCTGCAGTCTGAGGGTTGAAGAACACTGCCTCCTCTGAGAGGCTACTAATATCGGATTCGCTGCTTGATTTAGATGAGGATGGTGCAAACCAGAGCGATAGCCCACTGGCCTCAGACCCAAAGTTGCTCCCGTCATCCAGTTGTGGTTGTAACTGTGTCGCCGGCCTCAGGTCCCTAACATGACAGAGCACACCATCAACCATGACTGACTGCTGACTCACCATATTGGTCACTCGGCCCCGTGTATATCTGTCAGTGCACCGGCTCCCCGGCAGCTTCACCCAGACGGGATACCCTGGTGCGTATGACCCCTGTCCTTCACTGTTGGGGTAGATTCCCTTTTCTCAGACTCGGTATTGGTATATTGCATTTGCAGGCGCTGTTCCTGGAAAGATGACATCTTTCGGCGTGATGTACAAATATACAGCTTCCGTGACGGCAATTCTTTTAATAACTGCGATGGCTCCTCTCAGCAATACTATTGCCAGATGGCACATAAGCACACCGCAGTCGCAGCCACACTCCCCACTCCTTCAGGAACTGCTTGACTTGCTGGCTGCAGAAGGCTGGGTCATTGTCCGTCAACACCTCTTAGGGCGCACCTCTTTTAAAGAACACAGATGACAGCTGGCGAATAATGTAAGAGGAGTCCTGGCACCCGAGTGGTCTCCAAACCGTGAAGTGCGTAGGTCCACAATCGATGAGGGTTAGGAAGTGATTGCCACCATAATGTGTGATATCTATGCCCATTCTCTGCCATGTGCCGCTCACTCCCAATTGCCTTTTTTTCCACTGTATTGGAGCTGGGTCGATTGATTGACATGCCTCGCAACTTTCTACTGCTCTCTTGACATCTGCCCTTCTTACTTCTGGGTCAACCATCTTGGTAAAATATAGTCTGCTTAACCCCTGGGTGTTTGTATCGCTAATGAACCTCACTGATATGATCCACATCCATATTACACGTGATAGTTGCACACGGCACCGCAGAAGCAACTCCAAGGGCTAGTGAACTAGCATCCACCCAGACTGTGAACTCGTTCCTGTTTACACACCAGTTCTCTCGTACAGGGTCATCACGAGTCACCTTGGCCACAGTTTCTGTTAGCATGCTCAGGAGTGTGGCATCATGTACTTTATCATCCCATCCCAATGATACAGATGTGGCACGACATTTTATGGCTGCCACTGCCACCCTGTGCCAACCACACACAGGGAAGTGGCCCGCCAGCTTTCCGCAAACGACGAGTGATGTTGGATGGGACTTCCAGAATGTCACCACGTCTCCTCCAGTAGAGCCCCTCCTTGTTACCGCTCACGCACAGGCCAAGTACTTTTGTCCCGTCTCGCAGACACTCCGGTTCTTTGCATGTCAGTCCAAAGTTCTCGAAGTGCTCTTTGACTGACTGGGCAGACATAAGACTCTCATTTACAAAGATATCATCAATGTAAGACGATGTTGCCTGGTGCACAGCTTCATCCTGTTGCTGGATCACATGCGTAATTGCCATCATAATGCCTGGTGCCACGTTGAGACCGAACCCTAGCCTGGTCAGACAATAGCGAGTTCCTTATTTCCAGTCTGAAATGGCCACAGCTCTTTTTCAATGCGTATCTACAGGTAGGCTCTGCGCAAGTTCAGAATTGCCATATCCGACCCTTGCTGCCGCCACTCCCTTAATTTGAGCACACAAGCATCCGGCCCTACTGTGTACGGATCGACATGTTCATTAAGTTCACGGTAGTCTATGATGGGTCAGACCTTCTGTTTGCTATCTTGTAAGACAGCCATCAGGGGAATCAGTCCTCGGGGGATTCGAGTTCATCCTCGGGGTATGGAAGTAGCCAGCCATTGTTGATCCAAGTCTGCAGTTCTTCTTAATACTGCCCCCTGAGCCTCTTTGGAGGGGGGGTACTCTGATAGTTGGTTCTATAAGGATATTGGTGGTTGATCGCCAGTTCACTTCCAAGATGCCGTCTACGCGTTGGTTTCCTTGTCGTACTCCGCATGAAAGTCAGGCTCGTCCAGGGTAATTGTGGCACAAACACGTTTTTCATGTTAGGAGAACTCTATCTTGCCGGTGCAATCCACAGTGATTCCACCCAGCTGTGTAATCAAATCCATCCCTAGAAGTAGGTCATATCCAAGCAGCTCCCAGGGCTTGTACGACTACCGCAGGCCCGTCGCCGATGCTTGTGCTGATGACGCTCACCCCACAAGTGGCCAACGACCTGCCACCCACAGTTAGCACCTGTGTGGCACAATGAGGTAGCCCCTTTTGTGGGAGCTAATGGCTTTTACATTAATGAACCTTGTGCCTGACTTTGTGATGAAGTTAAAAACGTTTCATGCAGGTGTTTTGTGGGTTTGGGAACGTTAGATCATGTCATTTGGGTTTGAATGACAAGTGTTCTTAAACTTTTAGCAGTGTCAAAATCATTCCAAAAAGGTCACACTTACATGCGGATATCTGAAGTCGAAAAACAAAGCATTGTGTGAAACGCATATTTCTCTCTCTCATTCTCTCTCTCTCTCTCTCTCTCTCTCTCTTTCAATGAAGAAAGGGAAAAATGAAATATAATTTCATTGTTTTAAATCAGTTGAGATTTGCTCGCTATACGCGATGGGTCGACAAAATATGCTTTCAACTTGTTAACTGTTAAATAAATTATATATATTTTTATAAAAATGCATTTGTCGCTATTTTTATACAAGTATTCGATGTCAGCATACCATTAATGCCGACGACAGAAAGCTGCCTGTAACGACACAATGACTACACAAGAAGCGACGATGGGAAGATGCCTGCAATGACATAATGCACACATAATGCGACCCATGCCAGACAGTTATAGCCGACAACGTATCGACCCATTTTGTTGATGTTTCCAGCATGTGCCTATCGTTGGATATCGTTCATTCCCTGGGGACAGGCTGGTTGCATTCCCAAGACGTTCCTCAACCAAGTAACCCTCCCGGGGAGGCGATAGTATCACACCTGAATTCTCTCCTTTTAGCAAGTGTCGCAACATGCCTTGCGCACCAGGATCTGGGTGCACCCAGTGTCTACAAGGGCAAGGCATTCACATCCGTTAACGCACACAGTCACTGCGGACAGTGCCTTATTCAGTGACAATCTGGAGAGAAGACCGGCGCTATAGCTTCCTCCCCTTGCCCGTTTCCCAGGCATGGGCCAAGTGTCCCCGCTTTTTACACTTGTAGCACTGAAGCCCGCTAAGCCTTAGAGTCAGTGAGTGCAATGAAAGACAATCTACAGTCTCTGGACTCGTTTTTAGTGTCACCTGCGCTTGCACTAATATTTCCGAGATGTCCATCTCGTCTACTTGGGATGAGGCTTGGAGTAGATCTTCCACACCAGCGCCAATGCGCACACCAATGCGCACGTCAGGCCTTTCTCTGATATTCCTCCAAACAGGACTGCAAGCTTCTTCAGTTCTGCCAGATAAACATCAACCGTCTCCCCGGAATGTAACATGCGTGCCATAAACTCCTTCCATGCAGCAATCGGATCTAATGCAAATGCTGTGTAGAGGGCATTTTTAATGCAGGTGAAATCTGCCTTCTTTTCATCTGTTAGCTGCTGGTATACAGTGTATGAACCCCCAGTGAGACACATTGGGACCACACATTCCAGACGTTTCACACCATATATATCAATTCTGCCTTTTCCACCCATTTCTGTACTGACTGCTCAGCGCTGCTGCCATCAAACAGTGGAATCAGCTAAGGATCAAATCCCGACATCATGCCGAATCTAGCTTGTAGAACTGAAACCTCCTTCACTCGTCCCAATGCACTGAGTAAAAATCTGTCTCGTAACGTCACCTGTTTAGCATCTGAACAGCCAAAGCTGCCCCCCCCATACCTCCAAGCGACCTGCTTTATATTACATTCATCCACGCGAATCTCGCAAGATTACATGAGACCATTTCTGTTAAATATCACAGACGCCATCTTGCTTTTTCATTTTCCTGTCCTACGCGCATGACATTTTGAGTTTTAATATATATTAATATTGTATTTTAACCTTAGTTCGTATCCATCTCTTAAAATTCAAATTAATACAAAAAACTGAGCCGATACTCTTTGTTATGCAAAATAAAATTTCTGAATTTTAATAAAGAGTGGATGTATTTTTCTTCGTAAGAAATCAGAGGAACTTTATTTAGTAAAATACTTAATATCTACAATTTCTATATGTTCGTATCTACTGTAAATTTGTCCATCTTTCTATTTATACTTAATTATAAATACGGAATTCCCCATAGCTTTTACTTTACTCTCCATTATACCTGTACTGAATTCTACTTCAAACCATAGATATATAGCTATTATATTCTATATTGAATAAATAAATTTTATAGATAAATCTTATCGTTTCAGATATTCAGAGTTCGTACATCAAATTTTATTTTCATTCTTATTATCGATTGAACCATATCTTAACATGCTATTCTATTCCTAAACTAACATATAAACTATATTTTAACCATATATTAACTCCTCTCTCTCAGACCAACCAGTTGCAAATTTATTTGCTTCCACCACATGAATTTTTTCAGTAACAATGAAATGAAAACCATAGTAACGTCCTTTTCAATCTTTGAGAAGTGTAAATTTTCAGTAGATATATAACCTTTAGTAACTAACCCAATAAATATTAACTACCCATGCAGGGTCACAGAAATACCTGGTTTAGGACCCAGGTGTGGGACTGACCCTCTCGGTGCTGATGGACCCATAGATCTTCTCAGGTCATCCGTCTATGAGAAGAAAAACTCTGAAGCTAAATCTGTGCTACTGACTCATACATCTTGGCACCAAGTAAAGGGGAGGGAGGCCTCTTCAGTCCTAGTCAACGTCCTTCCTAGAGTTGGTAACTTGAAAAAATTATAGGTTTGCAAACCTAAACTGCTTAAGGAGTAGATAGGCTTTGTCTATTGCACAGCTTTCATACTACTTCTTTGCCTATTAGCCTGGCGCAGAGGTGCGATCACAGGGACTCGACAAAAACACCCAATGGTTGATCTTGTTTCCTGACTAGGGCAATAAATGCCATTCCCCACTTCCATTACATTCGCATGCCCTATACCTGGGCACTTTGGGGGTGCGTGAGTGCCATATATGCCAATGCAATTGGATTGAGTTGATTTTGTCTGACGGATTGAGGGTACCGGTTTGACAGTTGCTGGCTGCTGTTTCCGACTGATAGTACAGGAGCCCTTTGGTAGTGCCTAGAGCAATTACTCCACCATGCTCATCTTCAATGAGCTTTCCCGAGGCCACAATTCTGTAGATGAAGAATCGGCTGATGGTCTATTTGTGTTGCATGTTTGGTATTCTGCACAACCACTTTATCCAGTTTAAACTGAAAACTTTAAAATAAAATGGCAGTTCAATCAAAAATTGCAACTCAAACAAAACCAATTTGCTTCCTCCCTTGAGGCTTGCAGTCACAAATATAATTAGTTTCCTACTAAGTTATGGAACAATTCCGCATACAGGCAGGCCAGAAAGTCCATCTGCCTTAATGGGCAAACAATTAAGGTCCTCTTTGACTATGTCATATGCCATAAATCAAAAGATGTGGTATAAAAGAAATAGGAATACGGAAGCCGAGACAGAAAGGAAATAATACTGCAATATTAAATAAAGAAAATGGGAACAGTGTTCTAGCTCATGCTGACCAAATAAGATCCCAAGGAGAACAATCGGATGAGGAAATGCCTTCAGAGCTGCCCATTATTGATGTAACAGAAGAGTTACTGCAGAATGAGACTGGAGGAAGAAGTAGAGAAGGACAAGGTAGAAGAGGAAGATCAGAAGATTATAGAGAAAGGCATGATAGATCCAGATCTCCAAGGGAAAGGAGGGAGATAAAGGAAGATGTTCAGGAGGACACGAGAAGAAGTACAAGAAGTACTCGCAGCATAAAGCCCCTCCGTTATAGGGAGATGTAGTGATATGAAAATTAAGTATAATTTACATATGAGCAGATAACTCATATTTATAAACCGACACCAACTAGAACAGGTTGGTTGTTGAACGCTTGCTTAGCGTTATACACGACATATCACTTTTGCAATGAATAATTATTTCAAACTAGTTTATACCTGACATTTTCCACTATTACATAGTTTTTACTGCTTTATAGTTTTAATACTAAGAAAAATATGATACTTAGTATTTGCATGAGAGAGTAACTCTAATGAATGTATTATTTTTATTGGCAAAACATAATTTGTTTTGAATTAATGCAGAATGTTTTTTCGCAGATTATAAAATAAAAAAAACGGTGACTAGTTTCCAAAAAATATTTATCTTATGTTTATTTGATGTTAATTTTTTTAAATTTATAAAACACGTTCCAATTAAAAATTCCTTTAAACTTCCATGAGATTTGAACTGTGATATTGAGATAAAAAAAAACTGCCTTAGTAATGTGCAGGCAGTCTATTACTTTTTATATCAACCAATCACGTTTCTATTTGCATACAATTAGACAAACTCTAATAGCACCATAATATGTTTAGATTAAATATTAAATTAATCTAAAAGTGCAATGAAATGTTCTTCGAAGAATCTTTGAAAAAGTAACAAGTCTCATACTTTATACTATAATTATTATCATTAGCTGAACATAAAAAGAAATCAAGTCTAAAAGAATTATATTAAAAAAGAAACACATTTTGTTTCTGAATCTTTAAGATGAAGATTGATCATTTGTATTATTTGGGCTCTCATCTTCACAACCGTTCAGCTGATATAACTTTCTTGAAACATATCTTTTCAAACTTTGAAACCTTCAGAAGATTCAATCCTTACTACAAGCGATAATAACTAAAATAACCTATATTAACACATTTGACGGGCGAAATGAGAACTATCTACCTTCGTGGACCAATTAAAGGGTATAGTTTGAAATTCAGAGTTCAATATAAAGATTCCTAAGTTCAAGTTGAGGGTTATATCGGTGAAAACGTTATGGATGTAACACTCAAGATGAGAATAATAGTTTGACTATTTCAAATAATATTGACACATTTTGTTCATATTGATGGAGTTCGTGATATGGACTAAAGTTGCTTTAAAAGTATCCATGCCACTCACAAAAATGTTTGATTCTGATTGTAAGCAACAGAAAAATAATTCCAAGAATTCACATGGGTGGAGGGTTCTACACACAACTGAATTATTCCTTTTAGTGAGCATGCCTAGAGACAACAAGACTTATTGCGTGGTGCACTGAAGCAAACACACTAAACAGTATTCTACACAACTGACCATAAACTTAGAGAAACCAACATTGTGATCTGTCTTGAAAATTATTGTCAATAGATATATAAACATATATATGACAGATATTATTGTCAATAGACATATGAACATATATATGACAGATATTATTGCCAATAGACATATAAACATATATATGACAGATATTATTGTCAATAGACATATGAACATATATATGACAGATATTATTGCCAATAGACATATAAACATATATATGACAGATATTATTGCCAATAGACATATAAACATATATATGACAGATATTATTGTCAATAGACATATGAACATATATATGACAGATATTATTGCCAATAGACATATAAACATATATATGACAGATATTATTGCCAATAGACATATAAACATATATATGACAGATATTATTGTCAATAGACATATGAACATATATATGACAGATATTATTGTCAATAGACATATGAACATATATATGACAGATATTATTGTCAATAGACATATGAACATATATATGACAGATATTATTGCCAATAGACATATAAACATATATATGACAGATATTATTGCCAATAGACATATAAACATATATATGACAGATATTATTGTCAATAGACATATGAACATATATATGACAGATATTATTGCCAATAGACATATGAACATATATATGACAGATATTATTGCCAATAGACATATAAACATATATATGACAGATATTATTGTCAATAGACATATGAACATATATATGACAGATATTATTGCCAATAGACATATGAACATATATATGACAGATATTATTGCCAATAGACATATAAACATATATATGACAGATATTATTGCCAATAGACATATAAACATATATATGACAGATATTATTGTCAATAGACATATGAACATATATATGACAGATATTATTGCCAATAGACATATGAACATATATATGACAGATATTATTGCCAATAGACATATAAACATATATATGACAGATATTATTGTCAATAGACATATGAACATATATATGACAGATATTATTGCCAATAGACATATGAACATATATATGACAGATATTATTGCCAATAGACATATAAACATATATATGACAGATATTATTGCCAATAGACATATAAACATATATATGACAGATATTATTGTCAATAGACATATAAACATATATATGAAAGATATTATTGCCAATAGACATATGAACATATATATGACAGATATTATTGCCAATAGACATATGAACATATATATGACAGATATTATTGCCAATAGACATATAAACATATATATGACAGATATTATTGCCAATAGACATATAAACATATATATGAAAGATATTATTGTCAATAGACATATAAACATATATATGACAGATATTATTGCCAATAGACATATAAACATATATATGACAGATATTATTGTCAATAGATATATAAACATATATATGACAGATATTATTGCCAATAGACATATGAACATATATATGACAGATATTATTGCCAATAGACATATAAACATATATATGACAGATAGATATTATTGCCAATAGACATATGAACATATATATGACAGATATTATTGTCAATAGACATATGAACACATATATTACAGATATTATTGCCAATAGACATATAAACATATATATGACAGATATTATTGTCAATAGACATATAAACATATATATGACAGATATTATTGCCAATAGACATATAAACGTATATATGACAGATATTATTGTCAATAGACATATAAACATATACAGGGGGTGCAAAAGTAAGTTTACAGTGGTCAAAAATAGAAAAAATGTATAAAGTTTAAGGCATTTATTATACAGACAAACAAATGTTGCATAAACAAGTAATAATTAGCACGTATAATAAGAAACACATGTAATAGGAAGCACTATTTCCGCAGGTATTTAAATTGCTTGCCGTCAGTGTTAATACATTTCTCTAATCGAGAACGAACACTGATGCACACTCTAGAACAAAGGTCTTTATCAGCATCAATTTCCTGACAAGCTTCCAAAATGAACTGAATCATATTTTCGACAGTGCGAGGCTAGCGTGCAAAATCCTTATCCTTTACTGTGCCCCCAAAAAAGAAATCCATAGGAGTTAAATCTGGCGAGCGTGGTGGCCAGTCGATGGCGCCATGGCGTCGAATCCATCTGTTGGGAAATTTTAAGTCAAGTAGTGCTCGCACAGTGAGTGCAAAATGAGGTGGGGCCCCGTCTTGTTGAAAATAAAAGTCATCATTTTGGTATTGTTCACGTACTTGGGGTATTATTGTATCCTGCAACATGTTTAAAGTACACAGTTTGATCAATGCTTATGTGAAGAATAATGGGGCCAACAACACCTTTGCAAGAAAGCCCGGCCCATACTGTTACCCCGGGTTGATTGAGTTGTTTTTCAATAGTGATGCGAGGGTTTTCGGTTGCATAATAAACGCAATTGTGTCGATTAATGGCACCTGATAATTTAAAGTTTGCTTCGTCAGACCATACAATTTTATTTAGAATACCGTTACCTTCGTTCCTCGCTCAGGATGTTTTCAGAAAATTGTAAACGACGATCCGAGTCATCTTCCAATAAACCATGTATCAATCGAGGCGTGTACATCTTTAGACCGGCACGATTCATCAGGCGCCCCAATGATCTACGCTCAATACCAAGTTCAGATGAGGCTCTGTATTTCGATTTCTGTGGGCTCTGAGTGAATGCCTGAGCAACTTTGAATTCATTTTCTTGTGTAGTCACAGTAATTGGTAGACCACTTCTCGGTGCATTGTGGATACTCCCTGTCTGTTCAAATTTGTCACGCAGTCGATAAACCGTGAGCCTTGTTGGGGGAGGTGTTGCAAAGGTTTTCACCCACTGTTCTCTTACGTGTTCACTATTTTCTGTCTTCCAGTATTGTTTTAATATCCATTTTCGCTGTTCGTCAGTCAAATTACCGGCCATGGTTAAATTGCCAATTTAACTGAAAAATAAAAAGAAATGATTCAAAGTACATGCACTTTAATCGAAAGGAAATTTAATTAATAAAAACAAAAGACTAAAAGTATATGCATTTTTACTTTAAGGTATGTAGCTTTCAGTTCAATAAAATGTCAATAATTTCAATACTGTATACCTACTTTTGCACCCCCCCTATATATGACAGATATTATTGCCAATAGACATATAAACATATATATGAAAGATATTATTGTCAATAGACATATGAACATACATATGAAAGATATTATTGTCAATAGACATATAAACATATATATGAAAGATACTAGCTGTACCCTGCCACGCGTTGCTGTGGCTTAATTTCGTGTAATGGAAAATTTTAATAAAAAGAGGGAATGCATGTTTCTTATATTCTTAGTACAGCAATCCACTTCAAAAAGTAAAAAAAAGGCGAAAATAAAAAAAAAATGGTACTCTTGCAAAATTGGATCCGGATCTTCGGGAGTTACCATCAATCATGGCTTGGGCTCGACCAACATTCAGTGGATTAAGCCGAAAGTTGCTAAACCATTGAAACGCTAAATAGTTTTCTTTTTTATTGTATTAAAAAATGTGAGTTTTTAATTAATATTTGGGTAAGGGGGGTGTTACTATACACAGATTCGAAAAAGTTGTTCAAAAACGAATAAATGAAAGCAAAGGTAAGGTAAATTACGTTTCTATCTAACTGGATAATTTTTTAGTGTTTTTATTTAATGTAAAATGTTTAATCAGCTGAAAAACGCAGTGTTTATCTATGTATTTGAAAAAAAAACAAATGGTCGCGGACTCTGTTGAATACGTTAAGTTTGGGAAAATCAGTTAAAAACTATACAAAACAATGTCAGACACCTACTGATTATATGTTATTGTGACATAGGCTGACATATTCGGTGGGTTTCTGATAGTATTTTGTATAGTTTTTTAGTTTTAAATCATTTTCTCGAACTTAACATCATCAACAGTGTCCATCACCGTTTGTATTTTTCAAATACACTGATAAACACTGTTCTTCGAGCTGACTAAACGTTATAGTAAATAAAACGGGTTTGTATTACTAAACACAGAAACGAAAAAGTTGTTGAAAAATAAATATAACAAGTAAATGTTATCAAAGGCAAGATAAATTACTTTTCTACCTAACTGGATAAGATTTTAGTGTTTTTATTTAGTGTAAAATGTTTAATCGGTTTGAAAAAATGTAGTGTTTATCTGTATATTTGAAAAATACAAATGGCGGCAGACTGTTGAACACATTAACTTTGGGAAAATGAGTTAAAACTAAAAAAACTATACAAAATACTGTCAGGAACTCACTTAATATATGTTACTGTGACATAGGCAGACATGTATTCAGTGGTTTTTAACAGTATTTTGTATAGTTTTTTTTAGTTTTAACTCATTTTCCCAAACCTAAATATAACAGTAAACGCTGTGTTTTTTGAGCCGAATAAAAATTTTGCATTAAAAAAAAAAAAAATTATCCATTTCGGTAATAAAGTAACATATCTTGCCTTTGATAATATTTGTTAATAAGGTCACGTGAGTCGATTAATGGGTGCTAATGCACTTACTGATCCGCGCTATTTTTTTAAATCGTATTTCCAAGCTTAATTAAAGTTTTATGTTTTTTGGTATTTTTTTTTAGATTAGGTCCACCTCCACAATTTTCTTTTAAATAACGACTTTTAAAAGTTTCCGACTATGCTGAATACAGAAATCGCATGTAAATTTTGCAGAAATAAGTAGTTATCGAGATATAGATAGTTGTTTTATGCATTGTATTCTTTGGCGGCCATCTTTGTTACACGCATAGATTTGTTTATGACGCGCGCAAGCGTGTAAAAAAGACGGCTGCCAGAGATTACAATGCATTATACAAATTTTTAATATCTCGATAACTACTTATTTCTGCAAAATTTCAATGCGATTTCCGTATTCAGCATAGTCGAAAACCTACAAAAGTCGTCATTTAAAAGAAAATTGTGGAGGTGGACCTAATCTAAAAATTTACGTTTTTTTTTTTTTTTTCATTCAATTGTAAGGTTAAAGTACAGAATAGGTACAAAACACCCTCTTCTCCCAATGTTAAGAATAGCTTTTTAAATAATAACGTTATTATTTCAGCACGGATCAATAAGTGCACGAGTACCCAATTTCTTTATAAGTATTCATATTTTCTTATATAAAAACAACTTCTGTAAAAAGAAAAAGAAAAAACGTGCACTTTCAATCTTTGTTAAAAAAAGGTTTTCTTGAAAAAAAAAACAAAAAAATACGGTAAAAAAAGCAAAGAACAAAATGTTAATCGGTATTCATGCAGAGAGTGATCCTTGCTGAAATAATAACGTTATTATTCAAAAAGCCATTCTTAACATGGGGAGGGGGTTTTGTACCTATTCTGTACTTTAACCTTACAATTGAATAAAAAACATATCATAAAACTTTAATTAAATGTGGAAATGCGATTTAAAAAATAGCGCGGATCACTCTCTGCATCAGCACCGAAAGTACAGAATAGTTAGAAAACATACTCCCTCCCCATGTTAAGAATGGCTTTCTAAATAATGTTAATGATTCAGTACTGTTCCTTGTCTGCTTAAGTTTAACTTTTGTTTATTAAATTGTTAGGTGAAAGTCCAGAATAGTTACAAAACACCCCTATCCCCATGTTAAGAATGGCTTTCTAAATAATGTCATTATTTCAGCGGGGTACCTTCTCTGCATAAGTACCATGTTTTGTTTTTAAATTGTTAGGTGAAAGGACAGAATAGTTACAAAATACCATCCCCATGTTAAGAATGTCTTTCTAAATAACATTATTTCAGCACGGTATTTTCTATGCATACGTACTATCTATTTTTGTTTATTAAATTGTTAGGTGAAAGTATAGAATAGATGCAAAACTCCCTCCCCATGTTAAGAATAGCTTTCTAAATAACGGTATTATTTCAGCACGGTACCTTCTCTGCATAAGTACTATCTTTTGTTTATTAAATTGTTAGGTGAAAATATAAAATAGTTACAGAACACTCTCCCTTTCCCATGTTAAGAATGGCTTTCTTAATAGCGTTATTTCAGCACGGTACCTTTTCTGCATAAGTACCATCTTTTGTTTATTAAATTGTTAGGTGAAAGTATAGAATAGTAACAAAACGTCCTCCCATGTTAAGAATGGCTTTCTAAATAACGTTATTATTCTATTATTATATTATTATGGTACTTTCTCTGCATAAGTACCATGTTTTGTTTATTAAATTGTTAGGTGAAAGTACAGTATTCATGCAGAGAGTGATCCGTGTTGTAATAATAACGTTAATATTTAAAAAGCTATTCTTAACATGAGGAGGGGAGGGTGTATTTTAACCTTACAATTGAATAAAAAAACATATAATAAAACTTTAATTAAACCTGGAAATACGATTTAAAAAATAGCGCGGACCACTCTTTGCATTAGCACCAAAAAAAAAAAACTGTACTTTTACCAACCAATCTTATATCGAAAAAAAAAAAAAAAACCCTCAAAAAGCAAGCGACAAACTTTTTTTTGGCCTTATATAATAAAGAAAAAATGTGTTAATTAAAAAATTTGGAAGATAAGCAAGTGAATTATGTTTTTTTTTTGTTTTTTTACTTATCGAGTAAACAGAAAATGAAATCTACTTCTTTTTCGTCAATTTGTGGCTGTGAAATGAATCGAACCGGAAGTTCAGTTTTATCAACAAAGCAGGTTCGCACTAACCGTTAAAAAAAATATATTTATTTTATTTAATATTTTAATAATTCGCGAGGTAAATTTATTTTAATAACATAAAAACATCTCTCGACTCTAAAGATGGGTTGTCTGAAAATTTCAAATAAATTGGTAACGTAGAAATACGTTTTTATTCATTTGTAACAAACCAAGAATTACATTTTTATATATATAGATTATTGTCAATAGACATATAAACGTATATATGAAAGATATTATTGTCAATAGACATATGAACATATATATGAACGATATTATTGTCAATAGACATATAAACACATATATGACAGATACTAGCTGTACCCTGCCACACGTTGCTGTGGCTCAAATTGGCGCAATGGAAAAAGTTCCAAAATGAGAAAAAGCATGTTTCTTATAGGTTTAAATTTCCATTTTGCATGGGTACACAGTTTTTGTTGTTCCATTTTCTTAGCTGATATAGAGATTTTCCGGTTTGGTGACTCTTGAATACATAACATAAATTGTCCATGTGAAAAAACAGTTAGTGTGTAACTGTAAGGCCCACAATTGTAAAGATTGTTCCCTGTGCTTTGTTGATGGTTATTGCAAATGACAATAAAATTGGAAAGTGCAATTTGCTAAAGTGTAATGATGTATCCAGTGGAATCATAGGAATGCATGGAATGAAGATATATTCATCTGTGAAAGGTCCTGTTAAGATTGTTGTTTCTATGATATTTTTTGTTAATTTTTTTTTATTGCAAGCTATGTGCCATTGCAAAGCTTGGATTGGTTTATATTTCACAACATGATAATTAGTACACCAAATTTCAGTTGCAATACATGCGGTGGAATCCCTGGCAAATATAGCTGTTGGATAATTAACCACTTTATCTGCTTTCACAACAGTGTCGATGGATTTGTATTTGACTACCTCACTTGGAATTTTACATTGAATAATAGCGTTAAGTTCATGGGCATCTTTGTATTGACCTGCAAGAATAGCTCATTCACTCAGTCAAATGGAATTCTTATAATTTGAATATCTGCAAAATCTTTTAAACTAACTATTCTTTTGATGAAATAAAATTACAGAAATTACAAGTCAAAGAATTTTGCCCTTAACTCTGATCAGCTGGCACTTTTTCGTACCCAATTTCCCACAAGTGATGCAAAAGTTTTTGTGCGGATCGAACAGTCTGCAACTGGACATGCATATTTTGAGTTAAGTTTAATGTCTTCACATGGAACAAAAAAGTAGAGTATTTGAGGCAAGCATTTATTTCATCTGCTGGTGTTGATTGAAGAATAACAGGTAACATTTGTCTGAAATCTCCTGCAAGCAATATTACTGCATTCCCAAATGGTCTGACATTGCCACGCAAATCTTGCAAGGATCGACCAAGAGCCTCAAGTGATTTTTTGCGTACCATTGTGCATTCATCCTAAACAATAGGTTTGCATTTTTGCAATATTTTTCCCCATATTGGATGTTTTGGAGATGTCGAACATGAGATTTTTGAAAAATTGAATGTTTTAAAGTAGAATAAATAATTCTTCTACTTGGCAGCAAGGTCGCAGGTATTCCTCATGCAGCAAGGGCTAAGGCTATGTCATTTTGTTACCAAATGGCTGCCAAAATCAATTTAATTAGAAAGGTTTTACCAGTTACTTCTGGTGCTCTTCAAGGTAGCAGTAATTTCCAAATAACTTCTATTCTCACAGTCAGTAAATTAGGTGACTAAAATAGGATTTATCCATGTTTTGACAATGCCTTATTCACTGTAATTAATTCAGGTGACTAAAATAGGATGAGGGATTAGAGATGGACAGATAGAGAGGAAGGTATATAGATAGAAAAGAGAAAGTGAGAGGAAAATAGAGAAAGAGAAGGAGATAGAAAGATAAAGAGATTGATAGATAAACAGAGAGAGAGGGGGAGAGTTAGAAACAGAGAGAGATGAGACAGAGGAAAGGAGAGAGATAGAGGGAGTTAGAGAGAGAAAGGGGCTCAAAGAGAGATGGAGAAGGTGATATAGAGAGAAAGATAGATTGAGAGAGGGAAAGGGAGAGATGGATAGAGAGAGATATTAAGAGAGGAAGAGAGAGGGGGAGAGAAACAGAAGGTGAACTACACTTCATCGTTTTTTCCTCGTTCAGTAGAGAAGAAATCTTTCAAGACTGAGGCAATTTTAATGTTTTGTTATTATCCAGAGTACCCCTTTTTTTTTGGGGGGGGGGGCTAGATTTTCCTCACATTAGAAACCGACCGAGTTATCTGTACTTTCACTTAACAAATTAATAAAAGAAAAACATATTGTAAAATTTGAATTTAACATGAAAATACTATTTTAAAAAATAGCACGATAACATAGTGCATAAGTGCCACTTTAGGTACTCCTTGGGCGTTGAGTTCCATGGCGATCAGCATAATTATTTAATGGTCACTCCCTTAGCCCCCCCCCCCAGTCAAGGCTAATGCATGCGCACGTAACATTTTTTTTATTTACTGACGTTGGCTTAGTAACTAAACGATTTATTGATAATTTCGTAACCCTTAAATGCATGCCGGAAGATTTAAATTGGTTCATTATTGTTGTAATGAAAAAAAAAAGGTTTCATTCAACACAAAACCAAAAACACATATTAATGATAAATGATTTATTATTCTATTCATTGAAATTTACTAATTTTTAAATAAAAAAGTTAAAAAAAAAAAGTTAAAAAAAGGTAGTTGCTTATGTGCGCATAAAAAACTTTTTTTTTTTTAGATTAGGTCCACGTTATAATCCCCCCCCCCCAACATACTCATCTTAAGAACAGCTTCCGGAATAAACACCACTTTTGGAGGGGGAGGGGGGCTATTTGCAAAATTTAACTGATATTTGTTGTCAGCATACCCACCCGAAAATACTATTAAAAAAAAAAAAGGAGGGGTTCAGTGCCCGTGGCAGAGAAGTAGATTTATTTATCAATAAAAGTTGCGGAGAAGTAAATTTATTCATCAATAAAAGTCGCCATTTAAAAACGAAAATTGTGGAGGTGGACCTAAATGTAAATATTTATCCAAAAAATTATCCCGAAGTTTATTACAAAAACGTTTTGTTTTCGCACTATTCAACAATTTGTTCATCCGCGCATGTAAATTAAAAAATATTTGTAAAAGTGAGAAGTTATCAGTAAATGATTTAGTTTTTTTTTTTAAATTTATTTATTTATTAATTTTTTTACATTAGGTCCACCTCCACAAATGTTAAGAACGGCTTTCAGAATAAACACCCTCAACCTCTCCATGTTAACGGATTTCGGAATAAACACCATTGGGGGTGGGGGATATTTAAAAAAAAAAAAAGTCGATAAAAGTCGTCATTTAAAAAGAAATTTAAAATCAAATGTTTGTAAAAGTGAGAAATTATTAATAAATGTTTAGTAACATTTTTCGGTGCTAATGCAGAGAGTGATCCGCGCTATTTTTTAAATTGTTTTTTTTTTATTCAATTGCACTGTTAAAGTACAGAATAGGTACAAAACACCCTCCCCTCCCCATGTTTTTAAATAGCGTTATTATTTCAGCATGGATCACTCTCTGCATGAGTACCCATTTTTCTTTTAATATTCATAAAAAGTAAAACTTTTTTCAAAATAAATAAATAAATGTTTGTAAATGTGACAAATAATCGTTAGTAAACGTCAGTAAATAAAATATGTTACGTGCGGGGTGGGGTGGGGGACTAAGGGAGCGACTATTATTTTTTTCTGCTGGTCGCCATGGAACTCAACGCCCAATGAGTACCAAAATGTAATTTTTTTTTGTCAAATAAATAAATTTCAAGCAATTTTTGCAATAAATAATAGATAGCAACTTCGTTAATTTTACAACTCGCCCCAGCATATTATAAACACCCTAACTTCCCCATGTTAAAACGGCTTTCGGAATGAACACCCTCAACCTCCCCATATTAAGAACGGCTTTCGAGGTTTATGGAAGGGCGTTTTTTTTTAACATGGGGAGGTTAGAGTGTTTATAATACGTTGAGGCATGTCGTAAAAATGAAATAGTTTAGAAAAAATTAAAACAAACTTTTTTATGTAAACAATGCCGTGAAAAGAAACTAAACAATTAAAACGTAATGTTTCATGATTGAAAAGCCTTAACATAAAATTGGTAAGTACATAAATGAATTTAAATTTTTAAAATATGGGATCATTTTAATTTTTTTTGTGTGCTAATGCAGAGAGTGATCCGCGCTATTTTTTTTAAATCGTATTTCCACGTTTAATTGAAGTTTTATGATATGTTTTTATTTAATTGTAAGGTTTAAAGTACAGAATAGGTACAAAACACCCTCCCTTTCTCATGTTAAGAATGGCTTTTTAAATAATAACGTTATTATTTCAGCACGGATCACTCTCTGCATGAGTAAGTTTTTTTTCTTTTACTTACCTTGTAGCAGTTGAAACGGAAGTTACCAGAAATAAAACCGGACAAGTCTCGCAGAAACGACTTTGAAAAATATTTATATTTTATTTAATATTTCAATAATTCACGAGGTAAATTTATTTTAATGACATAAAAACATGCGTTGACTCTAAATGGGTTGTCTGAAAATTTCAAATGAATTGGTAACGTAGAAATATGGTTTTATTCACTTTTAACAAAGCAAATTTACATTTTTATATATATAGATTATTGTCAATAGGCATATAAACATATATATGAAAGATATTATCGTCAATAGACATATAAACATATATATGAAAGATATTATTGTCAATAGACATATAAACATATATATGAAAGATATTATTGCCAATAGACATATAAACATATATATGAAAGATATTATTGCCAATAGACATATAAACATATATATGAAAGATATTATTGGAAATAGACATATAAACATATATATGACAGATATTATTGTCAATAGACATATAAATATATATATGACAGATATTATTGCCAATAGACATATAAATATATATATGACAGATATTATTGTCAATAGACATATAAACATATATGAAAGATATTATTGCCGGTAGACATATAAACATATATGAAAGATATTATTGCCAATAGACATATAAACATACATATGAAAGTTATTGCCAATAGACATATACATCTATATGAAAGATATTATTGCCAATAGACATATAAACATATATATGAAAGATATTATTGCCAATAGACATATAAATATATATGAAAGATATTATTGCCAATAGACATATAAATATATATATGACAGATATTATTGTCAATAGACATATAAATATATATATGACAGATATTATTGTCAATAGACATATAAAAATATATGACAGATATTATTGTCAATAGACATATAAACATATATATGAAAGATATTGTCAATAGACATATAAACATATATATGACAGATATTATTGTCAATAGACATATAAACATACATATGAAAGATATTATTGCCAATAGACATATAAACATACATATGAAAGATATTATTGCCAATAGACATATAAACATACATATGAAAGATATTATTGTCAATAGACATATAAACATACATATGAAAGATATTATTGCCAATAGACATATAAACATACATATGAAAGATATTATTGCCAATAGACATATAAACATACATATGAAAGATATTATTGTCAATAGACATATAAACATATATATGACAGATATTATTGTCAATAGACATATAAACATATATATGAAAGATATTATTGCCAATAGACATATAAACATACATATGAAAGATATTATTGTCAATAGACATATAGACATATATGAAAGATATTATTGTAAATAGACACAAACATGTCGCTGGAAATATGGTCGGATCCTTCTACCGCTCCAGAAGATATCTCACTACTGATGCAATTCTCTATCTATATAAAAGCCAAGTACGTCCAAGGATGGAATACTGTTGCCATATCTGGGCAGGAGCTGCTAAAAACAGCCTATCCTTCCTTGACAGAGTACAAAATAGACTTCGTGGCTTAGTGGGGGATGCCCTTTTCTCTACCCTGCAACCTCTCTCGCACAGAAGAGACATTGCGAGCCTATCCTTGTTTTATCTTTATTTCCATGGCAGGTGCTCGTCTGAACTCGAATCTCTGGTCCCCCCTTGCCAATCTTTCACGAAAAACACCCGTCTAGCTGAATCCACTGTGAAAAATTTCCCCCACTCTATATCTGTGCCTAAATCAAAACGTGGATTCCATGAACAAAGCTTCTTTCTTAGAACTGCACGCCTGTGGAACTCTGTTCCGTCTGCCTATTTCCCACCTGACTACAACTTGGATGTCTTCAAGTCCAACGTTAACAAATTCCTAATGAACCGCCCCCTTAAGTAAACACTGCATCAAATCTCCACACTAACGTAATGTACTTGCAATAATCGTTATCCCTGAGTGGCTTCCTGGCCTTGATAAGTGGTGATCACTGTGTAAAAAAAAAAAAAAAACATATATATGAAAGATATTATTATCCATATTCATATAAACATATATATGGAAGATATTATTGGCAATAGATATATAAACATATATATGAAACATATTATTCTCAATAAACATATAAACATATATGAAATATATTCTTGCCGATAGACTTAAACATATATATGAAAGATATTATTGCCAATAGACATATACATCTATATGAAAGATATTATTGCCAATAGGCATATACACATATATGAAAGATATTATTGCCAATAGACATATACATCTATATGAAAGATATTATTGCCAATAGGCATATACACATATATGAAAGATATTATTGCCAATAGGCATATACACATATATGAAAGATATTATTGCCAATAGACATATACATCTATATGAAAGATATTATTGCCAATAGACATATACACATATATGAAAGATATTATTGCCAATAGACATATACATCTATATGAAAGATATTATTGCCAATAGACGTATAAACATATATGAAAGATATTATTGCCAATAGACATATAAACATATATGAAAGATATTATTGCCAATAGACATATACATATATATGAAAGATATTATTGCCAATAGACGTATAAACATATATGAAAGATATTATTGCCAATAGACGTATAAACATATATGAAAGATATTATTGCCAATAGACATATACATATATATGAAAGATATTGTTGCCAATAGACGTATAAACATATATGAACGATATTATTGCCAATAGACGTATAAACATATATGAAAGATATTATTGCCAATAGACATATACATATATATGAAAGATATTATTGCCAATAGACGTATAAACATATATGAAAGA
This sequence comes from Euprymna scolopes, assembly GCF_053919585.1. Classification (NCBI taxonomy): domain Eukaryota; kingdom Metazoa; phylum Mollusca; class Cephalopoda; order Sepiida; family Sepiolidae; genus Euprymna; species Euprymna scolopes. The sequence continues at coordinate 32,976,256 of NC_136515.1, forward strand.
TATTATTGCCAATAGACATATACATATATATGAAAGATATTATTGCCAATAGACATATAAACATATATGAAAGATATTATTGCCAATAGACATATACATATATATGAAAGATATTATTGCCAATAGACGTATAAACATATATGAAAGATATTATTGCCAATAGACATATAAACATATATGAAAGATATTATTGCCAATAGACATATAAACATATATGAAAGATATTATTGCCAATAGACATATAAACATATATGAAAGATATTATTGCCAATAGACATATACATCTATATGAAAGATATTATTGCCAATAGACATATAAACATATATGAAAGATATTATTGCCAATAGACATATACATCTATATGAAAGATATTATTGCCAATAGACATATAAACATATATGAAAGATATTATTGCCAATAGACGTATAAACATATATGAAAGATATTATTGCCAATAGACATATAAACATATGAAAGATATTATTGCCAATAGACATATACATCTATATGAAAGATATTATTGCCAATAGGCATATACACATATATGAAAGATATTATTGCCAATAGACATATACATCTATATGAAAGATATTATTGCCAATAGGCATATACACATATATGAAAGATATTATTGCCAATAGGCATATACACATATATGAAAGATATTATTGCCAATAGACATATACATCTATATGAAAGATATTATTGCCAATAGACATATACACATATATGAAAGATATTATTTCCAATAGACATATACATCTATATGAAAGATATTATTGCCAATAGACGTATAAACATATATGAAAGATATTATTGCCAATAGACATATAAACATATATGAAAGATATTATTGCCAATAGACATATACATATATATGAAAGATATTATTGCCAATAGACGTATAAACATATATGAAAGATATTATTGCCAATAGACGTATAAACATATATGAAAGATATTATTGCCAATAGACATATACATATATATGAAAGATATTGTTGCCAATAGACGTATAAACATATATGAACGATATTATTGCCAATAGACGTATAAACATATATGAAAGATATTATTGCCAATAGACATATACATATATATGAAAGATATTATTGCCAATAGACGTATAAACATATATGAAAGATATTATTGCCAATAGACATATACATATATATGAAAGATATTATTGCCAATAGACATATAAACATATATGAAAGATATTATTGCCAATAGACATATACATATATATGAAAGATATTATTGCCAATAGACGTATAAACATATATGAAAGATATTATTGCCAATAGACATATAAACATATATGAAAGATATTATTGCCAATAGACATATAAACATATATGAAAGATATTATTGCCAATAGACATATAAACATATATGAAAGATATTATTGCCAATAGACATATACATCTATATGAAAGATATTATTGCCAATAGACATATAAACATATATGAAAGATATTATTGCCAATAGACATATACATCTATATGAAAGATATTATTGCCAATAGACATATAAACATATATGAAAGATATTATTGCCAATAGACGTATAAACATATATGAAAGATATTATTGCCAATAGACATATAAACATATATGAAAGATATTATTGCCAATAGACATATACATATATATGAAAGATATTATTGCCAATAGGCATATACACATATATGAAAGATATTATTGCCAATAGACATATACATCTATATGAAAGATATTATTGCCAATAGACATATACATCTATATGAAAGATATTAATGCCAATAGACATATGAACATATATATGAAAGATATTATTGCCAATAGACATATAAACATATATATGAAAGATATTATTGCCAATAGACATATAAACATACATATGAAAGATATTATTGCCAATAGACATATAAACATACATATGAAAGATATTATTGCCAATAGACATATAAACATACATATGAAAGATATTGCCAATAGACATATAAACATACATATGAAAGATATTATTGCCAATAGACATATAAACATACATATGAAAGATATTATTGCCAATAGACATATAAACATATATATGAAAGATATTATTGCCAATAGACATATAAACATATATATGAAAGATATTATTGCCAATAGACATATAAACATACATATGAAAGATATTATTGCCAATAGACATATAAACATATATATGAAAGATATTATTGCCAATAGACATATAAACATACATATGAAAGATATTGCCAATAGACATATAAACATACATATGAAAGATATTATTGCCAATAGACATATAAACATATATATGAAAGATATTATTGCCAATAGACATATAAACATATATATGAAAGATATTATTGCCAATAGACATATAAACATATATATGAAAGATATTATTGCCAATAGACATATAAACATATATATGAAAGATATTATTGCCAATAGACATATAAACATATATATGAAAGATATTATTGCCAATAGACATATAAACATATATATGAAAGATATTATTGCCAATAGACATATAAACATACATATGAAAGATATTATTGCCAATAGACATATAAACATATATATGAAAGATATTATTGCCAATAGACATATAAACATACATATGAAAGATATTATTGCCAATAGACATATAAACATATATATGAAAGATATTATTGCCAATAGACATATAAACATACATATGAAAGATATTATTGCCAATAGACATATAAACATATATATGAAAGATATTATTGCCAATAGACATATAAACATATATATGAAAGATATTATTGCCAATAGACATATAAACATACATATGAAAGATATTATTGCCAATAGACATATAAACATATATATGAAAGATATTATTGCCAATAGACATATAAACATACATATGAAAGATATTATTGCCAATAGACATATAAACATATATATGAAAGATATTATTGCCAATAGACATATAAACATATATATGAAAGATATTATTGCCAATAGACATATAAACATACATATGAAAGATATTATTGCCAATAGACATATAAACATATATATGAAAGATATTATTGCCAATAGACATATAAACATACATATGAAAGATATTATTGCCAATAGACATATAAACATACATATGAAAGATATTATTGCCAATAGACATATAAACATATATATGAAAGATATTATTGCCAATAGACATATAAACATACATATGAAAGATATTATTGCCAATAGACATATAAACATATATATGAAAGATATTATTGCCAATAGACATATAAACATACATATGAAAGATATTGCCAATAGACATATAAACACATATGAAAGATATTACAATGAGGACACCAACTGATTTTGCCGAATGGAGGAAGAAGAAAGAAAAGGAAAACATCTTACTTTAATGAGAGAGAAAGCCCATACAGATGCATTAAAAAATAAGAAAAAGAAGAGAAATAAATAATTAAAGCCAGTACAATTGTATACAATCTAAATAATTTGAAAATATCTTCCTCCTCGAGTTCAACTTCCACATCCATTAAAAAATTCCAACAAATGAAAAAAAAAAAAATATCACATGAATCATGACAAAACTGTTATTGAATTATTGAGACTCTCGCAACTTGGAGTTTTCTTGTGTAGATGTTCATGACACAATCTCACAAGAACTTTTCTCTAATAAACTCTAATCATATGTTGCAAATATATTTACTCAACTTTTAATTAGAATAAATTTTTTTTCACATATATTTTATGTTACAATTTGAGTTTAAACGTAAAAACCTCATTTTTTTTATACCTTTACTTTACTACTCATAGTTATACTATTGAATGCTTAACGGAGTTTCATAATTATCACTGATGTCACTTGGAGATTAAATGACAGAAGTCCATGTCACATGTTCTTTAAAATTTTTATTCTGAAATCATGGGATCATTAAAAGCCGTGCAGAGGGTTATACTTATACAGGGTGCCCACAAAGTCTCGCTACATTATGTAACCAGACTTCCACAAAGTCTCGCTACATTATGTAGCCAGACTTTGTGGACACTGTATATATATATATATATATATATATATATATATATATATATATATATATATACACACACACAGGGTGTCCACAAAGTCTCGCTACATTATGTAGCCAGACTTTGTGGGCACCCTGCATAACTAAATAACGATTTGCTGAATTAAAAGAAAATGCTGGAAACTTTTGCACAAAACAAATATTAAACCAAAAGAAAACTTTTCTTGATTCTGATTTTTATAGCATGCCAATACTTTTGTTGGCCAAAACCGTGGAATAAAGGCTTTTTAGAATTGTGAAACGTGACGAAGAAAGCAGAAGTGCTGTAAATATTGCTGCTTATTTTAAGATATTTATGACACATACAGACTGTAACTCTTTGTAATTATTTTATAATTTCTGCTTTTAAGGCTTAAAATACATCAAGTAAAGTCCACATTTTTTTTTAAATATTTTATCTGATTAACTCTGGAGTACTTTTAAATAATCTTTAGTCACAAAAGACATATATATTCGTTCTGCTTCATATATAAGTGCTTTTAATTATCATGGCTAGGAATTTTGTTTTTATTTTTGATAAATTCATTTCTAAAATAACACTTAATTTAATTATTTTTAATTAGGTGAAGTGTGATTAAATGCCTAAAAAATTTGGTACAAACCTATTCTCTCAGCAGCCCATAGTGTATGCTGCAAACAAAAAGAATTTAAAAAAGAAAAAAATGGCTGCTGCTTCTCTTTATATGCTGGCAATCTTGTCACCTTATATGCAAATGAGATACAAATACAAAAAGCCTGATTTTTCATAGACTGGGTTGATTTTGGTGTTGGATTTTAGAGGAACAAGTCTTGACAACAGTGTGTCACATTTAACCTCAGAAATTGTTAGTTGGAATTATGGCATAGTAGTGGAGCAGATTACCCAAACAATCGTTCATTTGATGATACAAGCATGAAATTTGGCATAAATATTCGCTAGATAGTAGATTTTAAGAAAAAAGTGCTGGCCACCTGAAATTCCAATATGGCGGCCATTTTCCAAGATGGCCGCCATAGGAGTCCAAATTTTGAAAAATTTCAGCATATTATTGTATAATACAGTGCGTTTATCGAGCTTAAGTTGGTTTTGTTGTCATAATATTACTCACTTTAAGCTCGTTCAGTGTTCTAGTGTTCCTGTAGAAGCTTGACAAGGGCAACTGCAAAGTTTAGTACAATGCAACCCAGTCTTTTTACATTTGCACCTTCCACCACAGTCAGTCTTGCATCCACATTTTGTCAGTTCACTGCAGCATTTTGAAATCGGTTCCAGTGAAGTCCACACAATTTTCCAAGAGTCATCTTCTTTTGACCATCCCCACTTTGAAGGACACTGAAGTTCTGGATCACGTATGACACTTTGTCCCCAAACATGACCTGCTTGATAGGCAGCTCTTTTGGCATGTTCCTTGAGTGCATTTTGAGTTGGTGGGATTAAGTTATATGACCTTTGCTTCCGTGCAAAGAGGTCAAGTCTTGCGTCATCTACTGATGAGGTTGCACTGGACCTATCATACATGAGAATTACATATTTCTCCAATACTTGTAGATCAGACTCCTCAATTTCAGATGGGCTGAGACTGAGTTTTGCAAATGTGGCTGAGACTTCATTAAATACATTCCATGTCTGCAAGGCTGTCTTTTTTCCCTTGCCATTGAAAGAAGATGCAACATCATACCCTGTGAAGGCATGGAAGAACAACATTCCCTTGGATTTCTCTGGTTCTAGATTGGACACAAGGTCATGTATAGGAATCCACCTGGTGTGTTCCCCCTTCCCGAATCTCACCCACATTTCCTGAAGACCAATTGCTGTGAGAGAAGGCATCATCGATATGGCAATTACTACAATGTCTGTGTCATTTGCATCAACCAGTACAGACTTGTAGCCCTCCTTAGCTGCATGCCAAGCATGTAAGAATATCCGTGTGTCGGCCTCCTCATGCGTACTGGGTGCCAATTCTTCTAAGCTGAAGTTGGTGTAATTGGCACTGGTAAGGACGATTTCCTCCCTAGTCACAAGGACTGCATTGCTTGTGGTCATTTCAGCTATGGCATCGGCAAGGAAGTGGAAGAGTTCTGATTTGTTAGTGCTGTCTCGAAGGAAGCTCTTCCAGTTTGTAGGTGGTTTGCTCTTTGCGGTAACTCTCCTCCTGATGGCCTTTCCACGTTTAGATCTAGTTTCTGACTTAAGGCTGGTCTTATGGTATACATCAAAAATGATATCTGTTCTCTTGTGAGTGTGGCTGTAGTTCTGCACCAAGGGAAGAATATCGTTTTGGGCATATTCCTCAAATGTCTTTGGTGTTTTTGGTGCAACAGCATTCACCAGTGAAGCCCCATCAACAATCAGTACATCAGATTCTGGCTTGGACTCTGAAAGCTGGACTTGCTCTTGGAGAATTTCCACAAGATCTGACTTGGTACTTGGACGTAAGTTACCATTCTTGCTGAGAGAGGGGGGGAAACGACTGGTTCTCATGCTTGAAAAATTCCTGTAGATCACAACCTCTAGTTTGGCAAGAGATGAAAAGGCGGGAAAACAGGTGGCAATCCTCCTTTAGCAGTTTCTTCTCAGATTGTTTGCTTTGGCCAGTCCCCGTTTTGAAGAAATCTATGCTGTTCTTCTTGATGGACTAGTAGAAATATTGACCATCGTTAAGTTTATCCATAAACGTTTTGAACTGTTCTTTCCCCTTCTGAAGATGTGTAGCAACACGTTCAGCCGCAGATGATTCTGCTATGTCCTTTGTGTCAAGGGTCAGCAGATCTCCTGTCACCTCAGTGAATGGATTGCCCATTTCCTCTAGGACCATGGTGAGCCTTTGAACCTTCTCAAGGAATGTCTTCTGAGCTGCAGGTGACTGTTCATGGTGACGAGTGTCACTCTTCACATCCTTACTCCCTGATGCTGTTTCATAGTCGGCCACCAACTTCCTTATTTCTGGCCCAGCCACCATCCATCTTCGAAGAGCTGCTGGATCTTCTGTCAGCCCAATAGCTCCACCATCTCCTTTGATGCTAGCATTATTTTGTTCATGGGCTTGGTCAATGGCGACTGATGAGAAATGCCTGTCAGATTTGTGAACTACAAAGTTTCCATTTTGGAATTGTTGTGCAACCTCTGGGTGTTGCCTCTCTAAGCTCATCATATCTCGAAGATGAACTGGAAGCCATCGTGCGTAATTAACACTGTTGTTTGCGAAAAAATAGGGTATCAGTTCTGCCAGAGATTCACGATACAATGCGAAATTTCCCTCTCTGAAAGCACGTATCAGTGTCAGAATAGTCAGCTCCATGTTCAGAATCAAGAACCAAAACTGAAACAGAGGACTCTCTTTACTGCGGAAGTCACACCACTCTTCAAAGGTGACAGTTTTCTCATCACTGTCTTCCTGTTCAACAAGATATGCACTGTAACCTTTCTTCAAGAGCTTGAATAAACTGCTTGCTGTAACCTGATGAGCTTGGCGAGTCTTTGTAACATTTGTAGCTGATAGAAATGAATCTGCAGAGCCTGAAGATGCTATTTCTGCCTCAACAAGTGCACCAGTCCATCCGCTGCCCTCTAACATTGACCCTATGAAGTGAATAGTATCAGTAAGTAAAGAATTGCCTTTTAGAAAGGTTTTATTAACTGTAAAATACACGTACGCTCTTGAAAGGATCGAGCGGGAAAATGAAACAGAGGGCGCTTTTATTATGAATGTCAATCCCAAGGGAGATAACTCTTAACAACAAATTAAATCATAACATTTTCCCCGTCCTAAAGTATTCAAGTAAGGGGTAATTAATTATAGACAAATTTTTTTTTTTTTTTTTTTTTTTTTACAATCACATAAGAATCATTTTATTTACAAATAACATATGAACCCAAACTGCAGTTTTTTCAGTATTTAGTCACAAAATCCTTATATTTACTAGGGAATTGTCGAACTCGGGACGACCTCCGCACAGATTGGCAGGAATGCTGATTTTCAGTATTATTTTTTAGTGAAATCTGATTTTCTTCAAGATCAGACGATTGATTTTTGTCTTCCTCATGACCAATGTTTTCATTAGTAGAAGGTTCAAATAAAGTCTCTGAAGTAGTAGGATTATTATTAGAGTTTTCTTCATTTGATGAGTTTGGAGCTAAGTCTCGAACGTTGACAGTGGTTTCAGTACCAGAAGGTAGTTGAACATAAGCGTAGTGGGGGTTGACATCTATTAGGGTGGCAGGCGTTACAGGAGGGTCATGTTTACTTGTTTTAGTGTGGTTTCTAATATATATTGGGCCTGGTTTAACCCAAGAAGGAATTGAAATTCCGGAAGCAGATTTACGACTATATTTAAATAGTCTATCATGGGGAGTCATATTAGTGGCAGTACAAAGTAATGATCTAATTGAATGAAGTGCGTCCGGTAGTATGTCTTCCCAATAAGGTAGTTTCATTTGATTAGAATGTAATGTTGTTTGAATGGCCTTCCATAAGGTACCGTTGAGTTTTTCAATCTGTCCATTACCTTCAGGATGATACCTACTTGTTTTAGAAGTAGCAATTCCTTTTTTGTGTAAAAAATCCTTTATTTCTCTTGCTAAGAAATCAGAAGCACGGTCAGTATGTATCATGTCAGGCAAACCAAAAATTGAAAAGAGTTTGTTTAGACAGTGGATAATGGTTTTGCTTGTCATATCTCTGCAAGGAAAAGCGAAAGGAAAACGGGAATACTCATCAATTAGAGTAAGTAGATATTTGTTGCCATGTATAGAAGTAGGTAGAGGGCCTTTAAAATCAAGATTTAATCGTTGAAAAGGTAATATGGCTTGAATGAGAGTCCCTCCATTGGTATTGGCGAATTTGGGTTTCAGTAATTGACAGGATGAGCAAGAGTCAGTAATATTCTTAATTTGATCCAAAGTAAAAGGGAGGTTCCTCGTTCTTATAAAATGGCTTAGTCTTGAAACACCAGGATGACATAATTGTTTATGTAAATCACGAAGATCTTGTAGATTGTAAGTAAGAGCAGAGATGCGAGAGAATGTGTCAGCAGCAATATTTTCAGGTCCAGGTCGATAAACTATAGTGAAATTGTATTGGGATAATTCTATACGCCAACGACATATTTTGTCATTCTTAATTTTTGATTTTCTTTTATTGTCGAATATGAAGCTGATGCTCTTCTGATCTGTGATGACTTTAATAACTCTTAACAACAAATTAAATCATAACACCCTATTGATTTAAAGGCTGTCATTTCAATATGTAGTCCATCAAACATTATTACAAACTTGTCCTCCCCATATATGTCTGGCCAATGCCACTGTATCTGTTTCGCCAGTGCATAGAGTGGCTGGTCTGCTGTTATAACGGGTGTTTGTCCTGGGTTGAGGAACGACACAGTTTCCTTGATTTTGTCCATAGCATGCTTTATGGTGGCAACACTGTGTGCTTGATCTCGCAGAAGGGGCAGAAAAGCATTTATACTAGTCACAAATTCTGCTCTTTAGTTGCTTGCATGATGGGCAGACCATGTTACATTTGGTGAACCATCTACATCAGTGGTATTATGGACCTTTTCCAACCATTCATTTTCAAGCTTGACCTCCTCTTGGAAAAGACTGGGATCTGGAAGTGAAAAGTCATCACGGATGCTTGGTTCTGGATTCTTCTTACGGAAGAAGGCTGGTGGAATATTTGTATATGACTCTGGAAGATCCGGGACCTTCTTCGTCCGACCTTCTGCAACATTGGCCAAGATGCGTGCTTCTCCTACATTATCTGAACTTGGGTGCTGGAACATTGAAATACTTGTACCATGGAAAGATGTGCTTGATGTTGTTGCTGTTGGGTTGTGATCTATGTTATCTACAGCAGATGTTGTGAACAGCCCTTTCCTCAAATTTGGTGGACACACGACATCATCTTCCACATATTGCTTTACAACAGTCTCACCCAACTGTCCTGATATTTCCAAAACTCTGTCATAAGATATGCTTATTCCATTCTCATGCAGCTTGTCGATCAGTTGTCTCTTTCTTGTCTTTGCAAAAACATTCATTCCAACATAAACAGCAAATGGTGTTTCACGGTCTTTGGCATGTCTTTGAGATTTCGAACCTTCCCTGTACTTTGAGTAACAGTTGAACTGCAGTAGTTGAGCAATGGCCACATCTGACTGCACAATACCATGATTCAGATGGGACCTTATGTCCACCCCATGCTCAATACTGCAAACAAACTGCAGAAGTGCCTGGGGAACAGCTTCCTCTCCAAACCCTTCTTGAAATGCCTGGCTGAATTTTGTCTTGTGAGCCAGCATCTCTTTCCGGATGATATCAGCAGCTTTAGCCAGATGAATGGCTTCACTGTACTTGCTAGCATCAGATAGAATGGTGCTTACATCTTTTCTGAATGCAAGAAGGACATCTCGCCCTTTCTTATCTGCTTCAAGCTCAGGGATCCTAGAGAGTAACTGCTCTTTTAATCTGGTAGAATTGACCTCTGGGGATTCCACACCTAGTTGTTGCAGCCGACGCTTGTAAAGTGAGGCTAGATCAGCAAGTCGAAATATCACTGGTGTTGTTTCTGTACCGGTAACCATGCTATCCATGATGTAGATCACAAGCTCTGAAAACGCTAGGGGGTAAACGTCTTTCCCTTGACCGCTGTCATTCTCCTCTTGCTTCATGACATTAAGATGTGCTCGCTCTGAGTTGTATAACTGTGCCAAGCATCGAGGGTGATACTTCAGCTCTTGGGCAACAACATCACCAGCACTAGGAGCTTTCCATTGTTTAGGGTCCGGGCACACTGATTAAGCCTTTCATTCAGCTGCATGGTCATTGCCTGTCTTAAATTTGATATTTCATCCTCTTCTTCACATAAGAAGCACTGTACCTCTGGAGTGTCTGAGGTCCTTTGTCTCTTCTCACGGTTCTCTTCTGTGCCTGATGTACTGGGGGTTATTTTCCTTTTCTGTCCTCTTGACAGCTTTGTGTTATTGAACAATAGTCGGCAGCTTTGGTGATATTTTGCTTTATTTTGTATCAGTGTGGCTTCTATGCCTTCTCCTTCATCTAACTGTGCTGGATTAAAGGGTATTGGCATATCATTAAGGGCATAAAACAAAGGCACATTTTTTGCAATTTTCGCATATCCAGCATAGTCCTGTTTCCTCTGGAATGAGCTAAGAGGTGAAATTAGAGTTTCATCTCTTTTGTCAACCTGACAAAGGCAACATTTATTCCAGTCAGTTGGCTGTCTAGTTTTGGCACCCATCGTAAGAGTCATTGAAGTGGTGTAGGCCGAGGATTTATCCTTTTACCACCTTACCACCTTTGCTCACTTTGATGTATGGGATACAGTTAGGTTCATGCTGCTGCCCTACACCTAACCCGATCGTTCATCCAATATCATTTAAATCACGTGCGATCTGTACACCATCCGGATAACAATAAAGCCCCTGTCATCCTTGGCTCGGCTCTCCCGCACTGGCACATCCTGTCAATCCAGGTGCGGCTATCCAACCTTAGGGGCTGGCTAGATAGCATTTGGGATACTAAACTGGAGTTTAGCTGATATTGAACCCCATGCTGAGTTCCACAGCAGTGTCTGTCACCAGTGTGCCCTGGTAGTGAGCGACATACACTCTCGTCATAATATTCTGCAAAATTCTCTTTCTGTGGAAAAAACGGTGGTACTTAATTTGATCCTCGTGAGATGTGCCGCCTTGGTCACAATTTCTCAATGGGTTGATTCAGGGGCTTGTATGGAGTGAGGAAGGTAACGGAATTAAGAACACCTGATTTCTAGCATGGTTTGTAAGCCTTTTTGGGGCATTTTATAGGCAAAAACAGGTTATCCACTTTGTCATCCTTGCATTAGCAGTCCTTTTTAGGCATAAAAGTTGGAAAAAATGAACGTTTATGGAAATTTATGGTTTGCTGGCGGCCATCTTGAAAGAAATGGTCGCCATATTGGAATTTTTGATGGCCAGCACTTTTTTCTGAAAAAGTAACTTACAGAGACTATTGATGCCAAATTTCATGCTTGTATCACCAAATGAACGATTTTGGCAAAAAAATCACATTAAGCTGCTCCACTATAGTGAACACGTGATCATTCAGCCTACGCTAGTTAAAGGACCAAGTTTTGGGAGCCATTTACATCCAATAATTTAATAGAGATTAAAACAACATTTCCTTCACAAAGAAATTATTGTATTTTTATAATAATTTGGTTTAATTAATAATTTAATTAGTAAACGACATCATAATTATTAATTTAACTTTCACGTTTTTTTTTTTAGGTAAAACAAAATAAATGGCATAATATATATATATATATATATATATATATAAAGGAGATTAGAACAAAGTCTAAAGAGCTGAGTGTATTTTAATGTAACAGTGAAATTACTAGTTTTATTAAAATACAGGAAAGAAAAAGTGCTCGTTGTAATTTAGATATATAATAAGCTCTATAGGTAAATATCCTAGAGCTAATTCAATATTAAGTAATGTGATTGATAATTTAAAATTTAAAAATCAGTTTCACAAGAAGGAACAACAACAAAATCAATTATCTGTACGATCGTTTCGGAAAACCGTGTTTTTATTGTGGTAGACATCAAGTTACGGACAATAATTATTACATATAGTTTTTTAATGTCAGCAAATTTTAAAGGGTTTTTATTAAATCTAAAAGACACCATAAATAAACCTAGCATTAAAAGTAATGCAGATGTATCTTTTAGTTTTTCGCCTTTTGAAATCAGGAACTATGGTTAAAATACTCATATGTGATGTTTGCTATAGCTTTTCACCTTATTGATTCAATAAGGTGAAAAGCTATAGCAAACATCACATATGAGTATTTTAACCATAGTTCCTGATTTCAAATTAATTTAACGGGTCAGTTATTTTGCCAGAATTCTTGTAAACTGGTGCCACAGAAGCAGTTTTCCAGTAGTCAGGAAAGCAAGATTCGTTAAGGTTGTAAAGTTTTTTGAGGACTGGAGCAACCTCAGCAAAACATTTTTTTAATAGTACAGCAGGGATGAGATCGGGTCCACATGCTCTTGAGGTGTACAGGTTTTTTATGATATTCTGCACCTGAGAAAGGGGTAATTTTCAAATCATCTAGTGTGGTATCAGTTTGCAAAGGAAAATCATGAAGTGAGTTGTTTGCTGTATCCAATGTAGAGTTTGAAGCAAACCGACTGGCAAGCATGTTAGCCTTCTCAGTTGCTGTGCAAACAACCTCATGATTGTTGGATAGTGGGGGAATTGTTGATTGCCATTTATTTACTACATTGTTGTAGATTTTCCAGAAATCACAAGTTCCTGATTTCTGCACTTTAATGTGTTTTCTGATGGGTTTGGTGTATTCTTTCTTAGCTTTCACTATTTCTTTCTTAAAATTACTTCTAGCTTCTATAAACTTTTGTCTGTTTGTACTAGACATGTTGGATAAATCAGTGGTAGGCATGCTGCCTTTGTGCAATGGTAGCTGCACAAGTAGAAGTAAACGATTGGGGAGGGTGAGGTTTGCTATAGAACTTCTGCATGGTAATATGAGCTTCAATTGCCATTTTGAACCATTTAGTGGTCTCATTTGCACACTATTCTGCAGGAAGAGAAAAGATATTTCCCCATGGGGCATCTCTGATAAGATTCCTGATGGCTTCCCAGTCAGCCTTCTTATAATACCTTGTCGTTTTGAGTAATAGCTCTTCAGTTGTGGGTAGAGAATTTAGGGCAATTTCAACCATTATCACAGCATGATTAGTATTTCCAAGTGGGCTATGAGCATTCGCTACACAATCATCGGGAACTGTGATCAGAAATAGATCTAGAAGTGAGGCTTGCTGTTGTCGGAAACAAAACTGTCAGTGATAGAGAATTAGATATAGAGAAGCCATGTGTTATGCGTCTTTGTAAGTAAAGAAACCAAGCCAATTACTGTGGTGGACATTAAAGTCACCAAATACATGTACTTGCGCGCTAGTATCAAGGGAGAGTGCTGTATCCATGCTGTCAGAGACTTGGTTGATTAGAGTACAATCTTGGGTTGAGAGAGAGCAGTAGAGAAAATATAAGTAGCTCACGCTATGTTGCAGATTAAGTCTAAAGCACATAAAAGCCTGGTCATCTGATTCTAGTTTTGATTCTCTAGTCAAAGGGAGGGTATTGGAATATAGACTCCAAGTCTGTGCATATATTTGTCTGAGTCAAACGGCAAAGTGGGAGATAACCAGGCATGTTAAAGAGGTTAGAGGGGATGGAGGAGTGTAGGTTAGTTTATCTTAGCACCAAGATATCCGGAGTGTTTGCTAATAAAAATGATTCAACAGCATCTAAATTAGTTATAATAGTTTAGGAAAACATCGATTTTCTCCTTCTGTTGCACGCATGCTTTTATGCCCTGCTTTACCGTCTGGACGATCCTTTCCGCTATCTTGTTACTTTGAGGGTGGTAGGGAGGATCTTGTAAGGTATGCATCCTATTTTTCTTAACCATTCATGTAAATCAGCATCCGCAAATTCTGGTGCGTTATCCGTCACCAATGTTCTCGGTATCCCATTTCTCAAAAATATTACTCTTAATATTTGTTTTACGGTGGTACTTTTTTATTAGGTATTTTCACCACTTCAGGCCAACCTGAATATGCATCTACTAATATTAACAATAGTTCTATCCCATTGACATAGGCATGATCCATGTGTACTCTGTTCCATGGTTCTGCTTCTCGGGTCCACACATGTATTTTCTTTGGCTTGAAATTCCTGAGTTCTGTGCATTTTTTGCATCTTTTTACATAGCCCAGCCACCATGCTTCCGATTTTAATCTTCTTTGCATAGCTGCCACTCCACAATGTACATCACCATGTACACTTTTTATAACCTGTCTCCTCTGTGTTTCTGGGCGAACTACCAAGTCTCCATTACATATTATCCTGTTTTCTATAGTTAGTTTATGTCTTATTTTTTTGAATGGTTTTAAACAATTTCCCCAGCGATTCTCTTTTATCCTCAACACTATTCTGTTTAACACTGGATCATTTGTAGTTTCAGTGGCCATTTTATCTACAGATATTACATCAGTTTCTACAAGGTGCAGGGATCTGTCTTCAAATTCCTCGTCGTTTTTGTTCTTATCCTCTCTATAAAATCTCAATCTAGATAAGGCATCAACGTATGGTATCGTATTCCCTTTAACATACTCAATGTCAAATCAAATGCCATCAATCAGATCGCCCAACGTAATATTCTGGACGTAACTTTCGGTAGTTCTTTTCTTGGGTTGAAAATAAATTCCAGTGGTTTGTGATCACTTTTCAACAAGAATTTTTTCCCATCAAGAACTGTCTTGCTCCATTATCCACATTATGACACAAAAGAACTGTCTTGTCCGTTGTCCACACTATGGCTAGTGCCTCCCTTTCTATATTAGAATAATTGTGTTCAGTCATTGTTAATCTCCTCGATAAGTACATTACGGGATGACCATCTTGTGACAAAATACCAGATACGGAATGTTCACTAGCGTCAGTAGTTAGGGTTATGTCCTTCTTAGGGTAAAAAATTAGTACTATTGGCTTTTTTGCCAGAATCTGTTTTAAGTTTTCAAAGGCTTTCTGTTGGTGTTCTAACCAAATGAACTCCGCATTTTTTTTCTTAACTTCACAAATGGTTCTGTCAACTCATTATATTTTGGTACATATTTTCTATAAAAATTTACCAAACCTAAGAAAGACTCCAACTCTTTTTTATTTTTTGGTGTAGCCACTTTTAGAATTTTCTCTATTAGCGCTTCATCTGGAGAGATCCCTTCCTTTGATATTGAGTAACCAAAAATGATATTTCATTACTGTTGGTTACACACTTTTTGTATTTACTGTCATGCCAGCAACTCTTAGCCGGTTTAGTATATTTTCAATTTTTTCTTTAAATCATCTTCATTTAAATCTCCAACACAAATATCGTCTTGATAACAGATGGTATTTTCCACATTTCCTATTACTTTTTCAATACCTTTTTGAAAAATTGTACTTGCCATTTAAATGCCATACAGCATCCTTTTCCACCTTAACAGTGCTATAGGTGTGTTTATCGTTGTCACTTTAAAATTTTCATCTATGGAGTCAGCTGATTTTAGGTCTATCTTCGAAAATACTTTCATTCCGGCAAGTTTATGTAAAGCTACTTCTACATTTGGAATAAGGTATGAGTCGGCGCAAACTTTATGGTTCACCCCTATTTTATAATCTCCACAAATTCTCAAGTCACCGTCTTTTTTTTAATACCACAATGGGTGATGCCCATTTACTTCCTCCTGAAGGGGCAGGTTCTAATAAATCTTCGTTTATTAACTTTTTCAAATTAGCTATTATTAACGGTAATAAATGCACTGGTACTTTTCACACTTCGTAGTAGGAGGGGGGAACATAATTCATAATTTTTTAATTTTCCTGTTTTTTCCATTTATATCTCATTAATCAACTTCGTTGAATTTATTTTTAATACGTCATTCCCCAATAGTCCATGCGTTTTTCGGCAATTTGTAACTATAATGAGTACTACTTCATATTTTTCTTTTAGTTCTATTGAACCTTCAAAGTAACCCATAATTTCTATTATCGAACCATCAAACTGATGTAATTGTATGTTGCTTTTTTTTTTAATGTGGTTTTCCCATTTTTTTCCCACAAATTTCTGTGTATTATGGTTACTTCACTGCTGGTATTTGTTTGCATTTCAACAACACAATTGTTGATTTTTATTTTTATTTTTGTATCTCCATTCCTTGATCCAGTATTTTGTATATTATCCTTCTTTGCATTAAAAATTTGTTTATTTTCATCCTCCATTCTTTCCACATTTTTCGTTTTACATACCTTTTTGAAGTGATTCTTTTTTAAACACTTTGAACACGTTTTTCCAGACGCTGGGCATTTTTCTTTTTTCCTTTCATGAATTTTTCCACAGTTCGTACATTTTTTTTCTGTTTCTGTAGTGAAAATTGAGTGTGACTCCAGTCACGGAGGTGGACTGCATGTGCGAACTCGAAACCTGAGCAATGGGAGATGAGAAGGCGACAAATAAGCAGGTTTGATTGCGCATTAATTTGCATAAATGAGATAATATAAGGCCGGGAGTTAAGATGTTTGAGAGAATCAAGCACTGGATGGAACCTGGTTAGAACGGAGAATGTTGCTGAGAATCCAGTCCAGGTTTGTTTGTTTTTTTTCAATTAGAAGCTATTTTGACGTTAAATATGGAACCAATGTGGCCGAGATGAAATGGAAAATTTTAAATGATTTGCGTCGAACCTGAAAAATTAAAAGTCGCATTGAAAATTGAAAAGCGTTGTCAAAGAGAGAATTCAATGAAATTTGCTTATATTAGTTAAAAAAAAAAAGTTGTCACTGTTAACAGAACTTAAAGATTCGATTTGGGCCACCTGTGTGTATTAAAGTCGTTTTTCAACGAGGAATTTAGAGGGAAATCCCGTTGTGCTGACAAGGAAAAGGGGTGTCGTTTTTAAACGATAGATTTATTTTATGAAAGTACAGTTCGAGTCGGATTTTATTGTTTGAAAAAGTCATCACTGTTAAAAGAACTTAAAATGCGATTCGAATGACTTGTATGCATTAAATTCGCTTTTCAACAAGGAATTTAAGATGAAGTCCTGTTGTGTTAAAAAGAAAAGGTGTCGTTTTTAAATGACTTTCATTTTTAATGAAAATGCAATTCGAGTCGGATTTTATTTCGTTTGAAAAAACTCGTTGCTGTTAAAAGAACTTAAAATGTGATTCGGACGACTTGTATGTATTTAAAAGTTATTTTTAAATACGGAATTTTACATGAAATCGTGTCGTGCTGAAAAGAAGAAAAAAGGTGTCGTTTTTGAACGATAGTTATTTTGGTGAGAATACAATTCAAGTCGATTTTGTTTTTGAAGAAAAAGTAGTCGCTGTTAAAAAGAATTACACTGCGATTTAGTCGACTTGTATGTAAATGAGAAATTTAAAAATCAATTTCTGTGTCTAGCTGTGTAGCCCCACTTGTGCTAAGTAGTTGAACGCTAGGTGTGTCTAGCCGTGACCATTGTCATAGATGGCCTGTCAGCTGAAAAATGACGTCATCGCCATAGGTCCTAGCAAGCAAGATAAGTGGAACACAGACTGTCGATAATGAGCAGACATTTTTTACAGAAAGCGTTAGAAAACTTCAAAATTGGATTAAAAAAGATAAACATGATACTTTGTACTGAAACTCATCCAATATTAATAATAAAATATTAATGATAAAAAACGAATTAAAAGAGAGAAAAGTTGTTAAAAAGTTTAAAAAGAAATGGAATACGATTTGATTTGTATGAAACTGAAGTTTATTCAATAGAAATAAATAAAAATGAACAATAAATATTTTTTAAATCAAAAAAACAATATTTTAAAAATCAAAACTGAAAAACAAACGATAAATTAGTTTAACTGAAAAACGAACAATAAATTAGTTTAACTGAAAAACGAAGAATAAATTAGTTTAACTGAAAAACGAAGAATAAATTAGTTTAACTGAATAACGAACAATTAGTTTAACTGAATAACGAACAATAAGTTAAAAATTAAATTCAAACAGATGTTAGTATAAACAAAGTTACTAAGGCAGAAATATTTCAAACATTGAATATTAAAACTTTTCAAAAATCTGTTGTAGAATTTAATTAAAAGTTTGAATTTTTCTTTTTCTGATATTTTTTTTTACTAATATTATCATTCTCTTTGCGACAAAAATTGTTTATAAGGGAATTCGATGAACTCCATATCAGCATTTTTCAATTTGCTGAATAGTGTGACCCTCATCACAAGAGTCAACATGAAATAATCGATTTTGATCAGCCAAAATATTTAAAGTTATGTACATGGCTAATTTTTTCTCATGAATCGAATGTAAAAACGAATCGCATTTTGTAAGTTTGTTTATAACTATATAATTATATAAGACAAAATTATTAGTTATATCATTT
The DNA here is from genome assembly GCF_053919585.1 of Euprymna scolopes. Taxonomy (NCBI): domain Eukaryota; kingdom Metazoa; phylum Mollusca; class Cephalopoda; order Sepiida; family Sepiolidae; genus Euprymna; species Euprymna scolopes. Next base: position 32,995,336 of record NC_136515.1, read on the forward strand.
GGGTATAGCAGAGAACCTCTGTTAATACTCTGAAAGTAGCTGTTTAATTCAGCTATTTCTTCAACAGCCTCTCTCTCCCGGATATTAAATTTTTGCAGCTATTGCATTTCAGTTTTTTAAAAATTGCATGACAACAATAACCTGCTAAATATAATATCACAGGAAGTACTTCCTTGCATTGATTAACATCATCTTCTGTTACATCTATGTTAAATTTATAAACATGTAACTCTTGCTCCCTTGTCATTTCATCCTAGTTAGTTTCTTTTAAATTTTTCAATTCAATAGTTCGATTATTAATTGGTAAGCTCAATTTTAAAACTGACAACATTCTGAGTTTTTTTTTTCACATTCATACACCTGACGTATCGATATATTATACTGATCTCCACTAAGTTGTCGATACTGGCCAAACCTTGCCTCAAGGTTATCTGTCTGAAACTGTTCAGTATATTTATATAATATTTAGTCAATTCTAAAATTGCGTAAGTAGTATTGTGCAAAGCAGTATATGTTTCCTTTGTTAACTTACCAGTTCTTCCAGGAATGCTATTCCAAGTTTCTAACCAGTCACAGAACACATTTAGGAAACTATAATTATCACTATTTAATGTAAGTGGATTAGCATATTTATTACGAAGTCGACAACCTTTATATGGTGTTTTCACATTCAGTATTGTCCACCAAATATAAAATATTGGAATGTATTCTGCGATTTCTGCATAATTTGGTAAGCATTCCTGTTTTCCTAAGGTTAGCAAACCTTTAATAGTATATTCGTTGAAAATTTGCAAAACACAAATTAACATTTTGCATTTCAAAAGTAGTCGGAGAAAGAGCTTTTGAAGTCAACTTATAGCAATATTTCACAAGTGATTGAGATTCTAGGGCATAAAGTTTATGTAAACTAGAAAATGGAGCACTTTGAATGTTATCTAATTCATGATTTCCATTATAACAAAACTTTGGGAACATCATGCATTTACGTTCATCTTTTTGGCCAAGCCAATTGTTTCTAATGCATTTTAATATATGCACTGAGTCGAATAAGAAGAAAATAGGGCTAGACGTTCTAACTGGATGGGGATATACAATTGAAAGCTTTGATGAGCTACAAAAGAAAGACATAGCTTTTTTATTTATTGCATTATTATCTGTTATAACAGATAATACCTTAAACCCTATATCTTTTAAGCTAATTATTACTCGTTTAATTATGTCAAATAAGTTCTCAGCTAGAAGACATTCAGTTGGCATAACATGCACAACATCCTTATATTCTGAGAATACACTGCTAAGCATAAAAGCAAATGCACTTGTGGCAGGTTCATTGCTGTTGTTAGCTAAGCCAACAATATTATCACCTTTATAATCAAGATAAGGTTTGAGATGTATTTCATCAACAAGTAAAGATACTGTGATGTCATTCTGCATTAGTAACTTGAACTTACTTTTAATATACATGAGAAAATTGTTATCGTATTGTTCAATGACAGGATTTATAGAAGTTGATAAGGTTAACCTTTGAATGGTTGAATAGCATGGTAAAATTACATTTTTAGTGTCTCTTAACCTTCTAGGGGAGCAGTTATACAATAAGGAAGAAAATACCATCATTTCACTCGAATAATTAACCTTATTCATTGTCATTATGTTAATTTGTTCATATATGAACTTAATGGCATTAAAATATTTAAATGATTCATCTTGCACTAATAGCAAAAATGATAAAATTAATTTTAATAAAGAACTTATATTAGAAGTTTTTATTTCCTGATCTTCGATGTCCATTTTTTTCATGTTTTCCATCAAAATCTGCAGAGTATTTTCCTCTGTTACATGTTTAGGAATTCTATACTCCCCTATAGCACTCATTTCCACATCACTACAGAATACTCTAACGGACAAGTTCGGTTCAATCACCATGGACATTTTTATTTTGGGGCATGGGCATCTCTTTATATGGCATATAATAATGGTATTGTTTTGCCTAATAGAAGTCCAATAATTTTTTATCTATAAACGTTAATTTTTTTTCTAAATCATCAATATTATGGAAAGTTTTACGTTTCCGTAACTCTAACTCGTCAGCAACACTTTCACATAATGCACGCTTAAGAGCAGAATTTTCTAAACGCATTTTCTTTGCGTTAAGAGACTCTCTAAAAGTGGTTGATGATGATAAATAGGAGGGACAGTTTGGTAATATTCAAGGAATAGCACCATCCTTAAGATAGGGATTTTTTAATTTAACACTAATTGTCTTTCCAGTCCTTTCATCAAATGCTGATGCCTCTTGCTGTATGTCTTCAGGTCGAAAATGAAGTTCACATACCTAAAGAAATAATTTAAAAGAAAATCGTACCATGTTTGACTTAATACAAAAAAAAAAAAAAGAAAATTACATGACAAAAAACGATAAAATAAAAAATTAAGGTAAATGTGCAGAATTAGTCCACCCTCGAAAAATCCTTTTAAATTATCACTTTTATAGGTTTTCGGGGGTGCTGAAAACGAAAATAACGTTTAAAATTGCGGCAAACTAGTAGTTTCTAAGATATAAAGAGATGTTAGTTAAAAAAAAAAGGGGGGGATAATTTAACCTAAACCACTTTATTGCCAATTTATTTATTTTTTACATGGGCAACGAGCAATTTTTTTTAAAATTACATTTTCGCCTCAAACAAGGCGAAGTGCCTTTTTGATGTAGGAATGAACACAACTAAACGTAGAATGAGCACCTACAGTTGACCCCCTCTCCCTGACAAAAATTCTGTTTACACTTTTTGAAAGGGGGTGCTCATTTTACGTTAAACTGTGTTCATTGTACATTGACTCCCAACCTCCAACATAAAGGTGGCCATACGCATTTTTCTTCGCTTTTATTTGTTAAAAAGAAAACGCCCTAAAAAAAAAAACGATGGCCATAAAGTGGGTGCTCATTTTATGTTAAATTTTTAAAAAAGTGATCCCCCATTTTTTAAAACTAACATTTCTTCATATCTTGGAAACTACTCGTTTGCCGTAATTTTAAACGTTATTTTCGTTTACAGCGCAACTAGCAGTATCAGAATTTTGGGGGAATTTTTGACAACCCTAACAAAAAACTGTGAATAACATATACAAAACTCGTAATTTCTCCATTTAAAGGGGTTTATTTATTTTCTTTATGGAATATACTTCCAAAATAAACTATTAAAATTGTTTAAAATATAATAGAAATATTATTTTTTTATTGCCGGCATTTTGTAAACACTTTTTTTTTAAATAAAAAATAATATTTCTATTATTTTTTAAACAATTTTAATAGTTTATTTTGGAAGTATATTCTTCAAAATTCTGACACCTACAGGGCCACAACATTTACCACAAATTATTATTAATAAACTTTTGGGAGAACAAAAGCGGTCATAAACTTAAAAAAAAAAGTTTAATCTATTTCATGCTGATATAAATATCGCATAGTAAAATAGTTGAACTAAAAAGATAAATGATTTTTCTTATTTAGAATTATTTAAACAAGGAATTCCGTTTTTACGATATCGGTTTTATTAAATTGTTAGGTGAAAGTACATAATATTTTCACCATTTTAAATAAGTTTCTAAATAATAATTTATTATTTCAGCACATAACTTAAATTACATGTAAAATTCATTTTTTATATACATACTTTCATTTTTATTTTAAAACACGTTCTAAAGAAATAAATAAATAAAAATAAAAAAAGGCGCATTTTTTTTTTTTTTTTTAAATATCTCAAACATTTTAAAACTTACTCTGCTATATTTAGATGGAGTAAAATCCTTTCTTTTTATTACATTAATCCACTGGTAAATTATTTCCTTTTTTTTGGGGGGGGGGAATGAAAACACAGCAACTTTTGGTCCATTTTCGTAGTTACCTCGGCATTTTGGAACTATACATCTCAACGGCATGTTTTAATGTATTTAACTCCCCAAAACTTTAAACCAACATCCGGTTTAGTCATGAAACACGTGACCAAATTTCAACTGACCGATGTTCATGACGTCACCAGATTAAATTATAGTCGTCGCTAGGCCATCATATTACGGTAGCCACGGTCTAACGGAGTGTTGAGCGCTAGGTGTGTCTAGTGGAGTGTTGAGCGCTAGGTGTGTCTAGCGGAGTGTTGAGCGCTAGGTGTGTCTAGCAGAGTGTTGAGCGCTAGGTGTGTCTAGCGGAGTGTTGAGCGCTAGGTGTGTCTAGCAGAGTGTTGAGCGCTAGGTGTGTCTAGCGGAGTGTTGAGCGCTAGGTGTGTCTAGCGGAGTGTTGAGCGCTAGGTGTGTCTAGCAGAGTGTTGAGCGCTAGGTGTGTCTAGCAGAGTGTTGAGCGCTAGGTGTGTCTAGCGGAGTGTTGAGCGCTAGGTGTGTCTAGCAGAGTGTTGAGCGCTAGCTGTGTCTAGCGGAGTGTTGAGCGCTAGGTGTGTCTAGCGGAGTGTTGAGCGCTAGGTGTGTCTAGCGGAGTGTTGAGCATTAGCTGTGTCTAGCAGAATGTTGAGCATTAGCTGTGTCTAGCAGAGTGTTGAGCATTAGCTGTGTCTAGCAAAGACGGATACTACTTCCCTACCCAGTTTATGAGCATGCGATCAAGGGGGGTGGGCGTGTAGTGAAAATTGAGTGTGACTGCAGTCACAGAGGTGGGCTGCATGTGCGAACTCGAAACCCGAGCGATGGGAGACGAGAAGGCGACAAATGTTCGATTGCACATTAATTTGCATAAATGAGATAATATAAGGCCGGGAGTTAAGATGTTTGAGGAGAGTCGAGCCGTTGAGTGCTCGAGAACCGGATGGAACCTGGTTAGAGCGGAGAGTGTTGCTGAGAATCCAGTCCAGGTTTTTTTTCGATTAGAGTTTCTATAGTATACGGGTCAGCCATTATTTCTTCATAGGAGTTTTTTTTTTTTTTTTTTTTTTGGTTGTAGGTATGTATTAATTCCTGCTGTTGTATAAATTCTAGACACATATTCAAGGTCATATTTGTAAGTTGCAACTGTTCCATTAGCTTACATCTTTGTGCCGAATTATGCATACCTTCACTCAATCTTAGTTGGATTAAGTCTTCTTCTGTTGTCTGTTCTTCTGTTCCTAGTTTTTCAAAGTCACGGTATTTACTCACACTTCTTAACCGGTGTAAATATTTTACTATCGGTTCATCCACTTCCTGCTTCATTGCCATAAACTTGGTCCTTTCTGCAATCACCAGTCTTTTCTTTGGCCTCATGTTTCCCTTGATAACCTGACTTATTTCTTTGAAAGTCATTTCTTCTAGTTCTCGAGGGTAAACCATTCTAGCAACCTTCATAATTGCTACACAACCGGCGTTAGCCATGAACAAGTTGGTGATTTCATTCTCCCCTCCCTGTTTTTTGTTGTCTTTCAACTTTTTTGCTTCTCACATTAGCAGCGAAGCAACGCATCCAAGTATCTACGTATTCCGGGTCTTCAAAGACCAGCGAGTATCCTATCGTCGACGCCATTGATATGTCGTGTATAACGCTAAGCAAGCGTTCAACAACCCCCCTGTTCTAGTTGGTGTCGGTTTATAAATATGAGCTATCTGCTCATATGTAAATTATACTTAATTTGCAGAATACTTTACATTTATGTGTCCTAAATTATCTATGTCCTCATTCCCAATTTTTCTAATCTGGTTTTGTGATCTATGAAAATATCTGATGCTCCCCCCCCCCAATGTTGAGAAACGTTATTTTAGAACAGTAAATAGGTTGGCAATGAACCAACTAACGTCATTTGTATCATTACTTATTTTTATTTTAAAAATAATAATAATAATGATGATGATGATTAATTGTATTAGTTTTAACGCATAGCAAACATTAGTAAATGATTTCATAATCACTATTTTTGTACAATGACTCGCCTTTCTCGGCAGATCTCATATTTTGGAAGAGATAAAGTTGATTTGTAATTGATTTAGTATACATTTTTTATGAAATTTGCTTGAGACAAACAACATAAATTTTGAGGAAGATAAAATCGATTTATCTGATAAGTATTTGTAGAGATTCATTCATGTATTTATAGTTTTGAAAGTGATGAACTTAATTTATGATACATTTTATAAAATTTTTGAAAGTGATAAACTTAAATTATGATACAAAAAAAAATAACATTTATTCTAATATTAGACATGAGGCGAAAAACGATTGTATATATATATATATCCAAGGTAATGGCAGGAACATTAGAAAACGACTTTCAGTCTGTAGTGGAATAGGACTGTAAATGGATGGTAACATTTAATGCTACTAAGACTAAGCTTCTTTCCTTTAAAAATTGCAAGAAACATTCTCGACCACCAGTTGCCATGAAAAATAACACTCTACCTGAGAGCCCACCATTCAAACTCCTCGGTCTAACATTCACAGGCAACATGACTTGGAACAAATACATTGAAGATATTGTCAAGGCTGCTGCAAAGAAGATGGGCTTCCTCTACTGTGCTAGTAAACTACTCACACCAGAGAACAGCCTATATCTTTACAAAGCCACCATTCGTCCATGCATGGGGTATTTTTGCCAGACCTTGGATAGTGTATCTACCACTAGTCTCTCAGTATTAAACAGGGTCCTAAAAAGAGTCTAAAATCTGTCAACCAAGTTTCAACCTCTGTCTCATTGCCGCATCCCTGTGCCTATTTTACAAGTACTTTAATGGAATTTTCTGTGATAGCCTCATATCACTTGTGCGTCTTCGGTGTACATACTCTCGGCTAACCTGACAAGCAGCAAAATTCCATCCCTTCACTATTGAGGTTCTTAGATGACAAAAAGTCTTCTACTCTTTCTTCCCTGGGACTGTGAGATTTAATTTTCTCTCTGTTCCCTGCTTCCTCGACTGTACTAACCTGTTGAAGTTTAAACATGATGCAGACATCTTGCTGCTTAACTCCCCACTGTCTCCTGTTAGACAAGATCCCAAATAGTAGCCTCTTATATTCCAAGTAGCAATATGCTTTGTTTGGGGATGGCAGAGAGTAAAAATAAAAATTAGATAATTCTGTAACTTTAACGTTGGTTGATAATTATGTTTTTACAAGGATTACAAAGTCAAAGGATTTTACGAAACATTATGTTATAATAGACTCTTTCCCTCTTCTCTACAATATTTACATCACTTCATTCCTCTCACCACTTCTTTTATCTATCATCGTTTATCTCTCTCTCCTTCCACCATCTAGAGCATTCATGTACAGATAAAATGTGCACGGTGACAAACAAAATTATCAAAATTTTAGTTGATTATAAACTAGCTGTCCCGAGCCAGTTGCCCAAAAGTATTTTTATTTTCATTTTTGTTTTGCATTTTTTTAAATTATTTTTTAAATATGATTTTGAAAGTTAAATTATTATAGTATCATTTGATCATTAAATTATTAATTGAACAAAATGATTATAAAACTATTTTAAGATAAGGGTGTTTATTAAAACAACGTCAAATTAAAATTATTAGTGTCAATAACTTATAAAACTTTTAATCTTTTAATCCAATGAAGATTTTCTAAAAACTTTTAAGTCAGAAATGACATTCTGTTCAACAAAATTTTTGTCAAAATTTGAAGGCTTCATGGAGTAATTCATGTATTTTTTTTTCTTCAGTGATTAAAAAAAAAAAAAAAAGATTTAGGTGAGTGACTAGTTTAGAAAGAAATCAAAATGCAATCTGTCCAATTTAATATCGTAATTAAATTATTTTTTAAGCAGGATTTTTAAAAATTTCGTTTTGCCTTTTTTATTTTAATAAATATTCGATCATAATAAATAACATCAATAATAATGTAGTTATCAAACCAGGAAACGCACATACACGTAGTTGTCTTATAATTTTATATATTTACATATATATAAAGTAAAGTAAATTTTCCCTATTTTATTGACCATTATAGTTTTCCATCTAAAAGCTGCATATACATTTTTGCTTTGTTTCAGTCACTTATCAGTATTTCGATTGTCTGCTGGCAAAATTTGTAGTTTTGTTTGCTTTCAGTAATATTACCTAATTAATGGTTTTTCTTTCTGCTTAGTATTTTCAACAAAGGAGTAGAAGGTATTAATCCTTTCACACAATGTTTTCAATATATGAAAAACTCTTCTTTGCGTACATTGTTAAATTCAATACGCTCATCAACTATTCAATTTCAATCAAGGCATCCACTAGCTATTACACAAAATTGGAAAAAAATGCTTTCTTTCTACAAAGTTTATAGGAGTAATTTCTTCTTTTACATGTGATCCTTCATGAATCGACTATTTTGCTTTCCGTTAAAAAAAAAAAAGAAGTACTGTTGCTTTAGTGGATGCTTCTGAGTAGCTGACCATTCATACATTTATTGATGTCAGCGTTTCGTTGAATAAGTTTACATTAGACTGGAACAGTGAAGGTTCCGGGTTCAATTCTAAGTTAAGGCATAACAAATTTTCTTCTTTTTCTTAATACAAAAATTGATCAACTTTGAATCATTTGAATGAAATTGCAAATATTTTAATATTGTCTTTTTCATGAGTTTTTTAATATCTTTGTAATTCATGACTAAATTATGTAGGAGAGAAATAAAATTTAAGGGATGCATGATACATGTTGAAAATGAGAGAAAAAATATCATACTACTACTACTACTACTACTACTACTACTACTACTATTAATAAAAAATCCTATAGTGTAACAAATTTAATATTTTCTTTCTTTTTTACATAATGCAAACATTATTCACTACATGTACATTGAAAAAATAAATTATCATTCTGTTTTATTGGTCATCCATCTAATAGTTACTTATTTGTATGATGAAAAACAATCATTCTGTTTTTTAATTGTTCACCTGTCACTTTCCGTAGCTATTATATAAAGAACTGTTGTCTCATTTTACTTTGGTTAAAGTTCACAAAAATCAAGCCCCTCACCCTTCTTGGAGTTAACATTTGAATTCTATATGAGATACATAGATGTTCCAATTTTCCATTAAAGTTCTTAATTTCTCAGAAACAAAGTAAGTAAAGAAGTTAAGAACATACTTTTCCTCTCCCCAATTGACCATTTAAATATGTTATAGTATATCTTTCTTTTTGGCCTCTTGGCCTTCCCAGATTCCAGGACAAGAATTTATCGAGTCTGTTGGAGTATCCAGCTTCATGTTGCTACTTGAGGTTACATTATTTGGAGAAGATATATATTCCTCCTAAAAGATAGTGTGGTTAGCGATACCGAGGAGATCTTATTTGTGCTGTGAATACTATGTGATTTTGAATATTTTGTCAGAGTTTATTTGTAGGGAGAAGTATTCTCATGCCAGGTTGTCCTGACAAATTCCTGTATAGAGAGACCTTACACATTTGCGGATAGTGTCTAATAAGCATTAAAGTTTCTCTCAAGTTATCTGTGTGTATGTATGACCAGCTAAAATCAAAAGCTACAAGACAAACTGCCATAATATTGGTATTGTCTTGACCGGCGTTGTCCTGGATAAATAAAATCTAAAGTTTAGGAAAAATATTCATTCACTGAAGGTCCACTGTGCCGAATTTCATCAGGGGGAGGCCTTTTTTCAGTGCTATTATGTACTAATTTAAATGATGATTCTACCAAGAATTTATTATATAAAGAAGAGTTGTGTGTGTGTGTGTCTTTTCAGCAAGAGGGGAATGATCTGGATGAAGAAGAAAGAGAGGCTTATAGAGAGAGAGAGAGAGAGAGAGAGAGAGAGAATAAAATGGGAGAAAGTAAAGAGAAAGAGAAATAGAAGTTTTAATAGAAATATAATAGCACTGTTAGTCTTATATATAAAGGAATTTTACTTCAGTTCAAACAGCAAATAATTGAATAGTTCAAAGTTGGACCTATGAGTTAATTAAGTATGAGTTTTATTAGTATAAAGATATTTGTCCAATCAGTTTCATTACTTTCTTAATAAAACTCAGAAACTACATAGGCAAAATTGTCATTTTCTATTTAAATTGATATAAATCATTTTTATTCAATAAGTACAACTTCATCTTTTTTTTATCTTGTAAAATGTCATGAAACCAAGTGAACCTTTCTAGTGTTTAAACCTTTATGATAGGAATTTCATTCAAGAGTCACTCTTTTATAGGAATGAAAAGCAAATGGATTATTTCCTTTTAAAACCTTTTTGCTGAAATCACTTAAAACACTTGTTGAAAACAACAGAAGTTCTTAACATCTACCATTACAATGTATACTTGAGATAATGAGAGAAAGTCTAAATTACTTCTGGTAAACTAACCATCTGTCCCCCTCCTCTCCTTTTTATCTCCTTCTCTCTCGGGTCTTATTCACAATGCCTCTTTTGCTTGACAATATTCTACTCTCTTTCAATAATTGAATTAAAAATAGTTCTACAACTTGTTGTAAAACTATTAATTTACTTGTATGGATGTTATTGACAAGAAGCACATTTTTAATGCTAGAAATATTTTTGTGGTTGGTTCAACTCATACATTTTATCTGACATTGTTGGCTTACAATTTGAATAATTTAATCTAAACTATGTACAAATTACAAAATAGATATATAGCAGTGTGGGGTGCTAAACCCCAGAAGTGTATCAACTTTCAAGCATATCTTTCCAAGCAACAGAATTATTGTAACATATCGTTTTTATTCTTAAAACTAAGTTAGCATCATATTCGGCTTAATATCTTTTATGGTGGCATGTGCTTCTAAACAATCTGTAGTCTAAAATTTAATTTTAAAAAATGAATACAAACCAGTAGCGAGAAGCGAACCCGAGAGCTTTCAGTTGTAGATCAGGAATCTGCCAATGGGTTACATCCATCCTGCCCACAGCGATGGTTGGGTTTCTCCTAACAGCTATAGAAAACAGGCCGATAGGTCATTCGATGTCAGTTGAGGATGATTGCTCGGGATCGTGTTCTATCAATTCGATGGTGTTGCTTGAGATTGTGTTCTGTTAATTTGACAGTGTCTCTTTGGCAGACATGAGTTCTGTCAGATGTGTGTTGGATTTTCATAATACAAACATATTTAACCACAAGCTATTTCGGCAGAGAACAGATCATGGAATCCGGGATGCTGAGATTGGGCAAAGATACCACCTTTTAGTGGAGAAGGTGATGTAGTAAGGTGGCTAAAATAGGTAAAATTGGTAGCTAAGTTTTATTCCACTTCTTCTATATGGAGATGTGCTCGCCCTCTATCTTGAGATGAGTAATGAAGAACAAGAAAATACAGAACAGATAGAAATGAGACTGGTGGCCGCATTCACTGAAGAGCCTTTTGAAACCTATGAAAAGCTACAAATCATTGGAAAGGTTAATCAGTTTATGCTTACGCCAGTGCAATCAAAAGATTGGTTGGACTAGCAGAATACCTAGGGATCATACAATTAAACTTGCTTTTATAACAGGACTTTCAGACGATGTATCTATTGCACTACAACAGCTAACTCATGTAGAGAGAATGGACATCAGCAAACTGATACCAACTACACGGCTTTTAGTCAACAAAAGAGTTTGAGAGATTGCAGCGAGTGCACAAAGTAATATGCTGTGAAAAAAGGCTAAAAAAGAATCAAGCCTTCAGTGGTTTAGATGTCGAGGACCACACCTGAAGAAAGATTGCACAGAGATACCTAGAGCCAGAGTAACGTGCTACAATTGTAGAAAGTTTGGCCACTTGCTAGGTATTGTCCTCAGATTCAGCGAAATGGGCAAGGAGGAGCTTCTGTGCCACAAGCTACCCCGATTACAGAATGAGGGTGCAATGCAGGCTTCTTCCTATAATAGAAGTGGTGGTGGATGATTCAGTAATGACTGCACTTGTTGATACTTAGTGCACCACCACTTTAATCAACTCCAAACTTATGAGTGGATATGGTAGGAGTGGCACAATGAAAGCAGTGGATGGGGGGGGGCATAGAATGTAAAGGAAACAGGCAAATGGAGATAAAAGTATGTGGAGTATGAGTAAAAGTATGGGTGATCTTGATGAATCACATCATTGATGGGATCGACGTCATAATTGGAATGGACGTAATCAATGAGACGTGAGGTGTAACTATAAAGAAAGCTGAGGTAAAGTTTGGAAATGTACATTGTGCCGTTGCTGCCCATCAGCTGAATGTTTGCAAAATCGAGGATAAAGACTTTGAAACAAATTCCGATGGAGAGAAATGGACAGTAAGATGGAAAGGGAAAGCCTCTAGTGTTACAGAATAGAGTGCAGTAGTATAGGAATTCTTTGGAAAGTGAGAAAAATTTAGAATTTGAGAAAGAGGTAAAAATATTAATATCGAACAGTATTCTTTTATCATGGAAGGGAGAAAGAAAAGGTGTGTTACCATTGATGGCAGTGTTTCAGGCCACAAAAGGGAAAGTCAGGCCAGTGTTACACTTTCATGACTTGAATCGTTTTGTGGTGTGTCATAGAGGAAGCGACATAATAGATGTGTGTGATAAAAAGATGAGAAAATGGAGACGGTTGGTAAGAGGAACCACCATTGTGAACCCTAAGTCTGCTTACCTGCAGCTACATGTGGCGAAGGAACTGTGACAGTACTAGCTGGTCTGTTATAAAGGAAAAACATATTGCCTAACACAGTTAGGATTCGGACTTAATGTTGCACCAAAGATTATGGCAGCCATTTTAAAAACGGCATTAAAGAAAGGAAGTAAAATGAAAGAGGCCACCGATTCATACATCGATGATATAATGGTGAATGTAACAAAGATATCAACAAAAGAAGTTGTGCAACATTTGAAAGAATTTGGGCTAGCAGCTAAATTGCCAGAATCCGTGGATGGAGAAGCGACTCTGGGCCTTAAGCTTATGAAAAATAGGATGGGAACACTGATGTTCAGGAGAGGCAACGAGATCCCAAAGGGGACGAGAAATTAGTAGGTGGGAATAATTTTCTATTTGTGGGAGATTGTTGGGACACTATCCAATTGTTGGATGGCTGCGATTTGCATGCAGTTATGTGAAAAGAAGAGCAAGTGGAGTAGACTGGGAGGGAAAAGTTGATTGCAAAATCGTCAGAGTTATGCAGGAGATTCTAGCTGAGGTAAAAAAAAAAGAAAAAAAAAGAGGATCCTGTTATTGGAACTTGGCACATACCTGAACCGAGCATAGGAGTGGTAGAGTGTGATGCGAGCACTATTGCAACAGGTGTGGTCGTGGAGATTGGCAGTATGGTGGCGGAAGATGCAACGTGATTGAGAAAAAATGATGATTTATAATCATATTAACATGACTGAATTAGATGCTGTTCTAAAGGGCATCAATTTAGCTATAAAATGAGAGATCTCGAAATAAGAACTGATTCAGCCACTGTACTCAGTTGGGTGAACTCTACAGTGGGAAAAGTGGAAGAACACGAACAAAAGGCGCTTGAGAAATGATTGTAAAGTGGAGATTAGAGATGCTTAGAGAGTTAATATTTGCATTTGAACTGCGAATAAAAGCAGTGTTTGTGCCTTCAGAGAAAAACAAGGCAGATGTGCTAACATGGATAAAGAAACGGTGGTTAGTTGAGAAAGAAGACGCCCAATATGCTGTCTAGGAATTGGTGAACTAGAAGAGTTGCATGGCATACACCACATGGGAGTAGAAAGAACATTATATTTGGGAAGAAATTCAGAAGGTAGTTAAGAACTATGTTCAGTGTCAATCGATCGATCCCACTCCAAATATACATAATCCTGGGAAAATTGAGTTTCAAAGAATTGAACATGATTAGCTATTGACAAAACAGTCATAGAGGAGCATACTTGTCAATAATTGTGGACCAAATAGACTGGCGATATGGAGGGAGTTACATACGGAATCTGCATCTGCAGCCGAATTAAAAAACGTGATACTTGAACAAGGTCCAGTAAGGAAGGTAATAATGGATAATGGCACTGCTTTTCACTCCAAAATCTTCCAGGCTATGCTTAAAAAATGGAAGATAAAAAATTGTTAAAGGGCAGCCCATAGACCTGGAGGAAATGGAATAGTGGAGTGACATCATCAGACAGTGAAAGCAATAGCTGAGAGAAGGATATCACCTGAAGAAGCCACATTCTGGTACAATATGGCCCCTAAGGTCGGACAGAGAGAGGACACAGTGCCACATACATCAATTTTTAATTATGAATGGAGGCACCCAAGAGATATGTCCCCAGAAATTGATGAGCAAGGACCAGCCAGAATCCAAATAGGAGAAGAGTTTTGGGTGGAACCTCCTAATGCACAATGCATGATGCAATGATGGGAGAAGAGGGATGATTACAAGAGTACACTCCCCTTGCAACTTGAGTGTCGATGAAATGCCACAACATATTTTAGACTTAAGGAACGTGATCCAGGTAGATAATGAGGATGTCGGTCTTGAGCCAGAGAGTAATAAACGTAAAGACTGTAAAGAGAACGGAATGTGCCTATCTAGGCACGGGATTATATAATGTGAAATGATCTTTAATGATCATGAAACAGTGGTGAGGAGCGAACCCGATACCTTTCGGTTGCAGATTGAGAGTATACTCGTGGGCTACATCCATCCTACCCACAGTGACGGTTGGGTTTCGCCCGACAGCTATAGAAAACAAGCTGATGGGTCATTCGATGGCCTCTCTGGCCTAGTCTTTCCTAGTCCTTATTTATTCCTCTTTCTCTCAAATCCATCCTTATCACTTTCTTGCATATTTTACTTAGCCTTCCCCTTTAAACTGACCCTATTATCTCAACTGTTCTACATTTACTAACTCTTGAGAGCTCTGAACTTTGTAGATTTAATCTTCATCTGAGGTTATCAGATCTAAGTCCCTCTTTATTAATCACATTACACATCAATTGTATTCATTCTTATATCATTCCTTTTCATACTCAATCCTCATTGACCATGTTTCACTTCCATACATCATAATACTGTATAGACACACATGATATCCCTGCTTGGATGGCATTCTTGAACTCCATTCACTTCTAACTTCACATTGTTACCTGCTCCACCCTGTGCTCTGATGATATTACCAAGGTAACAAAACTTCTGGGGAACTTCGATAACCTCGTCATCCAAATATACTTTCCTCACATCTGAGTTCTCACTATTTTAGACTTCTTGCAAACTGGTTATCATTTCTCACCTCACCAGTGCACTTCTTGTATACCTAATAATTATAATTCTTTAAATATTATTTATTGAAAATTTTAACAATTGAAATTTTTTAAAAGAATTTATATTTTCTTTCTTCTTACCATTAAAATAAATGTCAACTAAATATGACAAATCTCATTTCTTTTAAACTTATTTAAAATTGTAACAAAACATTTAAATTTAAAAATAAAGTAAGTTTTTAAAGCTATTTAAGCTGATGGGATGACAAAATTCGATTTTTAAACAATTCACTTTTAAATGGATAAAATCACAATTTTTTTAGTTTAGTGACATTAGTTAATTTTCAATTATTTTTTGAATTGCATTTCATATTTTCAGAATTGGACGATGTCGCTTAAAAAAAAAAGTATAACATATTATCAACGTGAATAAGCATACCATTATTATTATGATATCGATATTATTATTATTATAATACTACCATTATTCTAATATCATCATTATTATAATACCATCATTATTTTTATAATATCATTATTATGAAACCATTATTATTATTATATCATTATTATTAGGAGATCATTATTATTATTATTATTATACCGTTATTATTATAATACCAGCAGAACCTGTGGAAATTCCACAATTGTATGTTGCTATGACGCATTCTATGAACGTTGGGTGCGAATGTTGATCCCACCATATAATTGTATAACCTTTATTTAAAGTGAAACTTATTAAAGAATATATCTGATTGATGTAGTTTCGGAATAGATCTGGTTATGGAAGTCTATCACCAAAACTCTTGTACGAGTTGGTGACTTATTATGGACGTCTGGCATGAACACAAACCCCCACAATATTTATTCTACTATATTTGGATAAAACAGATCCTACACTCTGATCCGTGCCCAAAGGCCAAGAAAGTGTATTTTAGTTTAAATTTTGCATTCGACGAAACAGTATCATCAAATGAAATTTTAGCATTGCATCTTTGGGAATTTGATGATCCCATCTTTTAAAAAGGAGAGAGTGATAATGTATGTACAAACATAAAATTACCCTAACGTGTTATCATGTAGATGAACATGAGTGTATTTTAATTTGAATTTCATGCTCGACATAACGTCATCAGATGAATTTTTTTAATTACTAATTTTGCATCTTCAATGATAAGGCAATTTCATTTTTGAAAAATTGTGTGTTGGGTGATAACGTACGTACAAACACGAACTTACTTTAGAATATGAAGTGGGCTAGAAAGAACTAATATTTTAAATATTTGTTTAATGTTTCACCATGAAAAGTTTACGCTTTTGACATTTCATTCTTTTATCTTTATGCATGAAAATATCTATTCAATAATCAAACAATTTTTAAAAGGAATAAAATGGCGAATCATCATAAGAATGTCGATCATTACATAAATTTTGCTTCTCTCGATCAGAACTGAATGTATAAAGTATTAACACAAGAAATTTTATTTGGGAGAATTATAAATAAAAACCGTCTACATGTTGAGATGTAATCCATTTTTGGAATTTCTTATATTTTTACCTCATTTTATCTCCCAGACGAATTTCCTACTATTTTGGTAATTTTTCTAGCAGACAATTGATTTCCAATTGAAGGTATTATGACTGAATTCTAAACTCTATGGGGATTATCCAATTTCCAGACGGGAGTAATTAAAAATACAGATTGGTAAATAAACGGCTTAATATATTGATTGTTTACAAAGTAAGGTTTGAGTGGATGCTAAAGATATCGAACTATTGAATGTTGCAGATTAAATTAATAATAGACATTGCATTTTTTTTGTCTCTGGCATTTTTAATTAAGCTGTTTTTATTATTTTAATTAAACTTGTTTTATTATTTTTTATGAAACTTATTTTTATTGTTTTTAATTAAACGTTTTTTATTATTTTTAAATGAAACTTTTATTATTTTTTTTATTAAACTTTTCCATTATTTTTTAAATTAAACTTTTTTATTATCTTTTAACAAACATTTTATTTTTAATTAAACTTTTTTATTTATTTCTTTTTCATTATTTTTTAAATTATACTTTTTCATTATTTTTCAAAACTTTATTACATTTTTAATTAAACATTTTTTCATTACCTATTTTATTCTTTTTATTAAACTTTTTATTATTTTATTAAACTTTTTTGTTTATTTTTTATTAAACTTTTAAAATTGTTTTTAATCAAACATTTTTTAATTTAAATTCTTTCAATTTTTTTTACATATATATATTAAGAACCTTTCCCTTTCTTTTTACTAAGAGAAACTTGGGAACGGAAATGATATATGCCCAGTTTTGAACAGAAGAGCAATGAGACAAAAAAATGTCTGTATAACATGTATTAAATAAATAGTATTTTGTACTGACGAGAACACCAAAAATCAAATAACTATATGTATTCATCTCTCTAGCCCATAGTATTACCTTTGTTTTTTTACTTCTCATAATATTATTCATTTTTTTAGGAGAGGGGGGCTCAAATACGTGCACAGTATTGATTGTGTGTAAGTACAGTGAGATGTATTGAAATAATGTTCAGTAAATTTATACTCTTTGAAACTCTGAGGCACACCTGGCGTTTCCTGGGAATTAATGTACTTCTGCTCCAAGCCCTGAACTCCATATTACCATTTCTATTTTTAATTTCTATAATTATTCTAGACAATCTGGAAATCACTCCTGCTCAGGTGCATGCTATCATAAATCTTGACACTTCAAAAGCATGTGGACCCGATCTCATGCTGGCTGTGCTATTAAAAAAGTGCTCCGCTGGAGTAGCTCCAGTTCTCTCCAAACTCTACACAAAATGCCTTAATGAACTGCTGGAAAACTGCTTCTGTGGTACCAGTTTTCAAGAATTCTGGCAAAAGAACTCACCCAGTAAATTATTGCCCCATTAGCCTCCTCCTACTTTTCTCCAAAATATTTGAGTCCATAATTAACCAATCTCTAGTCCATCACCTTACAGATGCTAAACTTCTGACTGACCAAAAATATGGATTTAGGCAAGCCCGTTCCACAGCAGATATCCTAACTGTAATCTCTGAACGTATATACCATTCACTGGACAAAGCGGGGAAGGGTAGAGCAGTAGCTCTAGATATATTTAAGGCTTTTGACACGGTATGGCATGAGGGTCTCCTCAGGAAAATCAGATCATACGGTATCACTGGAAGAATACTTCACATAATTAAATCCTTCTTAGATAAGAGAAAAATCCAGGTTGTCCTCAACGATCATACATCTAAACAATATGATATAAATGCGGGAGTGCCTCAAGGGTCTATCCTTGGACCTCTATTATTCCTAATATTCATAAAATTGCCTCTGAGATGGGGTTATATGCTGATGACACCACACTCTATAACAGGCACGAAAACAAATGAACACATATATAAAGAAATGGCAGAAACACTAGAGGATGACCTCCAATCTGTAGTGGAATGGGGGAAAAATGGATGGTCACATTCAATGCACCCAAGACTAAACTTGTTTCCTTCAATAATTACAAGAAACCTTCTCTACCACCAATAGCAATGGTCAAAGACTCTTTATCTGAAAGTACATACTTTAAACTCCTTGGCCTAACGTTCACAGGAAACATGAGTTGGAACAATTACATTGAAAGCATTGCCAGGACCGCTGCAAGAAGGTAAGCTCTCTCTACCGTGCTAGAAAACTACTAACACCCGAAAGTATCCTGTACCGCTTTAAGGCCACCATTCGCCCATGTATGGAGTATTGTTGTCATATTTGGGCTGGTGCATCTGCTACTAGTCTCTCGCTCCTAGACAAGGCTCAAAAGAGTCGCCAATCTGATAGGTCCTGAACTGTCATCTAAGCTTCAGCCTCTGTTCCATCGACGAAATGTTGCACCCCTCTGCCTGTTCTACAAGTATTTTAATGGTGAATGCTTTGACGAACTGCAAGCACTTGTACCCCCACGACGTAAACACCCTCGACAAACCCGACAGGCAGCTAAATCCCACTCCCACACAGTAGAGATCCTTAGAGGTAAAAGAGCTTTCTACTCCAGTAGTTTCTTCCCCAAACCTTCTGGACTTTGGACTTCCATTTCAGGTCCCTGCTTCCCCAACTGTACTGACATACAGAAGTTCAAGTGTAACGTGAACAGACATCTTGCTGCCCAACTCCCTACATAGTACCCCAGTAGTTGTTGCCCCTGATAGTACACCAAAGTTGCAATGTGCCTTGTTTGGGGTGAAAATGTAATTAAAAAAAAAAATTTCCAAGTTATAAAATAAAGTAAAACTTTGTATTTGCTTTTTATGAGTGTCTAACTCACAGTTTTTAGAATAAATATGTTTGGGGAGGTGGAGAGGGGGGTAAATTCCTTGGAGTTTGTGAACAACCAAACAGACAGAAATTACCATTATATTGAGAGAGAGAGAGAGATGAAAATATATGCCAATTAAGCTATATCCCCACAAGAAATCGTCAGGCTAGAACACACACATAGACACACACATATATATTTATGTGTGTGTCTGCATATGTATACATGTAATTTATTTCTTCATTTTATTTACAACTAGCGGGGGGTATCCGGCATTGCCCGGGTGTTTGTAGGTGTGTGTGTGTTAAAAAAAAAAAACATTAAAAGGAAAAAAAAAAGTTTTAATAGGAAGGTGGGATTGAACCCCGAAGCCTTGATGCAAAGGTGGAAACTAAAGGGAAAAACAGCCAACCACCTAACCACCTTAAACACGAGGGTAGATGAATTGAGAAGCGTGTAAAATTAAGAGTTAAAAAAAGTCCAAGAGATTTGATTGGCAGGTGGCCGCTTTTACAATTACGTGGTAGTTTTTTTATTTACTGCGGGACTGATTTTGGCATTTGTTTACTTTGTTTCAATGCAGGGCACTTTTGGCTTCCCCCAGATGATGGGGTGGAAACCAGCTCCCAATTTAAAGGGGATCAAAGCTGCTTTCTTTTGGATGTTCCTGGCGATTCGGCTGCGAACGATGCATAGCTTTGAATCAGATTCGCTTTTATTATATGGAAAAGCTGAATCCACACGGGCCGATAATTTCAACATTTCAAATACTGAATGAAATGTAGGAGTTTACTACTTTATGAAATGATGTAGCTAATATATGACGTGAGTTGTGTTAGTGGCCAATTTTTGTGGGAAAAAAATGACATTAATGTGGATGTTTCCACTATCCCCGTCCTGGCAAAGAAAAGAAATGAAACTCTATTTATGCCCCCCCCCCCCGGCAATTGCAAGAACTGTGGAAAACAAATAAAAGAAAGGGTAGAGGGGGAATCAAGGAACTCCTGCATAATTAAATTAAATGATTTTTTTGATATAACGTTGAATGATTTTTTAAATATCTAAATATTAATATTTATTTGAATATATAAATATAACTTCAAATGATTTTTTGGTGCTAATGCAGAGAGGGATCTGCGCTATTTTTTAAATCGTATTTCCCTGTTTATGGTTTTTTTATTCAATTGTAAGGTTAAAGTACAGAATAGGTACAAAACATTCTTTCCTCTCCATGTTAAGAATGGCTTTTTAAATAATAACGTTATTATTTCAGGACTCTCTGCATGAGTACTATTTTTTGAATATATAAATATAACATTAAATGATTTTATAATATATAAACATTAAATGATTTGTTTAATATATAAATATAATGTTAAATGATCTTGTCAAAATGGAGGTACTCCTGCCTAATTTGACCCGAATTCTAGTCAAGCATGGATCGGGCGAGACCGGCAATCATCAGTGTCAGCCGAGTAGTGTCGGCGCAGATGCAGACTACTAGGAAAAAAAGAAACACATCTGCAAAAGTACTAATGCAAATAATCCAAAAAAAAAAAGAAAAAAATCCAAAAAAGCTACCGTGTAAAATGGAAATATGTTTATTTCATTTTAGTGTTGAATTTTTAAAAGATTTATCAACAATAAAAGCTTTTGTATGTCGTCTGCTTCCATTTAGATCTGGTTTTTGTAAATGTGATAATGACACTCTCTGAAATTCCAAATAAGAAAATAAAATAAATAATGAATAATCAGAAAATAAGAAGTCACCCCTCCTTAATATCACCTTATAAATTACTGTAAACATAACAGAAGAAAAAAGAAAACAAATCATATATAAAGTGGAGTAATCGTTTCCACATTGGAAGAACGCTCGCGGCTGAGACCGATGTTTGCCATTATCGGCTGATCCATGCGTGACTGGAAATCACGGGGAGTCGGGTCAATTTCAAAGAAAAAGAATAAAAGTCCACTTACTTTAATATTGGATGCATATAAAACTCTGTTTACCTGAATGTTGGCTGCTAAGTGTTTATCGATGAGGCTATGGTGGAAAAGAAAAGAACGTGGCATGAATAGAGTTGGGTACGAAAGTAAAAGATGTAGACTGTGCGAGTTAGAGTTTTTTGTATAACTCGGACTTAAAGGTTAGTTCGTTTCGTTTGACACAATGTTGTAAAAAAAAAAAACTAAAAAAAAAAAAAAAGAAGAAGCAAAAAATGGTCTAAGCAACCCTTCGAATCGCTAAGAAAAGAAAACAAATAAAAATAAAATAAAAGAAATGGCATAAGTAACCCTTAGAGTAGCTGCAATCCGACGGGAAAATGCCAGTCCCATTTTTTTTTAAGTAACTACGAACTTAAACCGGTGTTTCTTCCTAATGTCCCTTGTGGACGTATCCGCACCATTGTTAAATGGTCGCAGGGGGAGGATGAATGTAATAGAGGGAAAAGATTTTACCACTTCCATTGATTGTAACTGATTTTGGCTGTGAACTCTCAGCAGATAAAATATAGGGATCTAAGATTATCGAGGAAGTGGACAGGTAATATGCCGATAACACACCTCAGATATTGTGATGCAGCTTGCAAATAGCACACTTGCATAAAATGTCTTGAGTTTTAATCCTATTAAGGTCAAACTCGGAGGGGAAAAAATGAGTTCATTTTATATATATAGAAGATAGAAGAAGATAGATAGATAGAATAGATACGTTCTTTCAGGAATTCAATTCAAAAGAGCATTTTTACTTTAATGCTAGTTTTGTTTGTGATACTTTTTGAACAACTTGAATTATTTATACCAAAGAGCATTTTTACCTTTTTGCAATATTTTTTTATATATAATGGAGGTATGTTTCCTCAAAGTTGTGAGATCCTATTTATAAACATTGCTGATAGGAATTGACGAATCAAATTAATTCATTTTCTGCTATCAGCCAATCAAAAACCAGAATTGCTCCATAAAATTTAAATCTTTTTAGTATTCCAGCACATAATTTTTTCATGTCAACGAAAGAAGGATCTTTTGTTCTTTGGCTGCAAAATTATAAAGTTCAGAACCTATACAGAACAGCTGCCCACTAAGAATTCTTCATCTCCAGGACTTGTATAGAATAACTACTCATCGGAAACTCTTCTGAAATTAAACATTCAAGAGGTTATGGGCCCAGTAGTACCTTCACTTTGATGGCTCAGAATCAAAATTTGAATTGTGGCAAAATAAATTTTTAGGATATTTATGAATCCATAAGTTACACAAGGTAATTTAGGCACAACCTAAAACAGAAACGACCCTAAGTTTATTGAAAAGAATGCAACTGCCTTTGCAGAATTAATACAGTGCTTAGATGAGTGATAATGTGAGAAGCCTTGAACGATGGCTGCAAAGCTATGAACATATTAAGAAAGCATTATTTATTGAAAGGAAAACCCAAAATTATCTCTTCATATACCGAACTGACATCTCTAAAACGTAAAGAAGCCGAGATGATTACAGATTACAAGGGCCGAAACAACAGTGAATTCATTAAGTTATTAGTGACACTGTTAATCTCCATGGTCTTTAAAAGGTTGGTGAGTGATTTTAAGCCATTTACCACCGTGGTAACTCAGGAAAAACAACCCCATGACTCAATTCAAAGTAGCACTTAGAAGTTATGAGGAAACTGAGAAAATGATTACAGAAAAAAAAAAAAAACGAATTTACAAATATAAAATTTAAAAATACCCACTTAAAAACACCAAAATTAAATTATACCTTTACACCGAATAAAAACCACAACTTTCCAAAAACAATTTTTGTCCTAAGAAAAGGAATAATTGCTATAATTGTGGGCGACCCAATTACAAGAATTTCAAAGGGGACTCCATTAAAAATTTGGAGAGCTCCGTTAGTGAACCTACATTTTTATTTTTATGTATGTTTGACGCTTCAACAAACAGTAATGACTTTCTTGTTGATTGTGGTGCAATGGCTCATGTGATTACGAGGGAATCGGATTTTATCAGTTTTGATCCCAACCTCAATCCCTCAGAGTCATTTTGTAAAGCTAGCCAACGGCAGTTGAGTAAAAGATATTGTTTTAAAGAGAGGTGATGCTAAAATCTCGCTAAGGAACAATAAAAGTTAACTTTATTTCTGTATTCTGGAAAATGCTCTTCTAATCACAAAATTTAAACAAAATATATTTTCTATACAAGCCGTCATTAAACAAGTTGCAAATATAAGCTTTAGCCCCAATAAATCATAACTGGTGTACCCGAATGGAACTGTATTCGATATTAAAGAAAATGGAAGACTATGTTATTTCAATAGTGTACTGCCATAATTTACAGGCATGGAATAAAATTCTTTGGATTTTCCAGATATCAAAAATTTGCCGAATGTGGTTGATGAAATGAAAATAAAAACTTTAAAAAACTTGACAAATCCTGACATTTGTACACAAGGGAAAATAGCAAAGTCCCAAAACAAGATGCCAGACAAGACCACAAAAATCCTTTCACTGGTACATTGTGATTTGAACATTCCCATGGAACCGATGGACAGAGAAAACTTCAGATATGCATTAAATTTTGTTGATAATTCTGGTTTAATAATGGTCTACTTCTTAAAGAATAAATCTGATACCTTGCTAGTAACTAAAAGATATTTAGTTTACATGGCCCCTAAAGTGCAGTAAAGTGTATTTACTTTGACAATGGTAGAGAATTCACTATTAAAGACTTTGAACTTTTATTAATTAACCATCGTATCGAATATTAAAAATCGACCCTAATTCACCTCACCAAAACGGAACTGCTGAAAAATCATGGTGGACACTTTTTAAAATAGCGAGATGTCTACTCATTGAATCAAAACTCCCCAAAAACCTCTGGATGTATGCACTTATGGCAACTGGTCCTTACGCAACTGGTCCTTTAACAAAAAAACTATTTAAAACCCCATATGAAGCTTTCTGCGGTAGAAAACCAAATTTAAGCAGATTTGGCTCAACTTGCTTTTCATTTATAGATAAGAAAAGCAAATTAAATATCAAGATCGGTCGCAGTATATTCCTTGGGTATGATAAAAACAGCCCAGCCTACTTAGTATTTTTTCCAGAGAAAAAGAAAATAAAAAGAATCTGATATGTAAAATTTACGGGCATGTTTTATTTCAAAGACGTAAATCCATCATATGAAGAGAATAAATTAATTTTTTCTCAAATTCATAAAACAAATGACGACAATGAAGTCGCTGTTAACGAAGACAAGAGTATTAATAATAATGACAGCGATGATGATGATGATTAAAATTCATCAAAACCCAAAAAGAAGTAGAAAACGACCCAATATTTTTGTGGTCGATCATTTGGAAGATTATCAAGTCGACTATTGCTATTCCATGGATAATATCCCAAATAGCTTAAAACAAAGCACTTAATTCAGAAACTTGTCAGCAATGGAAAATAGCAATGAAAAACGAAATAGATGCTTTAACAGAAAATAATATTCGGTAGAGACTCTCCCAAAGCATAAACATGTCATTTCTGTAGAATCAAGAATGCGCTTACCTTCCCTCTCCACCATTATGGACCATTTAACTAATTTCAACACATTTATTCAGTAGCAATTAGTTGTATGCTAATTGCCATTGGACCAGCCTACAATTAGTCAGGGATGGTGGATTGTTCTATTTTGAGGTGCTTGATTGGCTAAATATGCCAGGAGGGGCAGGTGCCACTCTACAAATGCCAGCTGCTCTGGCATTCAGAGGTTTTACTGTTCTAGACTTCTGCCAGGAACTACACTCTGTCGATTATCGCATCCATTCAGCATAACATCTTCATTGGATTAGCTGGCTCACCCTAGCAATATTCTACATGGCGCTAAGAACAGGATTCGAACCTGTGCGAGCATTGCCCATTGGATTTTGAATCAAAAGCCAGACATAACCCAATCCCGGTGCCTTACCATTTGAAAGAACAGGTCAAGCAAAACCTCTGGAACGACGTGAGGAGGGGTATCATTGCTCCAGTGCCCGTCGGCACACCAACTGACTGGTGCAGTACCATGGTGATCACTGTGAAAAAAAATGGCAAGCCGAGACGAACCATCGACTATCAGTACCTTAACACACAGTGCAAACGGGAAACACATCATACCGAATCACCCTTTCGATTGGCATCGCAGGTACCGCCAAAGAAAAAAAAAACGGTATTGGATGCCGTTGATGGATATCACTTAATACTGTTGGACAAAGAATCTCAGCCACTGACAACTTTCATCACGGAATGGGGGAGGTTCATGGATCTCCGAACCCCCCAGGGGTATCTAGCATCTGAAGATGCCTACACACATAGATTTGATGAAATAATTGAGAATATCCCTGGCAAAATAAAGATCATCGACGACACTCTACTTTACGACTCGGATATCAAGGAATCATTCCTACACACATTCGATTTCTTGCTACATTGTGCAAAGAAGGGAATCGTCTTGAACAAAGACAAGTTTCAATTTTGCCAAGACGTTGTGCAATTTGGCAGCCTCCAAATTACACCCTCCGGGATAACCCCCCTCGGAACCAATATTAGACGCAATATCCAACTTCCCAGTACCAAAAAATATCACTGACGCAAGATCCTGGTCTGGGCATACTCGCTAGGACCAGTAATGCTACCATTCTGCGATCTTGTGAAAAAGGACTCACATTTCACGTGGAACCAGGACCTTGAGAATGCATTCAAGCAGTCGAAACAAGCCATTGTCGACCTTGTTCGTAAGGATGTCGCAACATTTGACAAGAATCGAACCACTTGCCTCACCCTTGATTGGAGCAAAAAAGGAATGGGCTTCCTGCTCCTTCAGAAACACTGTTCGTGTACCATGGAAAAGGCCCCCGTGTGCTGCCCAGAAGGTTGGCACCTGGTATTCGCTGGTAGCAGATTTTGCACTGACGCAGAGCGCAGGTACGCGCCGATAGAAGGCGAAGCAGCAGCAATCACATGGGCGTTAGAAAAATGCTGTGTGTTTGTTATGGGTTGCCCTAATCTCATAGTGGTGACGGATCACGAGCCACTGAAGGGCCTGTTTGGTGATAGAGATCTAAGCAAGATTCAGAACCCCCGACTGTTTAGATTGAAGGAAAAAACCCTGAGATACCACTTCAACATACAACATTGTCCTGGGAAATGGCATAGGGGGCCCGACGCTTTCTCCCGTAACCCAACGGCCGTGATGAACGCCCTCCTTGACGTATTTCCCTTCCAGCCTTCCAAATCAGACACTGCAGAATCCAAGAACCTCAATAGCATAGTTGAATCTACTGCTCTCATATCAACATTTGGGTACAATGACAACGTAGCGATCACATCACCAGGCACCATCAAGGCAGCAGGACGTCATGACCCACAGTACCAAAAGTTGATAAGTACGGTGCAGCAAGGTTTTCCTGAAACACAAACTCTCACTTCACCCAAAGTCCGTGAGTACTGGGAAGTACGGCACCACCTCAGCACCCATGATGACCTGGTGCTCTTAGACAGAAGAATAGTCGTTCCAAAAGGTGAACGAGGAGATATACTGCGCTGCCTGCATGCATCAGGGCATAACTGGAATGAAAGTCCGAGCAAACGAATCCATATATTGGCCTGGAATGAATGCCTCCATCCGCAATACCAGGGAGAACTGCATGACTTGTACAAGGATTGCACCGAGCCAGCCCTGGGAACCAATTACATTGATACAGTCCCCAGAGTGGCCGTTCCAGCAGATTGTCATGGATCTGTTCCACGTTGGTGACCACAGATACCTTGCTTGCGCTGACATATTAACTGGCTGGCTCATCTTGTATCACCTAAGCCAAGGGCAGGCAACCGCCTCTCGGCTCATCTCAATGTGTCGGGAGATATTTCAAGCATATGGTTCCCCAGAACTCAGCAGTGATGGTGGCCCGCCGTTCACATCCCTCCCATTCAAGCAGTTTCTAGAGAAATGATCTGTAAAGCACAGGTTATCATCTGTGGCCTATCCACAATCCAGTGGTCGAGCGGAGCTAGCTGTCAAAGCAGCCCAGAGGGTTGTAGATGGCAACACAGGACCACAAGGGTCCTTAGATAACGACAAGGCTGCCAGGGCCATCCTACAATACAGAAATATCCCTATACAGGGTATCGGCCTATCCCCAGCACAGCTTCTGCTCCACAGGCAACTTCGAGACTACCTCCCCTCTCACCCGACCTTTTACAAGCCACATCCGGAATGGATCGCCGCAGCCCGAAAGCGCAAGATAACCCTGTCTCGGCGCAACACGTGGCTCATAGAGATGTATAACCGTACGGCCCATTCTCTCCGCCCACTACAAAGTGGGGACTTGGTCGTAATACAAAGAAACAACGGTCTCTGGGACATCACTGGTCGGGTGATTGAAGCCCTCCCCAATCGGCAGTACTGTATCAGAGTTGATGGCTCTGGTAGAATCACCTTGCGGAATCGGCGGTTCCTCAGAAAACTTGAGACTCCCACATCTCCAAAGCCCATCCCAAGCATGCTACCAGGGGCCCCACCTCACATACCCCGAGTGACAGAGACAAACAGCCCTGTCGTACCAGACCCTCAATTTGACTTTCGGACACAGCAACCCGGCGGGAACATCACTCCAGAAGAAGTACCTGAACCTCCTAGACCAATGCCAGCCAAGTCGGCGCGGGCACTTGCGAGGCTATATCCACATAATCAACCTGGCCATGAGGAGCTCATTCCTCCTCGGAGGTCGTTACCCCCACGTGATGGGGGAGGGGAGATGTAGAATCAAGAATGCGCTTACCTTCCCTCTCCACCATTATGGACCATTTAACTAATGTCAACATATTTATTCAGTAGCAATTAGTGGTATGCTAATTGCCATTGGACCAGCCTACAATTAGTCAGGAATGGTGGATTGTTCTATTTTGAGGCGCCTAATTGGCTAAATATGCCAGGAGGAGCAGGTGCCACTCTACAAATGCCAGCTGCTCTGGCATTCAGGGGTTTTACTGTTCTAGACTTCTGCCAGGAACTACACTCTGTCGATTATCGCATCGATTCAGCACAACATCTTCATTGGATTAGCTGGCTCACCCTAGCAATATTCTACAATTTCTTCAAGATGGATCTTTACAAAAAAGATAACAGCGTCAGGTGTTGAACAGTACAAAGCTAAATTTGTTGCTAAAGGATACTCTCAGATTTACGGTATAGAATATTTTTCTATGTTTTCATCGACTACAAACCTAACGACAATCAGAATTTTATTGCAAATCGCATCGCAATACAACCTTAACAAATGGACGTAAAAAAATGCTTATTTAAATGCCACAATAGACTGAAATTTATATTACCCCTCCAGAGAGATCATTATGAAAAATAAAATTTGCTTGTGGAGGCTTAACAAATCACTGTACAGTTTGAGAATGAGCAGTCAATGTTGAAATACAGTATTTCATGATTATATGATTGAACAACAATTCAATCCATGCCCAGTGAAACCCCTCTTTGTATACCCAAAACAAAGATAATAAAACTAAAATTCGTATTTTAGTTTTATGGGTCGATGACATTTTAATCACATCAAATTGTGACATAATGTTAACTGACGTGAAGAACAAATTAAATAAAAAATTAAAAATGACCAATTTTGGCAAGATATCATGGTTTCTGGGCATACAATTTACTCTTGAAAAAAGAATTATTAAAATGAATCAATCGAGGTACATTGATAAAAGCCTATTAAAGTTTGGAATGCAAGAATGCAAGAAACGCTCTACACCAGTCGAAAATGATATCAATAAAAATACAGACACAGAATCTGAAACAATTGATGATAAACTATACCGAGATATAATAGGAAGCCTTATACACTTAATGACTGCTATGAGACCAGACATATGTTACACAATAACAAAATTATCACAAAAATTATCAAGACCAACAATGAAGGATTTAAACAGAGCTAAACAAATCCATTGTTATTTAAGAGGAATTAAGGTACAGCATTTAGTATTTAGAAAATCAACAAGTTCCCTAAAATTAGAAGAGTTTTCAGATTGAAATTGGGGAAACGATGAAGATCGAAAAAGTGTATCTATCAAAAAAATGGACCTATTATTTTATGGAAATCTAAAAAATCAATAGATTGTATCTCTCTTTACGTGTGAGGCAGAATTCATTGCACTCACACATACTGTGCAAGAAGCACTATATTTAAAAGCTATTCTAAAAACTTTTAACACCAGAATTAACTAAAACTCCTATAGTAATTGTGATAATCAAGTCAGCATAGTCTTAGCGCAGAACCCAGTAATTCACCAAATATCTAAACATATAGATATTAAATATCATTTCATAAGAAATGAAATAAAAAAGGAATCCATTATTATAAATTAGATAGCATCAGAACAAAATATCGCCGATAAATTCACAAAACCAGTGACAAAAATAAAATTGAAACGTTTTGCCTCTAAACTTGTCAGAATTTGACTTTAAATAACTTTTCACAAGCCCAGATATATAAAAATTGTTCTGAGCAAGATGTTAAACTGCAACCATTTTGTTTGTATTAAGACTTTAACATAAAATAAATACTTTTACTGAAATAAAAAAATCACTTTTTGAAAACATTTTCTTTGTATTTTTTTTTACAAATACTTTTTACACGATTATTTTAAAGTGCACATAAATTAAAATTGACTTTTTTTTTACTTTAATTTGTGCACGATACTTTCTTTCTAATTTACAGAAATTTTCCTATTTTTTTACTTTGTTTTAATTAACAAAAGATGAATTCTTTTTTGTGGATACATATTACATGTGTTTGTGTGTGTGTATATATATATATTAGAACAGGAATGCATTATTAAAATTTAAAAATGACTTCTTTTTTCACATGCTCACTTTTTCAAGGTAAAAATAAAAATCAATTTCTTTTATTTATCTTTTTTTACACACATATTTTTCTTTGATATTTGAACAAAATTAAAAAATGGCTTCCTTTTTTTTTTTTCCATGCTCAAATTTTAAGATCCAAATGACTAATGTTTTTATTTTACATATATATATTTTTGAAGAAAATTAAAAATGAACCCAAAGGACTTCCCCATTGTATAAAAAATGGGGGGGGGCATACTTTTTTATATATAATGAGGGTACGCTCCCTAAAATTTGGGAGATTCTATTTATAAACGATGCTGAAAGGAACTGGCAGATCAAATTAATTCATTTTTTTCTATTAGCCAATCAGAAACCAGAATTGCTCCATAAAAATTAAATCTTTTAACGTTCCAGCACATAAATTTTTCATGTCAACATGAGCAGGATCTTTTGCTCTTTTGCTGGAAAATTATAAAGTTCAGAACCTGTACAGAACAGCTGCCCACTAAGAATTCTTCATCTCAAGGGCTTGTATAGAATAACTACTCATCAAAATCTGTTTTGAAATTGAACATGGCTTCCAATTCAAGATACCTTAATGCTAGTTCAAAATAATTTCCTTTCACCAACCTAATGTCTCCAGATGGGGATAAGCATATATATCATTTTTAAAATATGAATGAAAGCCACTAGAGTCAAAGTGAATAAAGAAAGGAATATCATTAATGAAAAAATGGTGAATCAAATTGACAGGAGAAGTTGGAGCCGAAGAGATTAACTGATCAGATGGTCCTCCCAGTTTTGACTAGACATATTATTTGATATGTGTAGAATGAGTAATATTGGAAAATCTCCAAAAGTGAAGTTACTCTTCGAGGCAAACAAGTCACAAATAAAGTTAAAATCAATGACAGTTTTCATATATTTTCCGCAGCTTGGAAAACCTTCAAATATTGTTTGTTAATCAGATGCCACCTACGCTTGCTTGCCGAATGGATCATCACACAATGTTTTTTCCTTTGTGGCAAGATGAACAGAATGCTTCTTATATGCGGGTCATTAAAAAAGAAGAAAAAAATGACTTTATAATAAAAAGACACTCTTAAGCTAAATGAAGCAGCTGATGTTGGCATATTGAACTGAAAGCTGCTATGCTACAAGAGATAATCAGAATAACTAGATTGACTGAAGTGCTTTGTAAAACGGACAATGAGTATCTAGTATAGACTTTAAAATTGCCAAATCTTGTGAGCAACCGGCATCTGAGAGTTGATGTGGCCAGATGGTGAAGAATGAAATTCAAACTGAATGGATCAGAGGGTTGAGAACAGAAAGCAAGAATTCTGAGAAACTTGTTGCAATGAGGACTTGTTTTACTTTTGTTATTTTATTTTTGTTTCAGTTTTTATGGAAGTGTAATCTTTGCTTTTGTTATTTTATTTTTGTTTTAGTTTTTATGGAAGTGTAATCTTTGCTTTTGTTATTTTATTTTTGTTTTAGTTTTTATGGAAGTGTAGTCTTTGCAAGAAGAGAACAACACAGTTATCTCCCTTATTAAGATATAAAAGTTCTGTTCATTTGCGATATGTTCTTAGAGTGAGCTTCCTTGCGTGTTGTTGTTGATCATTGACTGGGAACACAAAGGTGGTGATTTGGGCAAACGCACGTCTGTCTATAATTGAATTTATATGATGAGTAAACTAACAATATGTGTACAATCCACCATTTTGTTGCTTATAAATTTATCAATCCATGCAAGTTGATCCAAGTAAAGTTTACATCAATATGGTAAAATGTGTTATATACAAGAGAGGGAAAAATTACATAAGAATTGATTTTGTTTTCTGTCTTTGCCTTTTTATGTTTGTATATCTTCTCGTATGCATTTGAATTTTTAATTCATGAAAACCCAAAATAAATGTTGATGAGGTCATAAGTCAAGTCAATTTTTTAAAATAGATGAATTTATAATCTTACATTGCCTTAACCGGCAAAGCTAAATTTCCAATTCAATTTTGATATTTTTATACTGATGTTTCTGTTTTTACTTTTTTACTTGCTTTTTGCTTTATTGAAGGATGAAATTTAGGCTACTAATAATATTAGTAAGCAGAAGAACTTTGCGGTGGTGGTGGTGGCGCTGATATTATTGTTAGTCATCTTAGAATTGGACTTGTGGTTGTGGATCTGTAAGTGAGCGTCTTGTTCATATGAG
Source organism: Euprymna scolopes (assembly GCF_053919585.1). NCBI lineage: Eukaryota > Metazoa > Mollusca > Cephalopoda > Sepiida > Sepiolidae > Euprymna > Euprymna scolopes. Next base: position 33,027,889 of record NC_136515.1, read on the forward strand.
TTATATTGTTTTAGTTAGCGATGAGTATGGTAACGTAGTGCTTTCAGGAACCGTACTGCTGCTGCTGTTATATTACTATCTGTTAGAATGATGGCGGTGTTGGTTCCATGGTTCCTTGTAAGTAGAGAGGTTTCTTATCATGACAAGTTTGTTTTCGAAATGGAGACTGTGAAAAATGAGAAAATCCTTAGTTAATTGAAAATACGAAACAATGTTTCTTTCTCTATCAGTTCCAAAGCAAAAAATATACAAAACAAAAACCCAACAAAATTCAGAATTCTGTCAATTTAATTTTAACTTTCTATTTGATTTCAAAACAGATTTCTTTTTTTTTTTTTTTTTACATTCAATTTAGTCGTATAGACAAAAGCAAGGTGCCCGATTATCCAACTGTAGGGGGAATACATATAGAAATTTGCAAGAACAAGTTCTAGCACATCTTTCTCGTTTTTATCTGAGGCAACACCATGTCCATTCCACAATGTCTAAGTCTCAATGAACTTTACCTTCAAAAACACGTAAATAAGGCATGGAATTGAAGTACACTTTCAGAAAAATTTATGTGATTAAAATTATGTTCAAGAACACACTGGAATTACCCGGCAAAATTCTGTATAATTTGTTTTATTTGCAAATAATGTTTTCATTAATAAAGTTGTCACTTGCAGTTTTTATTACTTTTTATCTTTTCAAATAATAAAGTTCTCAAACATAAAACCTTCTACTAAAACTCTGAGGAAAATTAAATGTGACCATCTTTTTCATAAAATGACAACAATGTTTAATTTTAAGTTAGAACATATTTACTTTCTACCATCGTTATTCAATAACTATATACATGTATAAAGAGAAGCTAATCTGGTTCTTGAAGCTTGTCATCAAAAGCTTCTATCCTACAATATCCATATTTCATTCTGAAGAACCAATTTTTCTTGAACCCTGTTCTTTTGCTGTAAAAATGTATTTTGCTTTAGTTTCTTCAAAAATTACCTGGAATATTGTCAAACTGGAGCCATTTTTTATTATCCCTCTTCACAATATCAATGACACACCGGTTCTTGTTAGATCTCTGAAGTTAAGCAACATTGAGTCTAGTCAGTACCAGATAGATGACTCTTTGGGAATACTAGGCACTGTCTGTGAGAAGACATTGACACCTTGCAAGAACTGCAAAACAACCATACATAGTTATCTCATCTGACCGAAATATACATGTGACTGGGGACGGTTTGTGAATTTAATATTCCCTTGACACTTCCCCCTTCAGAGGAAACCAGTTCAAGCCGCCTAGGTTACCCACCTACATCCCCTTTACACCATCAACTGCTTACATCTATATACAATTTCACTTATATAGATAAGTGAAATTGTCTGTGTGTGTGTGTGTCTGTGTGTGTACATATCCTTACCAAATTACTCTGTCAATTTTCAGTCTAAAGATTCGAGATTTGAGAGGAGTATTGAGATTTAGGAAAATCTTTTTAATCGATTTTCGGTCAGAAATTTGGCTTTCAAGTGGTCAAAGTTCAACGATTTGACCTTTGAAAACGCTAACAAACTCCACCGTCAATTTTGGGTCTAAACACTTGAAATTTTAAATGTAGGTTACTTGGACATGAATCAAACTTTTTAATTTGATTTGAGCCCAAAACAATAAATGTTAAGGGGTCAAAGTTAAAAAAATATTAACCTTTCAGACAATTTTTGGTTTAAACATTTGAAATTTTACATAAAGTGTATTCAGACATAGGGCAAGCTTTTTAATCGTTTTTTTGGCCGAAAATTTTGCTGCCAAGGGGTCAAAGTTAAAAAGATTTTGCCTTTCCGGTCTCTAGCAAACTATTCAGCCAATTTTGGATCTAAACATTTGAAATTTTACATAAAGATAAAATTAAAAATAAATGTATTCAGACATGCAGCAAGCTTTTTAATCAGTTTTTGAGCAAAAATTTGTTTGTCAAGTTGAAAGAGTTGACCATTGCAGACTTTACCAAACTCCTCTGCCAATTTTGGGTCTAAACACTTGAAATTTTAGATGTAGGTTACCTGGACATAAGCCAACCTTTTTAATATATATATTAGCATGGGTACCTGGCGTTGCCTAGGTCGACATAAAGTTCTGTTTTGAGCACACCTACTATACTAAGGATATTAATCATTTTCATCCCCCCCCCACGTAACAATTTCAAAAATAGAAGAACAGATAAAAACATGTAAATGTAATCGCCCCAAAAAGAAGTACGTGATACCCTCTCCACCAGGTGAGATTCTAACAATAGTAAAAATCATTTATTTATGGGCGTCCGAAATGGCTACCCTTAAAAATATGTGAAGGGAATGCGGTATTATATCGGAGCACACTTACACATTTCCTTTACTCTATCTCCTCCCTCTTTGCCGTCGATGGCCGTTCAACAGTTGACCGAAGTAAAAGATTCCTAAGGAAATATCATTATTTCTAGGAAATTCCTCCACCGGCAATGAATAACCATAAATAAAAAATAAGATTAAATAAAAAAAATAAAAATATTAAGTTTTCTTGAAAAAAATAAAAAATAAATTTTTTCATCTAACAATTTATGCTTTTCGTAAACATATTTTTATGTATTTCCTTAAAAAAAAAAAATATATATATATATATATATAAACTTTCTGTGCCCCCCCCCCCCAAAAAAAAAAAAACTTGACTGAACAAAAAACTTGTACTTACACTTAAGAATTTACGGTGCAAAATAGTAAAACTTTCATCTTTCCTTGAAAGAAAAAAAAAAACAAGCTCAAGGTTGATAAATATTTTGCATAAATAACAAAGCAAAATATATAAAATAGAATAAATAAAAATATTTTCAGTCCTTTGAAAGTAGGTTTTTGTTATTTTTGATTATTTACATTTGTATTTTTTTTCCAGTTTGTTTGTTTTTAAAGCATCTGTTACAACGCTTGGCTTAAACCGAGGATTGCCGGTCTCGCCCGATCCATGCTTGATGGGAATTCCCGAGAATCTAGGTCAACTTATGCAAGAGTATCGAATATTTAAAAATAAAGCAAAACATCTTTCTGTCTACACAAAATTATTTTTTCACGCTAGAAACGTCTTGCGATTACCAAATTAATTTATTTGGGAAGAGTTTTTTCTTTTTTTATCTTTCAAACTTGGGAACGTATAAAAAAAACTCATCAGGGGAAATAACTCTACTCATTTCATAAAAAAAATCGATAGCGGAAGTAATAATTCCAAATAAATTTAATTAAATATAATTGTTATTTAGAGTTGATGAAATAACAATCTTAAATAGAACAGTTAAAACAACTTTCTCGCTAGAAACTTAAACTAACATACAGCTATTTAGTACAATTGATTTTCCTTAATATATTAAACAAATGGAGTGACGTCTTAATCATATATTTTTTAAAGAATCATACTAAAGAAATAGATGAAATACTAAACTAACGGGTAAAGTATATATTAATCAAATTGTGAACAAACAAACAAAAAGACAGGAATACGAATTTATATATATATAGATACATATGCACATAAAGTTATGAACAGTACATAGGGCCTGCGCAAAACCGGGCTGAACTGTTAGTTGTTAATAAAGAAATCTATATTTCGAAATCTGTGAAATCACCTATTTTTCAATTAAATCGATTGATTGACTGCTCTAGTTGAGGACCCACTGTGGTGCACCAGGAGGAAATTTCACATGCCTTCTTGCAGTGACTTAATCCATAATATATTGTAGTCTACATTGCACTGTAAAGAACCTGATGTTGATTTTATGCATCAGGCCTTTCTATTTGTGTGGTGATAAAACTTCTCAAATGCATTTTGTGATGTTAGGCTGTATAAAGTGTTAACTGTGTTTAAAATCAGTTTATTCCATTTTTAATCGTATTTTTCAATTATTGATTAACGGTTTTCGATACTTATCAGAGGCATTCCAATACAGAACCTATCTAAGAACACTCCTAGACACACAAAGTATGTCTGTGTGAAATTTTGAAAAAATTGGCCCAGCCGTTTAGAGTCCATAGGGAACTCACAAACATAGTGTCTTTTATATATAAGTAGATAGAGATAATATCGGTTTCTGAATAATACTTTATTAAAATTCTATGGACAAAGAAAAGAAGCATTTAAATTGGATTCCATGTCAAATTCTGTTATTCATTGGAAACAAGCTCCGAAATTATTCCAATTGATTTCCACATAAATGCTTCCATCGCCTGCCAAGCTCCATCTTTTATCTCTTTCAAACTGTTTTTTAGTCAGTAATCAAATCCCTCTTCTTGTTTGCTTTTATTTCTTCTCTTTCTCTTTGTATCATTATTGAATTTACAGACTGTATGGCATTGCTCACTTTGCCGCAGGATAATGTTATCTGGATTTTAATTTTATTAAGGTTAAAAAAAAGGTTTAAAAAAAAAAATCAAAGAGTTGTTTTGAATTTTTTTTAAGCCAAAATAGTTGTCTGCATTTTCCTTTTTCTGTTTACAAAAAAAAAAAAGAAAAAAAGAAAAAAAAAGATAACAAATCAATGAATATTTGCTTAGTCATGTTATTTATTTATTTACACCGGCGGGGAGGGGGGCTTTTTATTTTCATTCTTTTATTTTTCTCATTAATTTCTGACTTTTTTATTTTTTATTTTTCTTGCTTTCTCTTTATTATATAAACGAACATCGTAATTCTGTCTGTCTAAAAGTCAGGAACTACACAAGATGCACTTACAAACAGTGCACTATCAGATTCAATGTCACCTCAACCTGAGTATAGTAGAAAAAATGCTGTAATATTCTTTCTCTTGAATCACCAGGGATTAAATTAAGGGTAACAAAAACACGACACTGAAATTAAATCAGTCAGATTTTTTTTTATTTTGCTTTTTGATGTTATATTAAACTAGTTGCTAAAAAAGAGAAAGGGGAGAAGGTAAAAAAAAAAAGATGTCACACTTTTTAAGTGTGCCTTTTTGTGGTCCATTGGCAATCTTAAACTGTTAGTCTTGCTAGTATTATATAACTTACTTTTGACTTCTTCACCTTTCGTTATTCTTATCAGTCCCCCTACTCCTTTTCTATTTCCATTGTATAACACAAAAAGGCACACTTAAAAAGTGTAACATCTTTTTTTTTTTTTTACCTTCTCCCCTTTCTCTTTTTTAGCAACTAGTTTAATATAATATCAAAAAGCAAAATAAAAAAATCTGACTGACTTAATTTCAGTGTTGTGTTTTTGTTAACCTTAATGCGTTAATTTAATCCTTGGTGATTCAAGAGAAAGAATATTACAGCATTTTTTTCTACTATACTCAGGTTGAGGTGACATTGATGCACTGTATATATATATATATATATATATATATATATATATATATATATATATATATGATTGTTGAGCTGGATTAAATCCGACGATATGAAATAAAATGGAGGTGGAAGGACCTGGATACTCAACGTTTCGCCCGATTTATGCGGGCTTCTTCAAGAGGGATGGTCATTGACGAGAGAGTCGGAGGATTGGGGCTATATATAATGATGGGGGAGAGCAGCGTGTTTTCCTTATGTAAATTAGATGTCGTATATACATGTATATACATTTTATGAGAGAAGAACTAATTAGAGTAAACTAGTGTAGTGGATTACGTCTAAAAGATAAAATATCGAAGAGATTAAAAATTGTGTTTGGAAATATAGCGATGATAGATTAAATAAATAAAATGACACGAGATTACGAAAGAATCTTTTTTTTCTTTTTTTTTTTTTTAAATTAGAAATAATTGAATTGGGATAAAATAGCGCAGTAATTTAAAAGATGGTGTCTAAAAATAAGAATAGGAGGTGATAAAATGGAGACCATTCCTTAAATAGCCAGACACACAACAGACAATTAACATTACTAACTAATAAAAACAACGACACAATCTATAAGAACCTAAATAAGACAGGCATTCAAATAACAAAACTAAACTCTTTAACAATTAGGGATCTAACACGTAAAATTATAACTAATACCAATATTAACACCAAAGCCGGAATATATTCCATACCCTGCCTTGATTGTGGAAGAATATACGTAGGAGAAACTCAACGTACTTTAAATAAAGAATATATAAACACAAAAGAGATATAAAAAACAACAATACACTCAACGCCATATTTTATCACATCATGGAAAACGACCATCATTTTGATTTTAACAAAGCAACTTTCCTTAAACACATACATAACAGATCCACACAACGTTTAATTGAGTCAGCTATAATCTCCCATTCCAGCAATATAATTAAGCAAAGAAAAGGTTTTTTCCACGTTGCTCCCTTTCTGTCGAAAATAATTATTAAAGAAAATAACTTAGACACCGGTTAAACGCAAAAAAAAAAAAAAAAAAAAAAAATTCGTAATTTCACTTAATTTTATTTTTATTTTACTTATTTACTGTATTTTATCATTATCTATTTTTAGACTCCATTTTATCACCTCCTATTCTTATTTTTAGACACCATCTTTTAAATTACTGCGCTATTTTATCCCAATTCAATTATTTCTAATTTAAAAAAAAAAAAAAAAAAAAGATTCTTTCGTAATCTCGCGTCATTTTATTTATTTAATCTATCACCGCTATATTTCCAAACACAATTTTTAATCTCTACGATATTTTATCTTTTAGACGTAATCCACTACACTAGTTTACTCTAATTAGTTCTTCTCTCATAAAATGTATATACATGTATATATGACATCTAATTTACATAAGGAAAACACGCTGCTCTCCCCCATCATTATATATAGCCCCAATCCTCCGACTCTCTCGTCAATGACCATCCCTCTTGAAGAAGCCCGCATAAATCGGGCGAAACGTTGAGTATCCAGGTCCTTCCACCTCCATTTTATTTCATATATATATATATATATATATATATATATATATCCTTATGCATTGTGGTTTTCTTTATTCCATGTTTTCTCTTTCTCTATTCGTTTTTTCTTTTCTTTTCTTTTGATATATTTTTGCCTTCTCTTCTTCCTTATTATTTCTTTCTCCTTTGTTCTCCCATTTCTCTTTTCTGTATTAATCTGTTTTTCTCCAGTTTCCTCCCCTTCCGTTATGGACTATCAACAGCTCAAAACAAACAAAACTAATTGAATTTGGGAATAATAAAGAGAACATCAAGGGCAAAGGACACAAAAATCGAATCGAGTTTTGTTCGGCAATAAACTCCACAGCGTAACAATATTACCGTGATTAATGTGGGTAATAAGCAATGCTTACAGCTATAATAATGATGCTGGTTGTTTGTTGCCATGAAAATTTGGTTGCATAAAACAAGAAATGTAAATAGTAAAATTTGATCGCATTTAAAATTCATGGCTTGTTTATTTTGACAGGATTTTAGTGATGAAATTTTAGGTATATTAATCAGAAAAACATTTTGTTATATTTTGAAGGAATTTTATTTAATAAATATAATTAACTGATAGGGAAATTTTGGAGTTGTGCTTTTGCAAGTGAGCACGTATCATTTGTTCTGCTCCCTCAGTGTGCCCACTGTGTGAGAGTAAGATGATGTCATTAGTCAACAATTAAAGAAAAGAGTATAACCTCCTTTTAAACAAAGTAACGGCAACGTCACACACTGCTTATCAGTGGCATGAGAAAGTTAAGGGTTATGCTACAAGAGTAAATCCCCAAAAAAATGTATTTGTAAACTGTTTTATTTTTGTTTATTGTAAAAAATTTTGTCAAAAAAAAAGTAGCTATTCTTACATTTTGTTTAGTTCTCAGTGAACTTTTCAAACATTATCATCACCTCCGTTCAATTTCGAAAGACAATGGATACACCCTGTAAGGTGTGCATGAAATTGTGAGGCAAGGATTGCGCAATCCCAGTAACATCCCTTTAGAATCATCACTGCTTTTCCAGTGGCAAGGAAAAGTTCAAGACGGCTGGAAACAATGATGAGAGGAGAGCACATCATCTGGAATTCCCAATTGGTCACCCATTTTAGTACTGACCAGGCTCAGCGTTGCTTTTCAAACAACTTATGAAAATAAAAGTATTCATATAACAATAAGTAGTAATACCATACATCTAAACAGAGCTGAGATTTAATGCTCCCAAAATGTATGTTGAAATCGTCCACATGAATCCATGACCTAATTAACAGCTTAAGTAAAAAAAATCAGTTCTAAGTAAAAATCGATAAAAACTAAGAATGTAATATTTCTATCCAATCATGGTTGATGGAATAAAAATCTTCCAACATGGATTAAATAAACAGTTCTGTTTGAAATTCTTCAACATAAAGATTCTCAATTGTTTGAATTCTTCAAACTACTGTATTCATTTTAACTGTTATTTGCACAACGTTTCGGTTGATATCACTTTTAGACCTACTTCAGGTGTATTTTGTTGAACTCAGGAATCTTTCTGGAGTCTGCACAGAATTTTGAATAGAAGCATGCTCTCTGTCAGTTCCAAAGAATCTAAATAATACAAATAATCAATCCTCATCTCAAAAATTAAAATCATAAAGATTCTCAAGTTCAAAAACACCAAATGGCCATCTGAGATTACAGCTGCTAAAATGAGATAGCAATAGTAGTCAGAATAAGTCATACAATAAAACTTCTAAAGAAAACTTGAAAAACAACAACAACAACAAGAAAACAATACAGAAATGCTATGTTAGTGACAAATATTTGAAATATATTCAAAGAATTTCATATCATCTCAAACATTTGACAAAACTGGCATACAAATAACATTGAAAAATGATATAAATCCTCACTATAAATGGACCCTTAAGATTACAATAGTTAATTAGATAATTCCTAGGTAAATTTTATAATGTTTTCTTGTTTATTTTTGTTTTGTGTGATTTAAAAGTGACTTGTGCTGATCAATTCTTCGTCTGTAGGGAAAATGACAATAATGTATTGAGCATAGAAATAAATTATTTTACTTTAAATTGTACAAATTATACACACATCTTTAAAATATTTTAGACTATTGTTAATGTGGATGTTCATCTCTGGCTCAATTGGGTAACTCAATTCTAGCTACACAAATGCAATCATTTCGATCACATATGTCATCAGATCAATCATTTTTATACCTAAGATCTGACTTTTTTTTTAATTATTCACAAGTGTACAAGATCTGCCAAAAATTCAGGAATAAAACTATCCCTTGTCAATGTGTGCACTAATATTCACAAAAAATAGCATCTTAATTGTGAAGTTAAAACAGAAATAAGAAAGAAAACGTCTTAAACAGAAAAGTTGAAACATAAAAAAGAATGAATGTAGAAAGCATTGTAGAAATCAGGAAGAAAATAAAATATTTCATAATGAAAATTGCTGTTTGCTTTCTCAATTCCCATAAATACTTGAAATGGATTTCTCCAGCAATTTTTTTCACTCACTAGCTTTTGTATAACTAGACAGATATATATAAAATGTTTTATATTTTATAGAGGAAATTAGACCTGGAGTCTAAAGAGCAGAGTTTATTTTAATGTATTAACGAATGTATTAATACTTTTAAAAGAACAGTACCAATAGTACTGTAGATATATAATAAGCTCAATAGGTATATGTATCCTAGAGCTATATTAATATTGAGTAAAATGATTAATAATTGTAAATTCTGAATCAGTTTCAAAAGGAAAAACAAACAAAATCAACTCGAGTGTACAATCGTTTCGGAAACGATGTTCATTTTATTAAAATTGACAATAATTGACAAAGGTTTTGTCTTGGAACATAATTTCCTTATCAACAAAAAATGGGGCGGGGAGGGGGGTAAGACACCAAAATAAAACTAGCATTTTTGTCGTAAGTAAGGCGGATATTCCTGCAAATATTTAAAAACGTAGAAACGAAGTTGTTAATTTTATGTTGATAAAGAAAATAGAAAATTAGGAATAAAATTAAGAGAAAAAGAATTTTTTTATAATAAAAAAAGAAATACCTTATTGAGCTTTATGAGAAAACTAGTTTTAAGTTCAGTATCTTTGGGGATGCTACTGTATCTTGTCTCCGAATGGTTGAAATAATTATTTAGAGTTTAAAAACGCTGTGCTAATGAACAGTTAAGATGCCTTTTCAGTCGACGCTAAATTTAAAATTTAAAATCTAAGGGAGAAAACTGCAGTTTTTGAAACGTGAAATAAAATTTAAAAAAAAAACAACTTTTAATGATCCAAGGGAGATAACTTATATATATATGTTAATAATAGAAATAATAATAATATTAGCGATAATATAATAAATAAAATAATAATGATAGTTATAATAATAATAATAATAATAATAATAATTTTAAAATAATAATAATAATAATAGTTATTAAATTACTAATAATAATATTATTCATTATAAACGATAATGATCAGATTAATAATATTACTTTATGGGAGTTCAAATCTGTCAAACTTTATCCAAGGTTTATGTATGCATCCAGAAAATATTTTGTCTTTTCGGTTTAAACATGTTGATTTATTATCATTGAATTTTAATATAGCTAGAACTTCAAATCTACAAAGGGCGCAGAATTTGTCATCAGGGTTATATGCTTTACAAGAGCCTAGTATTTTCCATTTTAAATTAAGAGGGATATTCATATCTTTGAGATGCCAAATATATTTTGCTAATGCTGTTTGTTTTTTTAAAGATCTTTTTCCGAAAGAGTATTCATGTGTGGAGATTCTGTATTTTATAAGTCCAGAAGAAGATCCAAAGTATATCGCATTTTGTTTAATAGCTGCTTTCAGTTTGATTAATAGTGGTATTGCTATGCAAGACGTTTAGTTGTACTAAATTGTTTGATGGGTTAATGGGGTTGTTGTTATTCATTAATTGTGTGTTGGTGTTAGTCTGTGTCAAAGGATTCATATGGTTGTTATTATTAGATTTAACATTTTGGATTTTTGTTACTGTGCAGCTGTAAATTACACTTTTTACTTTGTAGGTACCTTGTAAAGGACGTGTTTGTGTTTTTACAGTTACAGCTTGCCATAGTTTGTATATTTGTATTTTGTATTTTCTTAATTTTTTATTGTTGCTAATTATTTTTTGATACAGATTTGGCATTGTTGAATAAGATATTTTGATCATGTTTTTGTTAAATATATTACTGTATTTATGAGGCGCTTTGAAGTTATTTTCTAATATTTGGAAAAATTCTCTGGCTATGTCTGTTTTAACTTTTTTAGGGAATGGAGGGTTAAACCAGAAGGTGTCCCTATGTCTGTTTTTACATTTAATGACATGGTGTTGGGGTTTATTGGTGTTAATGGTTGATACGTGTGGTTTAACTCTCCATACTCTAAAAATGTTAAAACAGACACAGCCAGAGAATTTAATTTTTAGCTCGTAAAAATAGTGTTAAGGGTCAAAATTGAGAAAAAATGGTTAACCTTGTCAAGAGTGAATTGACTAACATCAGAGCATGTGTACATACACACTTTTAGCTTGAAGTCGCTTAATTTTTAGCCTCTTTTATCCATCTAGCGATATCTTAGATGGTAACTATGAAGGCTGAAGCGCTAAATGACAACTAAGTAGTGCTGTATGTATTGGCTTCAATTCCAGTTAATCGTATCAAAGTCATTTTTTTTTTATTTTTTAGAATCATTACTATGTATATTGGGTACAATATAATAATCAATTAAATTATTTAAGCATATTAAAAATCTAATAATAAAACAAAAATTAAGTTGCATACTTTACAAATTTGTTACGGCCTGGGCAGAATCTGCATTGGTTGGGCCTTGTACGTGTGTCTCTTTGTTGTTGAAACTACTTTAATAAGATGGTGACAGAGATTTTTATGCTGATATCGATAAGGCTGATGCTGTGATAATTACTGCAAATACATTTATCTCCTTTTCTGAAGAAAGGAAACAGAACAGTGTCGCTCCAATCTGGTTGTATTGACCAGATATTTTACTCTGAAGAGTGCTTGAACAGTGCTGGAGCTACCAGCACAAAACCATCGTCCGCTTCATTGACTTTGTTGCTGCTTTTGAATCAGTTGATTGTGGATTCCTTAGGAAGGTTATGAATGCCGACAGCATCCGACAAAAACTGCTCAACCTTATCAGGGCATACTACCACTCCACCTGCACAAAAGTCTACGTATATGGTCAGGAATCATGCTTTTTTTATATCCATACTGCATTTTTTTGCCCACACTCTTCAGTTATGCCATCGATTGGATCACATCCAAGGCCTTGACTAATTTTTTCAGCATAACAGTTGGTCATGGTTTCCAATTTTCAGACCTCGATTATATCAATGATAGTGCCATTCTGGATGAAAGCTTCGCTGACATCCAATAAGCTATAAATGAGATGCAATCTTATGCATCAATGATTGCATGAAGATTAATGCCAATAAGACTAAGCTTCTGACTGCTGGTTTCCTAACTGAAAGACCACCAGTTATCCTCAACACAGAAACCTTCGAAGAGGTCAATCGATTTAAATAGCTTGGCTCCATCATCACTGCAACAGGCCAAGAGAAGAAGATATCCACAATCGCCTCAGTAATACTTGTCTCACCTTCTGTAGACTGCGATCATGCCTCTGGTCCTGAAAAGAGATAAGGCTCAATACAAAGGTCAGGATCTACCAGGCCTTGGTCTGCACTATTCAGCTGCAAAACCTGGCCTATGTGTGCAAGTGACCTTCTGCATCCTACGTGTCTGTTGGCAATAATTCGTCTCTAACAACACGGTTCGGGCATGCTGCAAGATACACTCCCTTCAACAATCCCTCCTTATCAGATGCCTTTGTTGGTTTCACCATGCGCTTCAATGAAACCCAGGTGACCTTATTCATGAAGCCATCGACCCAACAGCAGCACCACCACCACCAGGCTGGAAGAAACGCTGCGGTGGCCAATTTAAAACTTGACTCAGGTCGGTGAAACAGAATCCCCCTGCCCCGTCTGTACAGGCTCCGCCGATGGAACTGCGAATGACTTATGCTTGTAACAGAAACAGCCTCCTACCACCGCACCTGGTCAGTCGTTATATGGTATACGGTGAACTTGCTGGATGGAGCCAGTTCAACTCATCCAGGATGAATGCCACAAGTACAAGTACATATTTGTTATAATATGGCAACAAAGTTATTTTGATGCATAGATTTCCAAAGAAATGGGTTTTTTGCTCAGGAGAAACAAGAAATTAGTCAATTTTTCAAATTAATATTTATAAATATTTGAAAAATTTACAGAACATTTATGAGCTATGTAAAAAGTAAAAAAAAAAAAAATCGTATTAGTGAACAGAAAGTCTTTGTATTGATGAATCTCTCTTTTTTTTATTTTCTTGTTTTATTTAAACTGGAACGGGGCATCCTACAGGTATTTCATAAATTCCAATCAAAAGATCTGTTTAAGATTCTAATCATCTCTTCAAGTGCAATTATGTCTATACTCATGTGTTTTGTCAAAGTGTGTTTTTGAGAAAAGTAAGATCCACAAAAAAATGGATTTCTCCTGTTTTTTTTTTTTTGTTTTTTTTTTTTAATTTCTTATTTTGTTCAAGCTGGAGATGGGGCATCCTACTGGATGCCAAAAATTCACCCACTACAGATACTTTCCAACTGAGAGATTTTTTTAAAAGATTCTAACTGTTTTTTTTTTTACTGCAACTGTTTGAATCTCTGTTGCACTTGGTTCACTTGGTATATTAGTCAGGTATACATCATGTTGGAATGGAATAGTAATATAAAAGTAATATAAAGGATATTAGCTTTCAATAAAATGCAAAAAAATCGAAGTCAAATATATTCGAAAATTAATGTTTGTATAGATGCATCATCTTTGACATCTATTTTAAGTGTGGTAGGGTTCAGTGTTAAGCTAACTATAAAGAACAAAGAAGAAAAAAGACAACAAATGGAAAAAAAATACAATTAACAAATAATTTAAGATATTGAAAATATTAAAAATTCAAAAAAGTATAGTTTTAAAAATTTCTATCACTATTCAGCATCATTGTATGAATCAAAAAATTCTATTGTTGGCATTGGTATTCTCAATATTTTTTTTAGTCAGAATTCTTTCTAGAAAAACATTGGGTATTTATGGGAGGGGCCATGAGAAGGTTGCCAACATCCTAACATGAAAGTGATTTGTGTGGAACGAACTGGATTTGAAATTGGAACACCCAGGTCATCAGTTCATGTCACCGTCCCCACACTTTATCATTATTAATATAAAGTTAGGTGAATCAATGCATTGAATGTAAAATATAAGTAAACAAATATAAATAGGATGTGAAGGTAAACTATTTGAAAGGTTGAAAATGAAGTTTCTGTATATAATAAGTGATATATTACTTAGGATTTTATTGATATGATACTGTCTTCAAAAAATCTTTGTAGATATTAAATCAGAAAAATTTAGACAAACTTGAAAAAAGATGATATACTGGAATAGAGTAGAATTATTTAAGAATTATATTAAAGGTTTCAGTTTTCAATTTTTAAATCTAATATTTAAATAAATATACTATATTAAATAAGTTAAGAATTATAAAGAAAAAGATAATTTATTGTCAAAATGTGTTAATCTCCACATTTTGTATGTGCAAACTTTGTCTATGAAAACTTTCAAAGCTAAAAAAAACTAAATAATAATAATGAAAACTTTTAACCAATTTACTTTAATAATTTATCAATTCTAAGTAATATATGCACTAAAACTGGGAGTTTCCTTGTTCGCAAGTATTCTTTTCCAGTCTTCATTTTCATTTGTCTTGCTTTGATGATGCTTACAGAACTCCCAGATATTTGTATGTATCATTTTTAACAAATGCTCTCATCTCCAGTAATTCCATGTCTCATATTTTTTCAAGCTTTCCCTTTTCATTTCTAGCAGTGCATACTTTTCCAATCCGAATTTCAAATTCTGGTTGTATTTATCAGCTTTTCCAACTTCAAAAATTCTAAAAGAAACTTGAAAAATATTCTAGTATGTCATTTATTTTTTTTGTAAATAGTTTTAAGTCATTCATACACATGAAAATAGTTGATTTTTTCTTCAGTGTCAGTGAATTTGTATCCAGCACTTCCTGAGTTTGTTGTTGAGTGGTATCATGATAAGCAATAATGGTGATAAAATTTCCCTGAAAAATATTTATTCTTATCTCAACCAGGTGTTGTCCTCCAGCTGTCAGTTCAAATCTGTATGTTTCCATTGCTCTATTCATAAGACTGACAATTTTGTCATGTATTTTATACATCTTTAAACACTCAAGTACTCATGTGTTTTTTTTTTAAATTTTTACTGCTTTCAAGATTTTTTTTTTCATTATTGTTGTCATCGTCAACAACGACGATCATCATCACTACTGGAAAATCACTTGCAATACTTTAATGTATATCTTTATCATGATACTAAAGCTGATTGAATCGAAACTTATTTCTCAAAGGTTTTTTCTTACACACAAACTACATACTATATATTCATTGGTTTGAAAAGAATTCTATTTCAATCGTTCTAATTAAATGTAATTTGTAAATTCTTCAAGTAACCTATCTCTTAAACGTATCTGTTTTCATTCTCACTCTCTATTGTATATCTTTTTAACACACTCTCTCTTAGGTAAATTTTTACAATTGCAACTCAACACTCACCTTTAAATTGACGTCTTTTATAAGTTTTCGAGTCTGCTGAAAACGAATATTACATTCAATTTGGAGCAGACAAGTAGTTTTCTAAATATTAAGACATATTTTTCAATGTAATGATGAATTTCAATGGTCGTCGCCATTCTTTACATAGTGTTTTGTAACACGCATGTGAATTTGTGCTTGTTCAGTTGAAAGCCATAGCTGCCAATGAAAACATAAGGGATTACGGTAATGTTGAAGATTCGCCTTCCTTTGTTTACAAAGCCATTTGCCGGAGGTGACGTCCGACATATTTTTAGCGAATTTAGGAAAACTCGTCCCGGGAAAACTCGTCTCCGGAAAACTCGTCTCCGGAAAACTTGTCCCCTTTCGCTAGGTAGGAAAACTGGTCCCTTATTGAATAAATATCGTTTGAAAACACATTTTATGATCGTTCTTGAAGGAGATATTGTTTTTTAAAATAAACTATAGCCCCCACCATAATATTTTTAAAAAAATATTTTTACTTGTTTAATGTTTTTTTTTTTTTAATAAAATCGATTTTCTAAGTGTCCGTTTTCTACCTAACTGGCTAAGTTCTTAGTGGTTTAACTTATTTTAAAGCGTTTATTATGTTCATATAAAGTTAATTACAATTTTTTTTTTTGTTCTTATTTTAACGATGTTTTTTGGAGTCATAAAAACAATAAAAAAAACAAAACCCCAAAATTCAAAAACAGGGAGCGATTCGATTCTTCGTTACGCTTTTGGTTTTGTTTTTTAATTATGATAGTTTTTTGTTGTTATATTTTTGTTTTCTGTCATACCAAATGCACTCATGCGTTATTTAAAATTATGATTTTATCAATTATCAACATTTATTGTCGTCCTGTCAAATTTTGCAAAAATTAACTAATAAATTAAAAGCGAAATATTTTTTTGGCGCGAGAGATGCCATGTGCTAACAATCTCTCGTTAACTCATTTTTAATTTTTTTAATTTTTACTTCAAAATTCTAAAATCAATCATTAAGAGAGAAAGTAATCACTAAATAAATTTATTAATCAATTTTATTGGAAACTCCGCTATCGTTTATCAAGAATCTTTTTAATTTCATTTTTTGTTGGTTGCTTTTCGAAGGGAGATATAGGTTTTATCCCCCCTCTCTCTCTAAATTATATTTTAAAAAATATTAAAATTTAGTATTTTCTTTTTAAAACCAAATCTCCCTCAGTAATTTCTTTAATTTTCTATTTTTTAGCGATTATTAAGACCCCCTAAGATGTGTTATACCGGGCATTATTTCTCGTTCTTCCGTAACACTCGACCGACATGTTTTTTGTTTGTTTTCTGTTTTTTTTTCTTTACCAAATAAACGATTCCAAATAAATTAAATAAACAACATAGTCGGCGAGGTAGAAAAATCGATTTTACCCTTTTATAAGCAACACTAACAGTATATAAGTAAATTCTTTTTATATTAATATAAAAAAAAAATAGTCTCGTTTATGAACATAATAAACGCTTTTATTAAAAACACAAAAAAAAACATTAAACAAGTAAAAATATTTAAAAAAGGTACTAGTGCATGAGCTGGCCTGGGCGTGGCTTATCACTCGCTCGGATTTCTCCGTAAAATGACGTCACATGCTGCCAGCTGACGGAGAAAGCGGAAGGGAGGGGGGGGGAGAAAACGCGAAAAATAAATGGCCGACTGGGGTCAGAGAAAAACATGCAATGTTTACCGATGTATTGAAAATTCTAAATGGCGCCCGACTCTCTCTCGGAGAGGTAAGCTTGGGAAAAGGTATTATAAATAATAAACTAGACAAAATACTGTTAGAAATTCGCTCAATATATGTTACCGTGACATAAGTTGACATATTCGGTTGTTTTTTAATAGTATTTTGTCTAGTTTATTATTTATAACACCTTTTCCCACACTTACCGTGTTAAAGAGACAGTCGGGCGCCATCTTTAATTTTTCAATACATCGGTTAATATAGTGGTAAAATTATTTTAAAAAAAAGAAAACAGAAGCCAAACCATTTCAAAAAAGGCTAAATTCACGAAATTAGCTATTAAAAAAGAAAAACTTACCGTAATTATTTTTCACATGCATGGGAGTCAAATAGAAGAAAACTTGTCGTAATGTTTTCAAGGAAAAAAACTAAACAAATTTGTTTTTTTTTTTTGTCAAATAAATTAAGTTGAAAAATTTATTTCTTCTTTCACAAAATTTAATTGAATTTTTTTCAAATAAAATACTTTTTTGAATGTCTTTTTCATAAATAATTTAAGCAAAGTTCAACAAGTTTTTTTTGTAAAATGAATAAGAACTTTTCATAAGAAATAAGAAAAGGAATGACCTTTTCACTTTTTTTTCAAAAAATATAATTTATGGAATAATATGAGAAAAGGAATGACCTTTTCACTCTTTTTTTCACAAAAATATAATTTAATTTTTTTCAAAGAAGCTAGTTCACGGGATAGCTTTCAGCTATATGAGTTAATATCGAGACAAACGGGTTAAAAAAAAATATTATGGGGGGGGGCTATAGTTTATTTTAAAAAACAATATCTCCTTCAAGAACGATCATAAAATGTGTTTTCAATCGATATTTATTCAATAAGGGACCAGTTTTCCTACCTAGCGAAAGGGGACAAGTTTTCCGGAGACGAGTTTTCCCGGCACCATTTTTAGCTACGGATGACCAAAACTGTGTAGAATGAACCTTTTTTTTTTTTTTTTTTTTTTTGTTTTGAAGTTTTATTTAAACAGTCTTTATTTGAACTTGATGGACTTTTTTTTCTTTTTTTTTAGATTTATGAACTGTTTTTCCCCATTAATATGTTTATGAACGTTTACATTACTTTTATAATAAAAGTTAGGTTAACGTTGATATCGAAATTTTGAAATTAAAGTTAATTTTATTTAAAAAAAAAAAAAGGTGTGTTTTTTTTTTTTTGCCCAGATCAAAATGTAGTATCTGTTCTTCAGATGCTGCAGTTGCTGCACTAGCAGTATCAGAATTTTTGTAGGAATTTTTGACACCCCTAACACGAAACTGCGAATACAATATAAAAATCTCGTAATTTCTCTGTTAAAAGTGGGTTATTTATTTTCTTTATGGATTATACTTCCAAAATAAACTATTACAGTTGTTTTAAAAGTAATAAAAATATTTTTATTTTTTTTTTAAACAGTAATGAATTTTCCGAACTCAATATTTTTAAATTTTTAAACTCAATATTTTTAAATTTTTAAATTTTAAAAATCTATCAAAATTTTTCTATTGATTCTATTTTTACGATATTTTCAGGGTCAATGTGAAATTTTATGTTCTTTCCAATAAACCGAATATAATATTTTAGACAAACGTTTTTTTTTTTTTATTCACGGTTCCCCCCCCCCCCAGTGTCTATTACAAAGAAAATACTTAATTTAGTCTCGGATAAGTACATAATTATTTACTCACAAATTGAAGAGAAAAGGTCAATACATAATATATTCAAATTTTAAAAAAAACGGACTTCGTGTTCTTGTAGAATTTTACCTGTAAAGTTTGAAGTTTAAAACCTTTTTTTAAACCACGTTATTTGTTTTTTCTTTTTTCTTTTTTTTTTTTTTAATGGAACCTTGGTCCTTGCTCCTTTAATTGAAAAAAAAATTAGGGCTTGAATTACATTTTTCGAGGAGTTATAAGCTTGGAAAGACAGGGGGTCGAATAATTCACGCCTCCAATTTTGTAAATGTCTAAAAATAATTAATTTCGACTCGGATAAGTACATAATTATTTACTCACAAATTGAAGAGAAAAGGTCAATACATAATATATTCAAATTTAAAAAAAAACGGACATCGTGTTCTCGTCGAATTTTACCTGTAAAGTCCGAAGTTTAAAACCTTTTTAAAAAAAAAACACGTTTTTTTTTTTTTTTTTTTTTTTTTTTAATGAAATCTTGGTCCTTGCTCCTTTAATTGAAAAAAAAAATTAGGGCTTGAATTGCATTTTTCGAGGAGTTATAAGCTTGGAAAGATGGGGTGGAATTATTCGCTATTTTCACAAAAAATTCTGATACTGCTATTGCTGCACTTCCATTTTTTTGTTCTCTTTCGGTGGAGGAGCAACCCTTCACGACTGAGAAAATTTTTTATTTTTGTACATTTTCTCCACGTTAAAAAACGACCCTGGTGTCTAACTCTGTACCGTGGCGAAGTATTGTAAACAGTTACATTATAAACTTTATTTGAACTTTTCAACAAACTTTTACATACATAAAAAATAGAATTTATAGATAATTTATAATAATTTAAAAAAAAATATATTTAACAAAAAGTTGTTTTTTTTTTGTTGTTGTTGTTTTTTTTTTGTTTGTTTTTTTTACATTTCTCATAACAAAACCGTATCCAACACATGATATTCCCAAAATAATTGTCTTTGATTCGCCGCCGCCAGAGGAATTCTTGTAGATGACTATTAAATTTTGCAAACACCTCGTCATTCTTTTTTTTTTTTTTTTTTAAATAAAACTAACTTTAATTTTAAAATTTCGATGTTTGGAAAACAGTCCATTTCATTATAAAAGTTCTATTTTTGTTTGACAAAAAGAATAAAACAGTTAATATATAAAAAAAAATAAAAAAAATAAAAAACAGTCCATTAAGTTCAAATAAGAATAAAACTTATTAAAAAAAAGTTTCATTCTATACAGTTTTGGTCATCCGTAGATAAAAATATATCGGACGTCACTTCTGCCAAATGGCTTTGTAAACAAAGGAAGGCGAATCTTCAACATTACCGGGATTACATTGTATAATAAAGGTCTTAATATCCAGAAAACTATTTTTTTGCCCCAAATTTGAATGTGATATTCGTTTTCAACATACCCGTATACCTTCAAAAGTTGTCCGTTTAACGGTGAATGTTGAGTTGCAAAGTAAAAAATACTCTTTCTTATTTTATTCTCTCTTTATCTCTCTCTCTCTCTCTCTCTCTCTCTCTCTCTCTCTGTAATTAAAACTACATATAAAACTCAAGCTAGGAACAGCCTATTATTTACAAAAGGAAATATCACATATAGTAATATTATTTTATCTGTAGTTGAAGAAGTAAAAGGAGGCAGGAGATATCAAGCAGAAAGGAGGCAGGAGATATCAAGCAGAAAGAGACCAAAGCATAGTCATAATAACTTATTTGTTCTCATATGCCTGGACCTATTAACAAATGCTAATAGTTATCCATACAACAAATGAAGTTGTGTTATGTAGTTCTAAAGAATAGAGAAAAGACTTCATTCTTATTCTGAATCGAATGGAAAAATGGCGTTTATACCTGCTGTATTGTTTGAATCTGATTAAATTGAAATGAAATTCTAAATAGAATTATGTTTTTTGACATGTCTTTTGAATAAGTTTTGAAAATTTAAATTTTACTTGTACAGGACGACATTCCAACATCTTTAGTACTAAAGTAAAAGTCCAACAAGATGTTGACTTGTTCATTAGTTTGGATTATTGGCTTAGTCAGAATCCTCATTTCGGTTGTTATGTTCACAACGTTTCAGATGATGTAACTTCCAACTTTTTTTTTTTGCTGCATATTTTCAAACTTTGAAATCTTATCCTAACCTGCAGTATTACTTTATATTTTCCACAACTCATATTACAATATTCTTACTGCTGTTTTAATCTGCTATTTTTAATTATTGTTTCTCCATTTAATACTTGGTCTTTGCTCAACACATGAAATTCAAAACTCGATACAAGTTCTCCAGTTTAAAATTTTCCAAAGTTCTAAAGGTAATAATAACTAAGAAATGTTTTTTTTTTCATAGTTGATAGAATAAGAACAATGTACCACTATGGATCAAATAAAAAAAAACAACAACTTCAGTTTGAAATACCAGTTCTTGAGTTCAACATAAAGATTCTCAAGTTTGAAAAGATACAATTGAAAAGTCTGAGTGAAAACATGAACTACAAGAACCAAGCTAAAAAATAGTTCTCTAAATTATTCATTGTTATCTCAAATATTCTGAAACATTGTTGACTATAAAACTCACTATCTCATTTATCTTTTATTTGTAATTTCAGATTTGCTAATAAATATTTCTGGCCTGAGAAGATGCTGCCATTGCTGGTGTTGTGAAGATATGGCTAAGTTTTGGAGACAGTGTCTTACACTGTTCTTCTTCCTTCCTTTTCAGTTGATAAAAGGAATTCCACACAATGGGGGTAAGTCAAAGTTGACTTCACTTTTGATAGGTCTGAAGATCCAACATTCTGTAATCTCTCACAATCTTCATTCCAACAAGAATCTTGTCATGAGAAGCGTTTTTATCCACAAGTGGGTTGCTCATAAGGGAGTAATGGTCACCAATATCACACTCACTACCAGGGATATCACCAACATCCTAACCGTCAGCTCGAGGACACTATTACTCCCACTTTTCACTTTATATCCGTGGTTCCCAACCTGTGGATTGTGACCCCAAATACTATGGGGCCGAATGTGAGTAAAACATGGTGAAAAAAATATTGATAAACTGCGACTACAAGAATTTGAGATCAAAAATTCCCAGTAAAATCGCAATGAGTAATTTATTGGCATTCCCAACAACTTATGTGAAGCAGTATTCTCTCAACTTCTCATTCTTAAAAACAAGTACTGAAATCAATTCAATGTAAAAGACGACTTGAGATGTGTCATATCAACAATGGAGCCCAGGATAGAATGTCTAGCTAAAAAGCTACAATACCAGTTGTCTTATTAAGACCAGTTCATAAACATACTTTAAATAATGGTGAAAATTTGTGTTCAAATAATTTGGAATTGATTTATAATTAATTTTTAAAGCAGTTTTGACATTTTTTATGAATAAATTTGAAATTAATCATGAATTACAGAATATATAGTTACTTTATGAATAAATAAACTATAATTCAATGATCGCAACATATCGCAGATTGTTGTACAAAAAATGAATGCATGAAGATACTTTAAGGATTGAAGTCTCTTTGTCATTGCTTGTTCTAAAATGGGTCACTATATTTGAAAGGTTGGGAACCACTGATAAAATATATAAATTTATGTTATTATTTCCTGTGTACTGATTTCTTCTCTTCATTCTACACACATATAATGGATGTTGTCATGATGATGATATGTGACTTACACATTTTTTTTTTATTTACTGTTTATTGAAATAAAAAGGCAATAGTATAAAATACTAAAATGGGCTTTTAAAAGTCTAATATAAATTTAATTTAAAAATATAATTTATGAAATCCACCATAATGCATTTAAGCTTCAGTGTAAATAAGACATCAATTTTAATATTTTTTTGATAGTTGAAAAAGAGGAAAAAATTACTTTGTCATCATTCAAAATTGAAAGGAATTTGGAATCAATTATATTGTCTAATCAAATATATCATTATTACTTTTAACATCGTCAATGTATTAAAAGATTGAAAGTTTTCAAAGTTATTTGCACCCAATAATTTTATAAATCCTTGCTGATTACAACTTAGTCATTTTCAAATTCAGTGTAAACAAATTTTATAAACCATCCCATGAGTAATCAAATACAGTTCATATCATTTGATCAATGTTAATACTTCCATAGCGTTCCTCATCTTTTGGCTAACATTCATTCATATATCTCAGTAATCCTTATCATTCTGTGGTTCTTGGCCTTGATAAGTGGTGACATCAATAGTATTACATAAAATAGAGATTAAAACAACCATTACAGAATTAATTATAGTTTATAACAATTTCAATTAATAATTTAATGAACCAAGGATACCGTAATAATTAAATTTAACTTTCAAATCCTACAAAAAAAAAAAAATCGTTAAAAAAGAAGAAAAACTGAAAGTAAAAAAATACTCCTGGACAACACCGATTATGCACATCTAGTTTATCGAATGAAGGGTAGTTATATTAAATTGTTAAATATATTTAACTAGCTGTATTTGTTCAGCTTTACTTTAATTCAAATATTTTGCTTTACTTTAATTCAAATATTTTGAATAATTTTTAAACTAATATTCAAATTGTATGAAAATATGTTTTGTAATCATACAACCCTCATACTGCTATTATCCTTATCATTAATATCAAAGAATGACAAGTTTGACACGATCAATTTAAAGTGTTTCCTTTGCAATAAAGAAACGAGGCACAGAAAAATAGCCTCAACCTCTAAAGCACTCTCCTCTCCCCTTTCTTGAGGTGTTTTTTATTGACTTTCGCTCCTCACTTAGTGTTGTAGGGAAAAGACACTTCCTCAGACTAGAGCAATCCAATGCGTATGGCATTTTATTTGAAAGTAATAATGCAATCTACAACAGTTTGCTAACATGTATTAAAAAAGATTGTTTACAAAATGCCATTTTCTTAAAACTATTTTAACATTATATTTTCAGTGACCCCTGAAGATCCATACGTATTCATTGGTGATATGCTGATGTTGAATTGTACAGTTATAGATCCCCAGATGGAAATCCCGCCAAACCTCTTCTTCACACATAATGAATCAGAAATCAGCCCTCATTTGATTCGAAAGATTGGTTCCAGAACAATCCAACTTCGAATGAATGTCACTTCTCCAAAAGACGCTGGCTATTATACCTGCTTTAGTACTCCAGGCAGAACTACGAGATCGCAACGTAAAATTGGATCACAGTTTCTTATTGTGGAATGTAAGTGGATTTATTAATTCTTAATTTTTTATTTTATGTTTTCTGCAATCATCAGTGTCGGAAACCAAAATTATTATTGGTTGGGAGATTCAAGCCCAATCACAAAGCCACCCACATGACATCGTAGGGTAATGTCTTTCCTCCAGGCTACCAGCAACTAACAGAAGTGTAACACTAAAGAGAGGCTGCATCAGACCTGTAGGGTTGATGTGACGTTTCTTTTGGTTAAAAGTAATTTTTTTTGTTCCCGAACGATGATCGGGTGTTGAAGGAATAAAAATTATTATTAATTTTTTTTTTGTCAATAAATTCTGAGCTAAGTCTGTTGTTGAGATGGTGGCGGCAAAAGTGCCTTTGTAGCGAGAGGTTAAATCACAAAATCTTCAAAAGCGAAAAAGAATGCATAAAATATTTTAGCCAAAATACACAGGCGTTTGATCTGAAATGGCTGAAATCATAATTTTGCAGGAGCCGGAGGGTTAGGGATTTCACACCCGCAATTGGCAAAACTATGAGCCAAGGTTGATCTGTGAGTTTGACAAGTTGAAAAAAGTCGGGTTGTTTTTGATCTGAGAGAAACACTCGCAGTGACTCGGCATTATGTTTTAGAACAAAGAATAGGAAAAAAATGAATTGTCTGAAATTTCAAAACAATAATATGACGTATCGAGAATTGTCATTTGGTGAATCAGGTCGAACAAAAATTGAAGTTATGAAATATTTTTGCTCGGATGGGAAAATGTGTTGTCCGATAAGTTCAAAGCGACAAATGTATTCTTGGTCTTTTGACGTAAACAAAATGTCTGATATAATGGAATGGCCGACAACCAGAACTTAATTCAAAGATAAACTAAAATTCCTTTGAATTATCAAAGCGAAAAATGAGATCAATAGATAATTTTAAAACAAATAAAATCGCGTGATTTACTTTAAGTCAAAGGAAAAATAATTTTCCTGGATATGGAAAAATTCCATTAGTAAGCCAGGGAGGAGTTAAATAATACAACGTGTAAGTTGGGCGTTAATTAAAGGACGAGTCCATCCAATTTTGGAAATGGACCAATGAAAAAGGGCCCTGTCGAAGTATAATCAACCAATGAAAAAGGGCCCTGTCGAAGTATAATCAACCAATGAGAAAAGGCCCCGTCGAATTATAATCAAGCAATTTGATTGGTCGATGACGCACATGGGTGTCGTCATCATTCTATAATTGTATTATAAAAGAAATGAAAAATCAGAGATTAAGTCAGAGAGAGTCCGGAATCAGAGTCAAAGAGAGCTAAGTCAAGTTGTTCTGTCTCGGTGGAATCACCTCTCCTCTCTCTCCCCCTCGCTTGTTGCCTGATAACTCAACGCTTATAACGTGTCGATCACTTAACGAGAATTACGCAAAGTCCGCGATACCAACCAGGTATTTCAACAACAGAAGCTCAGTTGTAGAACTAACTGCTTGCTTGAATTAATTGTCAACTATATGTATATGCTGTAAATACTTCTTTTATGAATTTCTGAAATATATATTATATTAACCAACCTCCGGAGTTTTGTTGCTGATGTGCGTTGATCCCTATGTGTGGATATTTCTTTATTTGCCATTTGTGACACCGTATCCGTCAACGAACACCCAGAATAACTAGACGATCCACGGAGAACAGGCCTTGAGGACCGAGCATCCGAGAAGAATCCCCAACACCTTAACGAAGAACTCACTGGGTGATGCGACGTACTAACGGTTGGCAGACCTGGTTGCCCAGTCGACATATTATAAGTGTACCGACCAGGGTGCAGATCATAACTGGCCGCGATCAGAGGTTCAAGGTCGTGTAAGACCACGTGTCAAGATCACAGAAGAATGAAAGAAATTAAATACCTGTGAATGCTATATCTCCAGGCATTCACGGTAGACAGTCAGACATAGTATTCAACAACGAAGTCAGAATGATGCTTTTTCACTAAAGTTCACCGTTTTTTCTTAACTCCGTTAATAGGACCTAATTTCATTTTCTTAACTGGGCTTTATAACTATTATATTTTAAAATAAATATTAGCAATTTTTTATACCTATCTCTCTCTCTCTCTCTCTCTATATATATATATATATATATATATATATATATATATATATCTTCATGTGTATATATATATATATTTATGTATATATATGTATATATATATATTTATGTATATATATATATATATTTATGTATATATATATATTTATGTATATATATATATATATATATATCTTTATGTATATATATGTATATATATATATCTTTATGTATATATATGTATATATATATATCTTTATGTATATATATATATATATCTTTATGTATATATATATATATATATCTTTATGTATATATATATATATATATATCTTTATGTATATATATGTATATATATATATATATATCTTTATGTATATATATATATATATCTTTATGTATATATATGTATATATATATCTTTATGTATATATATGTATATATATATATCTTTATGTATATATATGTGTATATATATATATATCTTTATGTATATATATGTGTATATATATATATATCTTTATGTATATATATGTATATATATATATATATCTTTATGTATATATATATATCTTTATGTATATATATATATATCTTTATGTATATATATATCTTTATGTATATATATATATATCTTTATGTATATATATATCTTTATGTATATATATATATATCTTTATGTATATATATGTATATATATATATATATCTTTATGTATGTATATATATATATATATATATCTTTATGTATGTATATATATATATATATATCTTTATGTATATATATATATCTTTATGTATATATATGTATATATATATCTTTATGTATATATATATATATCTTTATGTATATATATATATCTTTATGTATATATATATATCTTTATGTATATGTATATATATATATATCTTTATGTATATATATATCTTTATGTATGTATATGTATATATATATATCTTTATGTATATATATGTATATATATATATATCTTTATGTATATATATGTATATATATATATATCTTTATGTATATATATGTATATATATATATATCTTTATGTATATATATGTATATATATATATATATCTTTATGTATATATATATATCTTTATGTATATATATATATATCTTTATGTATATGTATATATATATATATATATCTTTATATATATATTTATATATATATATATATATATCTTTATGTATATATCTTTATGTATATCTTTATCTATAAATATAAAAGCGAAAATGTATGTATGTATGGTTGCTTTTCCTCGATGTCCACGAAAGGCTTCTTTCAAAGAAGCGCTTGCTCGCTTCACAACTTTTTAAAACTTTTTATATCATCTATAAATTGTAATATCTACAAATTATCCACGGAGCTCGCCTCTCTATTTAATTTTATTGACGTTCAAACGTTAATTATTCCACATTTCCCGCATCGGCACACGTTACATTCAGTTTTCGGTATAAAAAAAGCAAACCTCGACTCTAATCACAGGCCCAGAGCCAGTTTGGTCAATGTCGACTTCCTCATATCAGACTGGAGCTTTCATTTCGCTCCTCCTAATAAACAGGGAGCGGGTTTGTAAAAACAAACAAACAAACCGATTTATTCACCTCATTCAAAACTGTCCCGCACAAAATCGGAACTGCTGAATACCTATCGCCGTCACGTCAATAAAAAACGCGCACCTGTTTTTTTTAAAACACTTTACTATTTTCCAACTGTGCGTTGTCAACGCTTCGGGTTTTTTTCACATACCCCGAAAAACACCCGGGCAACACCGGGTACCCCTCGTTAGTATATAAAATGTGTGTATGTATGTATGTATGTTAGGCCATGTCATATGCTACTGGTACCGTGTAATCCAGTACTACCTGCCTCATGATCGGGTCACCGGCGACTAAACTGCTTCCCCCCACCAAACTTGTTGGTGAGGAGGGTGGCTAGTCTCCCTGAAGGATTAAAAACAAGACCTTCCAAAGGGCGAATGGACCCTTTTTCGGGGTCAACGGCCAACTAGCACCGTGTGTGTTTGTATGTATGTGTGTGTTGGGGTGGAGAGGACTCCTGTAAGCCGTGGTAAAGGCAACCTTTCTAGGAGAAGCAAATCTCTGATTTAAAAAACCATAAAGCGGGAGACCAGTACCCGTATTAAGCTGGTTTGCAGTTTAACTTGTTGCTGGCTATCTTGCTCTTGCTTGTTGCTGGATCTCAACATTTTGAACCGAGAGGAAGACTTAGCTGTCATACAAAGCTAAGACTCTGTAACATCATCTGTGTATAGATACTCTCTCAGGCATTTGTCTATAAAAGTGGTCCTGTGGCGATGGAAAAGTTGTGACGCGTGGAGGCTTGAAATGCTGGAAGCATGTAATATAATTGATCTCAATGACCATCTTCAGTGTCATGCATGCTTGAGCGCGTGAATTCACCAGTAGGACTAAAAAAAAAAAGTAATTTTTGGGCTCATGGGCTTTAAGTGTCTGAAGGAGTGGCACTCGTCTGAGAAGACGTTGCAATCATCATCATGTATGTATGTATGTTTGTATGTGTGTTTGTATATCTCGCAAAAACTTTCGAAACGGGTCACGGATTTTCACGAGATTGGTATCATTTTTAAGCTCGATCCTTCGCCCAACAAATATCGAAAAATTGGCCAAAAACATTAATTCCTTCACCCTAAAATCATCAGTTTTCTACAGGGAGGGGTCAGTAAAAACCGTCCTCTCATAACAAGTTCGCTTCTATGCATGTGCAAATGACGTCGGAACATGATTTAGTTTAAATATAAAAAAAACAACCTAATTTTGTCAACGTTGTCTTAGCTCTGTTCATTAGAGCGCGGCCTCATTATCTAAAGGTTTTGGGTTCGAATCGTGGTGTGATATGAGATGTCTTCTTTTTTTTTTTTTCGATTTTTAAAGGTTTAGTATTGAAACAGGATTATTTAAGCCATTTTTCACGTTCTATGTTTTTTTTGGTTTTTATTTTTAAGCATGTTTAAAGAAGTTTTAACAGTCGTTTTGCGGGGGGGGGGGGGGGGGTTCATCAGATTCGCGTTTTTTTTTTGTTTTTGTTTTTCCGATTTTACATTTAACATCGTTCGTTTGCCTTACGTTAGTTTTTTTGCATTTTTTTTCGATTTCTTAAAGTTTTAACATTTATTTTATACTAGCGGGGGATACTCGGCGTTGCCCGGGTGTTTAGAGGTGTGTGTGTGTTCGGTCGGGGGGGGGGCGGGGTAATCAAAACATAACAATAAGCGAAGTAAATTTTTTAAAATATTATATAGTAAATTATTAAATACTTTATCTATATATATAAAAGCGAAAATGTATGTATGTATGTGTGTTCGCTTTTTCTGTATGTCAACAAAAGGCTTTTTTCAGAAGCGGTCGCTCGCTTCACAACTTTTTAAAACGTTTTATATCACATATAATTCGGAATATCTCACAGTTAACAACAAAGCTCGCCTGTCTATTTAATTTGCTCGATTTCGGAAAGATAAATATTCAATATTTGTCGCTCGCCGCATGTGGGTCAGTCTTTTTCCTATAACATCTTGGGGGTAAAAAAAAAAAAGCGTTCAGCAGTAAATAAATAATATCCCGCAGTCAAACTAGACCTCATTAACTCATTAAAACGGGCACCTGCTAAATCCAAGTAATTAAATAAATTCAACCGTGTTTCCGTTAGCATCTCGTGGTGGGGCAATGGTTATTGTCGCACATTTTTTTTTTTTGCACTTTAATTTACAACTTTGCCTCAAGGATTCAGGTTCGATCCTCATACTTACTTTTTTTTTTAACCCCCCCTACACACCTCCAAACACCCGGGCAACGACGGGTACCCCTCGCTAGTATAAAATAAATGTTAAAACTTTAAAAAAAATCGAAAAGAACACAAAAAAGTAACATAAGACAAACGAACGATGTTAAATGTAAAAATCGGAAAAACAAAAAAAGAAAATGCAAATGTGATGGAAAAAAAACCCAGAAAAACAACCTGAAAAATAAAAACCAAAAAAAACATTGAACGTGAAACATGGATTAAATAACCCTGTTTCAATATTAAACCGAAAAAAAAAGACATCTCACATCACGATTCGAACCTACAATCTTTAGATAATGAGGCCACGCTCTAATGAACTGAGCTAAGACAACGTTGACAAAATTAGGTCGTTTTTTTTAATATTTAGACTAAATCATGTACCGACGTAATGTGCGCATGCGTAGAAGGGAACGTCATGAGAGGACGGTTTTTGCTGACCCTTCCCTGTAAAAAACTGACGATTTTAAGGTGAAGGAATTAATGTTTTTGGCCAATTTTTCGATATTTGTTGGGCGAAGGATCGAGCTTTAAAATGATACCAATCTCGTGAAAATCCGTGACCCGTGTCGAAAGTTTTTGCAAGACATACAAACACACATACATACATACATACATAACACATTTTTGCTTTTATATATATAGAAGACTAGCGGGGGTACCCGGCGTTGCCTGGGTGTTTGTAGGTGTGTGTGGTGTTAAATAAAAAAGAAACTTGGGGGGGGGGGTAGGATCGAACCCGAAGCCCTGAGGCGAAGTTTGAAAATAAAATCGGCCAGCCAGAATGAGTTAGTGGAAGATGTTTGAATCTATTAAAGTAAGAACCAAATTGACAGGTGCGCGCCCACAAGTCGTCAAGCGTTATGACAACGACGAGGGCATCAATGACCAGGTTTGTTTGTTATAAGCGAAGTAAAAAAAGAAAACAATGTTAACACTTAAGCGGGGGAAAAAAACTAACGTAAGGTAAACGAACGATGAAAACAGAAAAATGAACATGTGAAAAATGGCTTAAATAAGCCTGTTTCGATATTAAAATTTAAAAAATCGGTGGGTACCTGATGTTTTTCGTGGTGTTTGTGTGGTCGGGGTGGATAAATGAAGTAAAAAAAGAAACAGAAAAACTAACATTACGTGAAAAATGGCTTAAATAACACTGGTTCAATATTTAAATTAAAAAAATCGAAATAAAAAAAACAAAAGACATCTCACACCATGATTTGAACCCAAAAAGTTTAGATAATGAACCAACACGCTAACCAACTGACCTAACGCGACGTACATGAAATTTGTTCAGTTTTTCAACTATTTAAACTAAATCAGGTCATGACGTTATCTGGCGCATGCGTAGAACCGCACGTTGTCACGATAAGACCGTTTTTGTTGACCCCCCCCTTGTCGAAAATTGTCACTTTCGGGGTGCAAAAATGAACGTTTTTGGTTAATTTTTCGATATTTCTCCATTATCTAAATATATATATATATATATAGTGAGGGGTACCTGGCGTTGCCCGGGTGTTTTTCGGTGGGTGTGGTCGGCAGTGGTTGGGGATGTTAATGAAAACCTAAGAATAAGCAAAGTAAAAAAAAACAGAAAAACGAACGTTAAAAAACCCGTGAAAAATTGCTTAAATAACGCTGGTTCAATATCTAATTTAAAAAATAAAAAAATAAAAAATCTCGCACCACGATTCGAACCCAAAACGTTTAGATAATGAACCAACGTACTAACCAACTGAGCTAACACGACGTACATGAAATTTAGTCAGTTCTTCAACTATTTAAACTAAATCAGATCATGACGTCATCTGACACATACGTAGAACCAGTCGGCGTCATTAGAGGACGGTTTTTGTTGACCCCCCCTGTAGAAAATTGTTGATTTCGGGGTGAAAAAATTAACGTTTTAGGCCAATTTTTCGATATTTTTCGGGCAAAGGGTGGAGCTTCAATATGATACCAAGTTTGTGAATTTTTGTTGTGTCTGTCGAAATTTTTAGCAGACACACAAACACACATGCAAACATACATACATACGTACACACATTTTCGCTTTTATATTTATAGATAAAATAGTTAATAATTTACTATTTAATATTTAAAAATATTTCTCTTATTCTTATGTTTCGATTAACACCCCCTTTGCCAGAGCACACACACCTCTAAACACCCGGGCAACGCCGGGTACCCCCCGCTAGTCTATATATATAAAAGCGAAAATGTATGTATATATGTGTGTATGTTTGTGTGTCTACTAAAAGCTTTCGACAGACAGAAGAAAAATTCACAAACTCGATATCATATTGAAGCTCCATCCTTCTCCCGAAAAATATCGAAAAATTGACCAAAAAGGTTACTTTTCACCCCGAAATCGACAATTTTTGACAGGGGGAGGGATCAACAAAAACCGTCCTCTGATGACGACGACCGGTTCTACACATGCGTCAGAGGACGTCATGATCTGATTTACTTTAAATAGTTGAAGAACTGACTAAATTTCATGTACGTTGTGTTAGCTCAGTTGGTTAGCGCATTGGTTCATTATCTAAACGTTTTGGGTTCGAATCATGGTGTAAGATGTCTTTTTTTTTTTTTCGATTTTTTAAATTTAAATATTGAACCAGTGTTATTTAAGCCATTTTTCACGTAACGTTCGTTTTTCTGGGTTTTTTTTTTTTACTTAGGTTTTCATTAACACCCCCGACCAACCACACACACCCAAAAACACCTGGGTACCCGCCGATTTTGTAAATTTTAATATCGAAACAGGCTTCTTTAAGCCATTTTTCATGTGTTTTTTTGTCTTTTGGTTTTAACGTTTGTTTTTCTGTTTTCTTTTTTGTTTTTTTGATTTTTACATTTAACATAGTTTGTTTGCCTTACGTTAGTTTTTTTTGTGGGTTTTTTTTTCGATCTTTTGATTACCCACCACTCGGGTACTCCCTGCTTTCTGTTTTCTTTTTGTACTTAGATTATTCTTAGGTTTTCATTAACACCCCCGCCCCCTCAAAACACCCGGGCAACGCCGGGTATCCCCCCCAACTGCTAAACAGGGTTTTTTAACGTTCGTTTTTCTGTTTTTTTTACTTCGCTTATTTTTAGGTTTTCATTAACACCCCCACCCTCGCGCGACCGCACACACCGAAAAACATCCGGGCAACGCCGGGTACCCCTCGCTAGTTATATATAAGAGCAAATCTTCTTCTATATATATAAAAGCGAAAATGTGTGTATGTATGTATGTGTGTTTGTATGGACACCAAAAACTTTCGTGGACAGAACAAAAATTCACAAACTTGGTCTCATATTAAGCCCGACCCTCTGGATGACAAATATTTAATTTTTGGCCCAAAAGGTCAACTCTAAGTTATTACAGGGGGACGCCCCCCCCCAAAGTGACATTTTAACGATATTTTTACATAATTTAATAAATGCTGAGTCATGTCACGTGAACTTGACGTCAGCAAGCTGTAATAGCGGTCTGTATATAAAAACATTGCATATGATAAGAGATTGTTATCGCTAAAACATGCAACAATCATACAAATTACAATATTAACTTACACGTTATGAAAATGTAACCAAAGTTATTAGCAGGTTAAAAATAGTTAGATACGATAGTTAAACGAAAAATAACAAGCCAAAAATGTGAAGTAAAAAAAATATGCTTAAAAAATATTAACGATCGATGTTTTTACAAAAAAACAAAGCAAAACGCCATTCAAACTCCTTCCTATATTGAGAAATCACATGTATGTCTGGTCAACGTGATTACAACATGTGTTATCAACATGCACGATTTGCACGTTTTTGAAACATTTCTGATGACCAGAAAATTTTCCATTCTCTTTGTTGTTTTACAAAGGAATTTAACCTACTTCTCTAATTCTGTAACCCATATTTTATTATGCATTCTTTCTAAGAATGTGAAGTTTCGAGCCAAATTTGTATTTATTAAATATTTTAACAAAATCCACAATTTAACTGGACATTCCATTTATAATAACATTCTGTGTTTATTTTAACTTATGATTGGAATTCTCAATTCCAAGTATAGCTTCGCAAGTTCGAATCCTTGACTATCCTATTTCATATTTACATTTAACTGATTCCCTATTTTTATACTTACATGAAAAGGGGACAGCTTTTATCATGTAACAGGAATATTTCATGTATATTTTTAACAGTATGGTGAGGGATATGAAGACAGTCCTGGAAATCGCAGAAACCGTTTACGAGTAAACATGACTATTGATTGGTGTGTTTTTAATGTAAAAATGATGAAATGTGACTTATTTGATTAGTGTTTTTGTAATGAAATAAACAGCCTAATGAATGTATCCAAGTTATTTTTTTTAATAAGAGGGGAGCAATTATGTGGGTTAAATCATGAGAAATTATTGTTGAAAATAGTAACATATTCAAGAATAATGGACTATGAAATGTGAGTTATATGATTGATGTGTTTTTAATGAAATAAACAGCCCAGATAATGTCTCAAAGTTATTGTTTTAGTAATAGGGGGCAATAATGTGGGTAAAATCATAAAAATGATGGTAGAAATTAGTAACATATCCAAGAATTATGCAAAATAATGAAATGTGAGTTATTTTATTGGTGAGTGTGTAATGAAATAAACAGCCCAGACAATGTATGAAAGTTTTTATTTTAGTAAGAGCGAGGTGATAATGTGGGTTAAATCATGAAAAATTCAACGAGATGGATACAAATATATACTAGCAGAATACTCGGAGTAACCCAGGATTGAATGAGATACATGCAAATGAATGCTAGCAGAATACACGGGCGCCTGGGATTGAATGAGATAGATGCAAATATATACTAGCAAAATACCTGGCATTGTCTGAGATTGAATGAAATTGATTGAAATCTATACTAGCAGAATTTCTTGTGTTGCCCAGGATTTAAGGAGATTGATGGAGATATATACTAGCAGAATACCCGGCGTTGCCCTGGATTGAATAATGTAGGTTAGAATATATACTAGCAAAATATCCGGCATCACTTGGGATTGAATGAGATACGTGGAAATATATATTAGCAGAATACCCTGCATCGCTCTGGATTGAATAAGATAGGTGGAAATATATAGAAGCAGAGTACTAGGCATCGTCCTAAATTTTATGAGGCAGGTTCAAATAAATACTAACAGAATACCTGGCATCGCCTGGGATTAAATAAGATAGGTACAAATACAGAATAGAAAAATACTTGGCGTCACTCGGGATTGTATAAGATGGCTGCACATATACACTAGCAGAATACCCGGCATTGCTCAAGATTGAATGAGATAGGTGAGAAGATATACTAGCAATATCCCTGGTGTCATCCGGGATTAAAGGATATTGATGGAAATATCTATTAGCAGAATTCCTGGCATTGCCCTGTATTGAATGAGAATAATCACCGTCACTCTGGATTAAATGAAGGTGGTAAAAGATAAAGTTTGTACCAGAAATGGCTTAAACAATTTTCTATCTCAAATTTACTTTCTTTGTGAAGTCGATATGGCTAAAACAGTTTACGATCTCAAAATTAGATTAATGCATATTGGTTGGGTGGGTTGGGTTAATTTTAAGTTCTATTTTGGGGGTTGGATTTGAGAGAGCAATGTCCGCTTTGGGGTCCAAAATTATGTGAAATTGTTTCATATATGTATTTAAATTATCCGTCTTAGTGTAGGTAAAATTATTTCAAATATGTGCTGTATATTTACTGTCCTTGCAAAGGTAAAATTATTTCAAATATGTGCTGCATATTCACCGTCCTTGCAAAGGTAAAATTATTTCATATACATGCTGTAAATTATCTACAATTATTTCATACGTGTAATACTCATCCTAGGTAGGTAAAATGTTCCTTTGCTTGAAATAACAAATGATACATAGACATTAAAAATTCCTCACTCCTAAGAATAACAAAAATATTCAAAATCAAATTCAATTTTCTCATTGTTTATACGGTCCCGAGCAACGCTGGGTAGCCCCGCTAGTCTTCTATATATATAAAAGCGAAAATGTATGTATGTATGTTTGTTTGTATGTCTCGCAAAAACTTTCAACGCTGGTCACGGATTTTCATGAGATTGGTATCATTTTGAAGCTCGATCCTTCGCCCAACAAATATCGAAAAATTGGCCAAAAACATTAATTCCTCCACCCTGAAATCATCAGTTTCCTACAGGGAGGGGTCAGCAAAAACCATCCTCTCATAACAAGTTCGCTTCTATGCATGTGCAAATGACGTTGTAACATGATTTAGTTTAAATATTAAAAAAAAAACAACCTAATTTTGTCAACGTTGTCTTAGCTCAGTTCATTAGAGCGCGCCCTCATTATCTAAAGGTTTTGGGTTCGAATCGTGGTGTGAGATGTCTTTTTTTAATTTTTTTGTTTTTAAAGGTTTAATATTGAAACAGGGTTATTTAATCAATTTTTCACGTTCTATGTTTTTTTATTTTTATTTTTCAGTTTTTTTAAAGAATTTTTAACGTTCGTTTTTCTGTTTTGTTTTTCCATCACATTCGTGTTTTCTTTTTTTTGTTTTTGTTTGTCCGATTTTTACATTTAACATCGTTTGTTTGCCTTGTGTTATTTTTTTTGTGTTCTTTTCGATTTTTTAAAAGTTTTAACATTTATTTTATACTAGCGGGGGTACCCGGCGTTGCCCGGGTGTTTGTAGGTGTGTGTGGTGTTAAATAAAAAAGAACCCGGGGGGGGGGGATAGGATCGAACCCGAAGCCCTGAGGCGAAGTTTGAAGATAAAATCGGCCAGCCAGAATGAGTTAGTGAAAGATGTTTGAATTTATTTAAGAACCAAATTGACAGGTGCGCGGCCGGAAGTCGTCGAGTGTTACGACGATGACGTAGGTTTGTTTGTTATAAGCAAAGTAAAAAAAGAAAACAACGTTAACACTTAAGCAGGAAAAAAAAACTAATGTAAGGCAAACGAACGGTGAAAACAGAAAAACGAACACGTGGAAAATGGCTTAAATAAGCCTGTTTCGATATTAAAATTTTAAAAATCGGTGGGTACTCGGGTGTTTTTGGATGTGTAATCGGGGGTGGATAAGCGAAGTACAAAAAAAAACAGAAAAAGGAACGTTACATGAAAAATGGCTTAAATAACACTGCTTCAATATTTAAATTTAAAAAATCGAAAAAAAAAAAAAGAAGACATCTCACAGCACGATTCGAACCCAAAATGTTTAGATAATGAACCAACGCGCTAATTAACTGAGCTAACGCGATGTACACGAAATTATCAGTTTTTCAACTATTTAAAGTAAATCAAGTCATGACGTCATCTGACGCATGCGTAGAACCGGGCGAGAAGGCCGTTTTTGTTCCGCCCCCACCCCCACCCCCCGTTAAAAATTGTCGATTTCGGGGTGAAAAAATTAACGTTTTTGGCCAATTTTTCGATATTTCTTGCGCGAAGGATGGAGTTTCGATATGATACCGAGTTTGTGAATTTTTGTTGCCTGTCGAAAGTTTTTAGCAGACACACAAACATACACACATACATACATTTTCGCTTTTATATATATAGATAAAATATTTAATAATTTACTATTTAATATTTAAAAATATTTACTTCGCTTATTCTCATGTTTTAACACCCCTCCCCTGCCCGAGCACACACACCTCTAAACACCTGGACAACGCCGGGTACCCCCCGCTAGTCTATATATATAAAAGGTGAAATGTGTGTGATCATTTTATGTATGTCTCACAAAGGCTTTTTTCGCCGCGATTCTCGGGGAGGTTACTATCACTTAGAAGTATTTATATACCCCCTAGATCTAAGATTTGGGAATGCATGTCGGGTCTAGATTTATTTACATCGACTTTTATAAAAATCGCGCTATTTCGCTGTATCGCCTGTTTGTCCTGCTTTTTAGTATAAATAAAGTGAAACTAAATTCAAACGGTGTGTTCTCGGCTTTCGCACCGGAACGTCCAGAAAGCTTTTGATCAATGCGGTGGAAACCTTATATCAGACAATTGCTTTCATATGAACACCCCTATTGTTTATGGGGACCGACATGATGGGAAACTAAACCAAAACAAACTTGACTACGGGATTGATATTTGACCTAATTCACTTTTTAGTTTATTCATAACCTTTTTTTTGTTTTGTTTTTTTCGCTTTCGCCTCAAGTATTCAAGTTTGAACCTCCCCTCCCTCAAACTTTGTTTGCTTTTTCAAACACCTGGGCACCGCCGGACCGTTCGTTTTTTTTTTTTTTTTTTTTTTTTAGAAGTTTTAACATTGTTTGTTTTTATAATATTTGGTTAATTTTTAGATTAGGTCCACCTCCACAATTTTCTTGTAAATGACGACTTTTATAGGTTTTTGACTATGCTGAATACGGAAATAACATTGAAATTTTGCAGAAATAAGTAGTTATCGAGATATAAAAAGTTGTATTATTCAATGTATTCATTGGTGGCTGTCTGTATTATGTGCGTGCGTGTGCGCGCATCATAAACAAATCTACGTGCGTAACAAAGATGGCTACCAAAGAATACAATGCATAAAACAACTTTTTATATCTCGATAACTACTTCTTTCAACAAAATTTCAATGAAATTTCCGTATTCAGCATAGTCGAAAACCTTTAAAAGTCCTCATTTAAAAGAAAATTGTGGAGGTGGACATAATCTAAAAAAATATCTAATATTTAAACAGGGTTATTACTTCGCTTTGTAATCATTTTACCCCTCCCCCCCACACACACACATGCCTCTAAAATCCCGGGCAACACCGGGTACCCACACTAGTCTTCTTCTATATTTATATAAAAGGCAAATGCGCGCGCATTTTTTGTAAGTCTCGCAAAGGCTTCTTTCACACACGCTCCGGGGGGGGGTTACTATTGCTTAGAAGTGTTTATATACCCTCTAGATAATAATATCTAGGATTTGGGAACTCGGCTTGCATCTAGATTTATTTACATTGACTTTTATAAGATTTGCACTATTTCACTCTGTCCCCCTGTTTGTCCTGCTTTTTAGTATAAATACTGTGAAACTAAATTCAAATGGGTTGTGTTCTCGGCTTCCTTTTGGCCAAGATCAAGGTGTAGTATCTGTGCACAGCATACTAAACTTTAATCCAAGCACAAAGACTGGCAACGACCACCACCAACTTAACCAAGCTTTGGTCAAGTTTAAGGGTTTCATTGTTTGGCCTGAAAGGACCGACCCCATTCTTTGGATGAGTGGTCCTTAAGGCATTGTTTTATTTTTGTTGTTAATTGTTGCTACTAATTGTTTGTTAATTGTTGCTACTAATTGTTTGTTAATTGTTGCTACTAATTGTTTGTTAATTGTTGCTACTAATTGTTTGTTAATTGTTGCTACTAATTGTTTGTTAATTGTTGCTACTAATTGTTGTTAATTGTTGCTACTAATTGTTTGTTAATTGTTGCTACTAATTGTTGTTAATTGTTGCTACTAATTGTTGAGTTTTCTATTTTTCTTGCAGATACTCCAGTGTCTGGATCCGACTTAAGCAGCCAGGCGGGCTAGGGGATACCGACGTGCCTTTTTAGGCGAAGGTCCCCCTAGTTTCCAAATCGGCAGGTCGGAGAAGGGCACTGGGCCACCACCTAGGGGGGCAGGCCTCTGCCTCTTTACCATGGGGGACGCCCCTGGTGTAGTGTCCGCAAAGGGTCCGGGGTGTGCCGTCCCGAAAGGCACCCCCAGTTCGAGAAGGGTTACTGGGGTCGTCGCCTCCAGTTTGGTCGATATGTTTGCGGTTCCGGGGTCGCCGCTCCCCCAATGTGGTCGGTCCTAGTGCGGTCGGTTCAATGTTGGGGTTGCCACCCCAATAGGCCACCCCAATGCGGTCAGTTCGTGTGCGGTGTCGGGGGTTTCCAGCCCAAAAGGCAACCCTAGTGCGGTCAGTTCGAGTACAGGTCTGGGGGCTGCCATCCCAGAAGGCAACACGAGCTTGAGATCGGTCGCCACCCCCAGCACTTCGCAAGTAGCAGCAGTCGACCTGGGCGCAGTGGCAGGGCCTTGTCAGATGGGGCGACCATGGTTGCAATGACAAGGGAGGAAGAACTGGCTGCTTGGAAGAAGTTCGTCCAGGGGGCCCCAGGAGGCGAGGAAGCCTGAAAGGCCACACAAAAGAAAAAGCACAGGAAGCCAATTAAGAAATAGTGGGTCCTGGACGGAGAAACTGCAATGCCGCTGACGCAGTCGGAATCCAGTAGCCCCCGGAAGTCAGCAGCAGAAGGGCTGCACAAAAGAAAGTCACTTGATGTCATCATATTTGATGGGTGCTCCTCGGGGGGGGGGGGGGGCGTTCAAACGACACAACGCCAGCCAGTGCGGTAGAGTGGCCAGCCCTCACATCAACTGACACCTCCCCGATACCAGCAGCTCTAAAACCAAAGCTGGAGACGCAGCAGCCAGCCGAGACCCTATGTCAGGGGAACCCGAGAAGACAAGAGGAGCCTGGGGCCGTAAGGTAGGCCCGAAGAAGACTCCTGATTACTACAGAGATCTGTTCGAGAACAAATACCAGGAGTATGTCGAGGGTAACACAATGAAAGCATTACCAGGAACCCTGGACGAGATTAAGGACAGAACATTGTTTCTGGTGATGCTCAAGGCCAATGGGAAGGGGCTCACCGGTGTTCCCCTTTATAAAATGGTAGAAATATTGGGTGACCTTAAAATCCCGGCCCAGTATTTAGTAAGATGGTACCACACCACGTGGGTTCTCCTTCTGCGATCAAAGGAAGAAGCGAAGAGGTGGGCACAGGGAGACCTTACCTGGAAAAAACATCAGGCTGCGTCTGGAATATCAGTCTAAAAGAAGAATGGTGGTCTCAGTGATGGGGGTCCCATGCTTTATCAGGGAGGACCAGCTGGGAGCCACCTTATTCCAGTATGGAGAGGTAGAGGGGTGCACCCGGTGAAGGGCCCCCGGAATATATTAACGGGAACATTCAAAGTGAGCATTCTGGTAGATAGGAAAAATTTCTACAAGATTCCAGCTCTACTTATCTGTAAGGGTTGGCAGATGACCGTTTTTGTTGAAGGAAGGAGGACGCTGTGCTGGCAATGGCACATATCCCGTTTTTGCCCTCTGAAGAAAAAGTCGGTTCAACAAAAGCCGGAAGGGAAAGAAAATCCGGCGGAAGGAAAACAGGCACAAGAAAAGGAGGTAGACGGAGAAGGTTGGAGTAAGGTCGTCGCCAAGAAAAGGAGGAAAAAAGAACAAGAGGCCCCTCCAGCACCAACGAGAGCGGCAGTGGCGGCGACCAAACGAAAACTAAGAGTGAGCTCCTCCGAATCAGAGGGAGAGGAAAAGGAGAAAAAAGAGAAGCAAAAAGGAAAAAGGGAGCGGAAGGAGACTCCCAAAGAGATTCCCCAAGAGTCAATGATTGAAGACGAGCATACTGAGCTTACATCATCACCCCATCCCAAGAAGACGCTCAGCCTACCCCTCCCCTATTCAACACTCCGGAGCAGCAGACGGAAGCTCCAGTCATAACAAAAGCGGTGTCGGCGGAAAGAAAAGAAGAGGAAAAGGTGCCCCCCAGAGTGGAAAAGACCAGAAGGTTTCCTTTCTGGCCAGGGGGAGTGTCTTTGTGAAGCAGAAATGACGGCGGGTGACATCAATGGGTCACAAAGAAAGTATCTTAAAAACCTTGAAGGCCTAAGGGACGTGGACGGGAAGGAGGTCACTAACCCACGGAATTTCGCCGATGCCCCAAACCTCATAACATTTGTGAAACTGAATAGGGGAGGAAGAGCAAAGGCACTATAGAGGATGTTGGAGGCTGGAAAAACTTAATTTTCGGGCTTCAGGCTTATGGACGGGGAGCACCCATTGCTGACACAAATTGCGAAGTGCTGTGAGGGGAGGGTCCCTATTTACGTTCGCCCCTCCTTCTATAGGGCAACTAAGCTGACTTTCCCCTTGGACGTGGGGGGGCCTTGCTCGAGATGTATGGCTTACGTCTGACCAGCTCACAGGCAGTCTCGGCCAGGCCTTCGACGTACTTATCCCCGAGGACTTCAGACCCTTAGTCGACGAATACTACTAGTTAGGGAAATATGGCCACGGGCTTGAACCTAGCTAGTTTGAATGCGAGGGGCATGAGATCTTATAGCAAGGCTGCTCACGTGCTGAGGGATCTCGTGGCCCTTGAAGTAGATGTAGCTGCACTGCAGGAGACCCACTTTGTTGGGACTGGGGACTGCGATGTGCTGGTAAACGATTTTGACGTTTACTCAGCATATGGCAGCCTCCAGAGCCGGGGGGTTTCTGTACGAGTGAGTCGCACCCTGTCTGCGACGGTTACCGTTGTCCACACGGACGCTCATAGGAGGCTGGTCGTGGTTGATGTTGCCGTTAAAAGCGGTGCGTTCCGGATCGTAGCAGTTTATGTGCCTAACATCCACAGCGAAAGGGTTTCCTTTTTCGGCGGGTGGAAGTGTTTCTCTCTTCGGGTCCGGAGCGGGTAGTTTTAATGGGGGACTGGAATGCCGTCCTGGACCCCAATATAGATAAGGTCGGGAGGGTTAGAGAGTTGGATCGGTGTGATAGCAGCCTGTCTGACCTGATGGCCTCGTGCAATCTGGTCGGCAGGTTCCATCTGGATCACTCCGGGAGGGAGATGTGGACATGGCATGGTACTTCGGCCGTCTGTCCGAGCACATACTTGGACAGAATGTTAATTAGAAAAGGCGACAGATTTTCTATCTTGTCCCACGTTCCACTGGCTAGGTCATTCGGACCACAAACTTCTGTTGGCCCGTCTAAAATTAGGTAATAGGTCTATGTTGGCTGTGTACTGGAAGTTGAATGCCTCCTTGTTGGAGTCGAACGACTTCTGGGAGCAGCTGACATCACTAATTCAGGAGGAGTTAATGGGGGTGGTTACTGGAAGTAGCCGGTGGGTTAAGCTTAAGGCTACCGTTAGGCTCTTTTGTGTCCAATATAGCCAACGCCTCACATTAACTAGGGCGTGGACCAAAAGGCACCTAGATGATAGACTGACCTGGGCGGTAGCACGGGGGGATTCCCTAGAACTAGCTCTAGTTAAGAAGAACCTGAATCGCTTGGCTAGCAGGCGATATGCAGGTCAGGTAGTTAGAGCTAGGTTAAAAAGAGTCTCCAACGAAGCCGTGAATGTTGACGCTGTTGAGCGTAAGGCCGCCCTAAGACTCGGCTCGGATGGGTACATTTGGGAGGTGAAAAACCTGGAAGGGCGTTCTTTCTCGTATCGGCATGGGAGATCTGCAATGGGTTTCAACATTTAAAGGAACGCTTCACCCAACTACCCAGACTCTGCGGCCAGGAGTTTGGCAGCTATTTAGCTGGCTCACCCCGTCTTACTAAGGCCTGGGCAGCTAGCTGCGAGGGGAGGGTTAAGGAGCGTAAGATCATTACTGTATTGAAACAGGTTGGCCACAACAAATCTCCGGGGCTCGATGGTTTACCCTACGAACTGTTCTTGAGGCTGTCGCCCATGATTGTGCCCCTTCTGACGGGCATGTTTAACCACTGGTTTTCCCAGGACTCGATCCCGAGGCAGGTTACCAAAGGAGTGGTCACGCTTCTGAAAAAGGGGGATCAACATGGAGGGGGGAATCTAGATGATTATAGACCCATAGCTCTGCTCAATGCAGATTTCAAGATTTTGTCCTGTGTTCTTGCGAACCGACTGCAGGTTGTTATTGGTGACTTGGTCGAGCCGGATTAGAACTACACTGTGAAGGGTCGATTGATTCAGAACAATTTGCACTTGGTTCGCACGATCATTAGAAGCCCACACGGAAGCCGCGCTGATCAATTTAGATCAGTCCAAGGCGTTCGATAGGGTCGACCATGGGTTCTTGAGATCTGTTGTGGAAACCGCCGGCTTTGGTCCGGACTTCTGCAAGTGGGTCTCTGCTCTGTATCATAATCCCGCAGTAATGGTGCAAGTCAATGGTAGGTTGTCGGAGTCCTTTGGGGTCTCCCGGTCTGTGCGGCAGGGTTGCCCGCTGTCGCCTCTATTATATGTCCTGGCGTTGAAGCCCTTCCTTCACAAATTAAGGGACGAGGCGACGAGACCAGTCCTGCACAGCATAACTCTACCTAGCGGCAAATTTGCCAGGGTGTCCGCGTATGCCGATGACGTCACCATGTTTGCTGCATGGTGTAGCGACATTGAAGCGGTGATAGAGGCGATTGCTGAGTACGAAGTTGTCACAGGGGCCGTGATCAATCGTAACAAGTCCGTTGGCCTGTGGTTGGGCGCCTGGACCGGGGTAAACTCGCTTCCAGGTGCGTTCAGCTGGACTGATGGCCCGGTTAAGATCCTCAGAGTGTGGTTCGGGCCTGGACTCCAGCTGGACAAGAATTGGTCGGAGGTACAGACGAAGGTCGAGTCGTCAGTAGGGACTTGAATTCGGAGGAAATTGTCCTTGAATGGTCGTGTGGAGGCATGTGCAACGTACGTGTTTCTGCTGATCCTTTACCGCTTGTCTGTTCTTCCCCTGCCTGCAGATCACTGTAAGGTTTTAGAGTGCCTCCTTTTCAAATTTCTTTGGATGGGAGGAAAGCTGTATGT
This sequence comes from Euprymna scolopes, assembly GCF_053919585.1. Taxonomy (NCBI): domain Eukaryota; kingdom Metazoa; phylum Mollusca; class Cephalopoda; order Sepiida; family Sepiolidae; genus Euprymna; species Euprymna scolopes. The sequence continues at coordinate 33,072,728 of NC_136515.1, forward strand.
CCGTAGACAGGTCTGTACGCAGAAACTAGGTGGAGGCTATATGAGGAGTTAGTGGTGGGTACCGCGAAAGATCCGCTGGTGGAGCGGCTGCATCTGTCTGGCGGGGGGGATCTCTTTCGCTGTGGAGTTGGGCGCCTGCCAGTAGTTACATAAAGAACTCAGAGTTTTCCATCACATGGAGGCTAGTTGGGAACGCGCTGCCACTCTTCGGCAGACTAGCCTGGGATTTCAGGGATAGTGAGTATTATTATCCCCCGTGCCCACGCTGCAACAACGAAAAGGAGGAGGAAACGAAAGAACATGCGTTCTTTCATTGCAGCGGGTTGCGGAGTCTCTGGGAGTATGTCGGAGAGGTTACGGCTTGCATCGACCCCAAGCAGGCGGTGCCATTTGATTTAACGTACGTTGCTGACAATGTGGACTCGCCGTTTATCAGGGAGAAACAGGCGGTGTTTCTTGCGATCCTAGCTGTAGCTAGATTAGTGACATGAGTTTCACGTCTGGACATTGTCTATGAGGGGCGATCTGTTTCGGATCAGGATCTGATCGTTTATTTTAAGCATCAACTTAAAACAAAGATCAGATGTGATTGGGAAAGATTGCACCGCATGGACTTTGATAGGAGATGGGTGCACAACACTAGGTTGTGCATCCGACGAGGCGCTAGGTTCGAGTTCGTGTTTCCACCCTAGTGGTATTGGTCCTAATCTTTTACTCGGAACCCAGCCCTTTGATTAATACAAGGTTTACCTTGTAGTATGGGTAGATAGATAGTTAGGCTGTGTAACCACCAAGAGTGGAAAAGAAGTACTTTATTAGGGTCTAGACTAGGGTAAGTATGCGAGTCGATCCTGTCCCCTTTTATTTTTTCATCGGCACTTAGAGAGCTTCCAAAAATGCCCAGTCCACTTGTTTGTTTTGTCCCCGGCCTGTTTTTGCCCATTACGTACTTTATCTTGGAAGTCGCCGTCCATCCCTGTTGACTCCAACCCCAAGTTATTTTCGCAGAAGTGCAGTCCTTTAGGTCCTCCACTCCCCACTACGGAACGACCTGCTTGCTTTCACCTCTCCTCTCGGAAGACAGTGGGCGTTCCAATTGGCGAATAGCAAGTAGGAAGGGAGGGGGTCCTCTTACTAACCCGCACCCATAGGCATTTTGTTTATTTGTTTTCTTTTTCTTTCTTTTTGGGTGTTTCATAGTTTGCCCCTCTCCTCATCATCTCACCCCCATTATATATATATATATATATATATATATATATATATATATATATATATATATATATATATATATAAAACAAAATCCTTTTATTTTGTATATAGTATATTTTATTTTGTTTTTTGTAAATATGTATTTTTCTTCACAGCGTGAATGTCGCCCGCCATCCCATAAGCTGTGGACCAGTTGTTTTAAGGAGGTCCTGGTAAGAATGTAGGCGATTGTGTATAGAATGATAGAGACTCTAGCATAGGTGTTTTCTTAATAAAGTACTTGCTTCTCAACGCAAGTCTAGCATAGTCCTTAGAAAAGACCCGTTTTTCCCCAACCCCCCTTACTGGCCCTGGTGCTTAAGCTCTTGTGGACCCCAAATGAGGCCTTGGCAGTAGATAATGCCAAGGCTGGGGCTGAAAGGCTAAATAACGTTGTGTTCTCAGCTTTCGTGCCGAAACGTCCAAAAAGCAATCAGCTTTTGATCAATGTGGAGTTTCTCCTTATATCAGACAATTGCTATTCGATTTCAAGACGAGATACTCCCCCTAACAAACAGGGAGCTGGTTTTCTTCAAAGTTAGGTAAAAACAAAGAAAGCGGTTTATTAAACTCATTAAAAACTGTCCTGCAGAAAATGTTAACTGCTGAATAGCTAAAAAGAGGCCAACAGACTCGCGGTAAATACTGTCCCGCACTCAAAGTTCATGTCAATAACTCGTCAAAAACGAGCACCTGTTTTCTTTTTATTTTTTCACACTTTACTATTTTCCAACTGTGCGTCAAGGCTTTGTTTTTTTTTTTTTTTTTTCTTTTTAAACAACCAACGATTTTTCTTTTCATTTACCCAAAAACACACACACCTACAATCACCCGGGCAACGCCGGGTACCCCCCGCTAGTAGTTAATAAAACATGTTAAAAAACACTTTGAAAAAGAGTTAAAAACGTGTTTAATTTGAAAAGGAAACACTAAATAAATATGTTTTAAACTCTTTTTCAAAGTGTTTTTTAACATGTTTTATTAACTATTTGCTCTTATTATAACTCTATCTCCTATTTGGTTTTATCGAGCTTTTACATCTGGTTGAGATTACTTTATAAATATTAATTCTTTAATATTTATAATATACTTTAGTTTTACCATCTTGGATCATTTTGGTAAATTTAATTGTAATTTTTATATATATATATATATATATATATATATATATATATATATATATATATATTTTTATAAAGTAACAGGGTTCGTGTGGTTCTGTCTGTGTGTACAGCTCTCCCTCATCAACGAAATATAAAGGAGGTAAGAGGGTAGATCTCTCCTGGTAAAGAAACATTAGAACCCATTTTAGGATGTTTCTGTTATAGGAGACATAAGAATCTATGCCTAATTTCATTATATACTAGTCTACAAACCACCCCCATATCGAATGACTTATGCTCATTTGCATATCATATTATATTAAATCTCTTTAACTAATTACCTCGACCTTATTACATATTGGAAATATTCTAATCATTTCAACTGTACTATTTACAAAATCTATTTAACATTTAATTATTTAATATATTTTCATGTAATTTTATATTCGATTTATTTCACTTTACGTATATTATCAAAACAATTCATTGGCGAGGAAAGCTTTATGTTTTGGGATTGTATTGAAAATGTAATGGAAATTTCAATTTCGTTCCGTTTTAATCTTTTATATTTTACTTGCCAATATAATTGAAAGAATACAATTCAACTATCGTAATTTTATATAAATAAACAAAAACAAATATTTTAAAATAAAACTTTATTAAAAAAGAAATAGTAAAATAATTGTATTAAACACCCCCAGCCTTGTCAGCAAACCTGTAAACCTATAAAAGTTAACATTTCGAATGTAAACAGTGATTTTTCGATTTTGTTAGCGCTTGCCGCAATTAAAGACAATTAAAACGGAACTAACTTTATTTCCATTCTATTTTTTAAACAACCCCCAAAACATAACGCTCTCTTCCAGTTATAGCCAATTTTTTTTTAATTAAATAAAACAGGTCAAAATAAACAGATAAGCGCATTTTCTTTTACATTTTTCTTACAACCATTGTCATTTAACCAACTGCAGGATACCGTTACTTTTGTGGGGTTGTTTTGAAAATGGCACGGAGATTATAATTTCGTTCCAATTTAATCTTTCTGGTCGAGCCTATTTCGAAAGCCTGTCTTATCATAGATTTGAACTACAAATAATTTATTATATTTTGATTATTACTATCTTAAGACTTAAAGCTTATATTTATTTCATTTTTCTATTTATATATTGAATTAGTTATTTCCAGTCTTTTTTTTTTTTTTTTTTTTTTTTACACAGTGATCACCACTTATCAAGGCCCGGAAGCCACTCAGGGATAAGGGTTATTGTAAGTACATCACGTTAGTGAGGAGATTTTATGAAGTGTTTAATTAGGGGGGCGGTTCATTAGGAATTTGTTAACATTAGACTTGAAGACATCCAAGTTGTAGTCCGGAGGGAAGCAGGCAGACGGAACAGAGTTCCACAGGCGTGCAGTTCTAAGAAAGAAGCTTTGCTCATGAAATCCGCGTTTTGATTTAGGCACAGATATAGAGTGGGGGAAATTTTTCACAGTGGATTCAGCTAGACGGGTGTTTTTCGTGAAAGATTGGCGAGGGGGGACCAGGGATTGGAGTTCAGACGAGCACCTGCCATGAAAATAACGATAAAACAAGGATAGGCTCGCAACGTCTCTTCTGTGGGAGAGGGGTTGCAGGGTAGAGAAAAGGGCATCCCCCACTAAACCACAAAGTCTATTTTGTACTCTGTCAAGGCATGATAGGCTGTTTTTGGCAGCTCCTGCCCAGATATGGCAACAGTATTCCATCCTTGGCCGTACTTGGCTTTTATATAGATAGAGAATTGCATCAGTAGTGAGATATCTTCTGGAGCGGTAGAAGGATCCCACCATCTTTCCTGCGACCTTGGCCACAGACGATGTACGTGTTCCATTTCAGATCAGGAGTAAAGGTCAAACCCAGAAGCTTGTCAAAACACGGGGCCTCACCCAGACGAGAGCCATCCATCACAATTGATGCCAGCTGGGGATCAGAGCGTTGATGATGTATGGATAGGAGTTTGGTTTTGGATGCATTAAAGGTAACTAGCCACATCTTCCCCCACTGAACCACGCGCTCGAGATCAGAGGAGAGAGAATCCGAGAGAACTTCGTCATTTACAGCCTTTGATGTGATGCCGTAGATGGTCGTGTCATCAGCATAGATGTCAACGAATGAGTTAAGTATGTGTTTAGGGAGGTCATTGATGTAGATCAGGAAGAGAGTTGGGCCCAGGATTGACCCCTGAGGGACTCCAGCATTTATATTGCAGGCCTCCGATTTTTGTCCATCTACCACTACTCTTATGAGCCTATCAGAGAGAAATGATTTAATGATTGAGAAAACATTTCCAGTTATACCGTAGCTGGAAATCTTGTGAAGTAGACCCTTATGCCATACTTTGTCAAAGGCCTTTGATATGTCGAGAGCAATTGCCCTAGAAAGGAAGCCTTTGTCAAGAGATTCACTAATCCTGTGGGATATAACCGTCAGCACATCTGCGGTAGATCTTGCAGAGCGGAAACCATATTGTGTGTCACTAAGAAGGTTATTCCTGCTGAGGTGGTTTACTATTTCTCTATTTAATATTGATTCAAGTAACTTACTCATAACACAGAGAAGACTTATTGGTCTGTATTGAGAGGGAGATGACTTATCACCTGAATTCTTAAATACAGGGCAAACTGAGGAGGTCTTCCAGGGGGTCGGAAAGCATTTCTCCTTAAGGCAGCGCTTAAATAGTTTCTTAAGTATGGGAGCAAGTTCTGGTTGAAGCTTTTTTAACACTATAATTGGGATGCCATCAGGGCCAGTTGCTTTACTGGAATCTAGGTTTTTTATTATTATTATTATCAGTCTTATTTAAACTTAGTGCTTTCTTTAAACCGGATGAACCTTTTATAAAAATATGAGTTTAACGTAAAGAACACGAACAAGGTTTTATTCAACTGAATTTCTTCCAGTTTACTAACAAAATATATAAATTTAAAAGAGATATAAATAATAAAATAAAAAGGTTATGTAATTTAAAAGAAATACACGTACTCACAAAAGCAGAACTTTTTTTACACATTTTTTTCTTTAAAACCATAACAATGAGACTAACAATTACCTAGATCTTAGTAATTATTTGTTTTAATAGAACTGTTTTAATTGTACTGTTTACTTAGTTAACCTAAGTTGGTATTACATTTATTTTACATTTACTTTTTTTTTTTAATTATTACTTTTAGACTGTGACGTTTACACCCGGAAGTAATGAGTCACACGTAGGTCGCTTTTATTCATTCCTTTTGGTCAAGATCAAAGTGTAGTATCTGTTCTTCAGATGCTGCACTTCATTTTCTTGTTCTCTTTCGGTGGAGGAGAAATCCTTCACGACTGAGACAATTTTTATTTTTGTACCTTTTCTCCACGTTAAAAAACGACCCTGGTGTCTAACTCTGTCCCGTGGGGAGGCATAGTAAATAGGTACAATATAATTGTTTATAATTGTACTATTCAGAAATATTATTTATAGTTCGTCCATTTCAGTTAGTATACATTTCCTTTACGCTTAATTAATTTACAATCATTAATATCGTTAAACAATTCCGTTTAAAACCGAAATTATGCCACCCAAACGGAGTAGAAACGAAAATGAGGAAGAAAGAATGGAAAGATTGGAAGCTAATAGACTAAAAGTTGCTGCAATTCGCTCCAATGAAAACAATTCAGATAGAGAAAGACGTCTAGAACTTAACAGGATACGTCAAAGAGAAAGGAGAGCAAGACTGTCAGATTTGGAAAGAGAAACCCAACGTGAAGCTGACAGAACTAGACATGCTGTAAGGTGGTTAAATTCATCACAAGATGAAATTCAAGAAAGGCAAAGATATGCACTGGAAAGAGAAGCAATATTACGATCGAATGAATTATATGAGGTAAGTAGACGTACACAAGGTCAGTTGAGAGTGGCTCAACGACATCAGAATGAATCGGAAACCCAACAAAGCTTTCGCCTATACCAAGGGCAACAACGAGAGGCTGCATGGAGAGAGAGTATGACTTTGCCCCAGCAATTGACAGAAAACGAGGCAGCTAGACAACGAATGACTGCTTTGAGACACCATGAAATAGAACACTGCAATAGAAAAGGATTGCTCTACAACAAAAATGACTCTCTCACTACAGCTGATATAGGAAAAATGGACAAAGTATGTCAACATTGCTCAGCTGTAAAATTTAAAGGAGAAACCCCTGGTTGTTGTTGTTCTTCTGGCAAAGTTGTGCTTGATAGCTTTCCACCACTGCCTCAGTTGCTTCAAGATTTGCTCTCCGGCAATGGTCCCATCTCTAAAGATTTTCTGCAAAATCTACGCAGTTATAACAATTGTTTTGCAATGACATCATTTGGTCACAAAATTGCGGCAGTACATGGGTGGAATCCTTCTTTTAGAATTCGAGGCCAGGTTTGCCACCAGATTGGGAGTCTTTTACCACCTGAAGATGAAACAGCAAAGTTTATTCAAGTCTACTTCTTGGATAGTCTGGAAGAGGAACTACATAATCGGGGACGTGACAGTAGACTCAATAGAGACATTCTCCAAAGTCTGACTGAATTTTTACATGAGAACAACAGCTTCATTTGTCAGCTGAAAACAACAAAGGAGAGGATTGAAGAAGAACACTTGGTAGAACATAAAGTTGTCATAAGGGAAGACCGAAGGCCACAAGAAGAGCATCCACGGCGATTCAATGCTCCAACAACAACGTATGAGATTGGAATATTAATGGAGAATGAACCAACAGCTAACCGGGATATTGTCTTGCGTTTTAGAAATGATACATTAAAATGGATCTCCGAACTACATCCCCTCTACGATACTTTAATGTACCCGTTAATGTACCCCTATGGTTCTCCATCTTACAACATCTACATGAAGGCATCCAATGGGCGAAAAGTTACCCAACAGCAATTTTATTCGTACCATTTAATGACTCGGCCTGGAAACTATTTTCTCTGGTACCGAAGGCTATTTCAACAATGGCTGGTGGATGTGTACTGCAAGATTGAAACAGAACGTTTACAGTTCCTGAGGTGTGAGCAACAGACCCTGAGAGCTGACAATTATAGCAACTTAAGAGATTCAATTCTTAGGGAGGATGGGAATCCAGAACAGTTTGGTCAACGAGTTGTACTTCCGGCAACTTATACAGGAGGCCCTCGATACATGTTTGAGCATCAAAGTGATGCCATGGCATATGTTCGGCGAATGGGCCGAGCCGACCTCTTCATCACGTTCACAACAAATCCAAAGTGGACAGAAATTACAGAAAATTGTCTTCAAGGGCAAGACCCTCAGGATCGTCCAGATATTGTTGCCAGGGTTTTCAGGCAGAAGCTAAAAAAGTTACTTGAATTTATTAAAAAGGGAGGATTTGGCAGGTTGAGGGCTTTCCTGTACAGTATTGAATATCAAAAAAGAGGACTGCTGCATGCACACATCTTCACCTGGCAGGCCCCAGAGGACAAACTTCTACCAGAAAAAATGGATCTCTGCATATCTGCAGAGATCCCTGACAAAGAGGAAGATCCTGATCTTCATGCTAAAGTGATGGCACATATGGTGCATGGACCTTGTGGACCATTTAATCCAAATTGTCCATGTATGATTGACAACAAATGTTCCAAAAAATACCCAAAAGAATTTCTTCAGTGTACCGAGCAAGGCCAAGACTCTTACCCCAAGTACAGGCGAAGAAAACCAGAAGATGGAGGCCAGACTGGTACAATAAGGATGAAGAGAAATGGTCGGTATGTTAATCAAGAAATAACAAACCAGTGGATTGTTCCGTACAACAAGGTCCTCCTTCAGCAGTTCAACGCTCACATTAACGTAGAAATTTGCAGCTCGATCCAAAGCATCAAATATGTCCTCAAATACGTGAATAAAGGATGTGATCAAGCAGTGTTTGAACTACAAAGAACTGATGGAGCAGCTAACCAACAAGGCCAAGTACAAAGTCACATTGTGGATGAGATCCAGCAGTTCCAGAATGCAAGGTATGTCGGCAGTTCAGAGGCGGCCTGGAGGATATTGGAACATCCCATCCATGAACATTTCCCCCCAATTGTACAACTTTCTGTTCATCTTGAAAATGGGCAGCGTGTCATGTTCTCAGCTGATACTGCTCTGGAACGAGCCCAAGGTCCACCGCCTGCCACAACTTTGACAGCATTTTTTCAACTCTGCCATGAGGATGACTTTGCAAGGGGTCTCAAATACGTAGAAGTCCCTGAGTTTTACACTTGGAACAAATCGACAAAGAAATGGATGAGAAGAATGCGTGGGGTACAAGTTGAAGGTACTGAAAATGATGATGTATGGAAGGCACCATGCATTGGGAGAATCTACACGATTAGTCAAAAAGCAGGGGAGTGTTATTTCTTACGCCTGTTGCTCAATGAGGTTGCTGGTCCAACTTCATTTCAAAATTTGCGAGCATACAATGGTCAGGTGTTTGAAACATACAGAGCAGCGTGCCTTGCTCGAGGCCTTCTAGAAAATGACCATCACTTGCATCAAGCAGTAGGAGAGGCAAGTGCCACTCAATCACCTTCAAATTTGCGAAGCCTATTTGTGATAATTTTAACAGCCTGTGAGCCAAGAAATCCTCTTGAGATCTGGATGGCTTTTCGTGATGTAATATTTGAAGACATTCTTCACAGATACAGGCAAGAAGTTAACAATCCAGAAGCAGATTTTAATGAGGACATCTACAATAAAACTCTTTGTCTAATTGAAGAAAAAGTTCTCCTTATGTGCGGTCAACCATTGGCAAGCTATGGATTACCTGCACCAACGCAAGGGAGAGATGAAGGACTCGCGAGAGAGTATCAACGTGAAGTTACTTATAATCTTGAAGAACTTTCCCTACAAGCAAAAAATATGCAAGAAAAACTGACCGATTCTCAAAGAGAAGTTTACAATTCATTCATGGCAATGTTGGAAGCACAAGGTGAAATGAACAAAAACATGATGTTTCTTGATGCTCCAGGTGGTACGGGCAAGACTTTTGTAATCAATTTGATCCTTGCAAAGATTAGATCCATGAGAAAGATTGTGCTTGCAACAGCATCCAGTGGCATTGCTGCTACTCTACTACAAGGTGGCCGCACTCTTCACAGCACTTTTAAAGTACCCTTGGATACTCATCGAATGGATCAGCCAGTTTGCAAAATTACTGGTAACTCAGCCTTGGCAAATGTAATTAGAGACACCTCTGCAATCATTGTAGACGAAGCCCCAATGACGCACAAGAGTGCTTATGAAGCAATTGACCGAACACTGCAAGACATCACAGGAAACAAGAATCCCTTATTTTGCGGTGATTTCCGTCAAATCCTCCCAGTGGTTAAAAATGGCACAAGGGCTAACATTGTTAATGCAAGTTTGAAACAATCCTATCTCTGGAGGCACGTTATAGTGAAGAGACTGACTACTAATATGAGAGCCTATATCTCTGATAACACAGCTGCAGCAGACTTCTCAAAATTGCTTCTCCAAATCGGTAATGGTCAGTTTCCTATCACTTCTTCACCTGACACAATTAAGATTCCAACTGCGCTTGGTAAATGTGTCGGTAATCAGAAGCAACTGAAAGACAAAGTGTACCCAGACCTGCAAAACAATGGAAAATCACCGGATTGGCTTGCTGAGAGGGCTATTATTTCGCCATTAAACAGCAATGTGAATCTTTTGAACAATTCAATAATGGATGAATTTCCAGGAGACACAAAGCAATACAAGTCAGTTGATTCGGCTACTAATGAATATGAAGCTGTTCACTACCCTGTGGAGTTTTTAAACTCTTTGGAGATATCTGGAATGCCTCCACACATTTTAAATCTCAAAATTGGATCGCCAATCATGATTCTTCGATCCTTGGAACCGCCAAAAACAACAAACGGAACCAGATGTGTTATCACCAGATTGCACACCAATGTACTTGAGGCCACCATTTCCTGTGGTCCCTACAAAGGCGAAACTGTTCTACTGCCAAGGATCCCCTTAGTTCCATCGGACTCAGAACTTCCATTTAAATTCCGGAGACTCCAATTTCCTGTGAAGGTGTGTTTTGCAATGAGCATAAACAAAAGTCAAGGTCAGACATTTAACACCATTGGCGTAGACTTGACATCAGACTGCTTCAGTCACGGTATGTTCTACGTCTCCATCAGCCGGACAGGAAGTTCAGAAAAACTCTACATTCTGGCTCCAAATCAAAGCAGCAGAAATGTAGTTTACCCTGAGGCTCTTCAGTGAAAAGTTCGAGAAATGGATATGAGGAAAAACTGACATGATCTGATTGTGGTAAGTTTTTAGTATTGAATGTGCAAGATAAAATTTAAGCAAGAGTTGAAAATTACTTCAATGAAAAATTTACTATGTAACATCAAGTAACCTTCCTTTTTGATGAAAATGTTTTGTGAAGTTCCTGATTGAATTTCAGTCACTACAAGAAGTAGTTAAAATGTTAATCACCTTATGCAATCGTTGCTCTTACAACATCAACTTACTGGAAAGGTGCCCACAGATTTTGGTACCCGAGTGCGCAACAAAGCTCTGTGCGAAGCACGGGTATCTTTGCTAGTATATATATATATGTATATATATTTATATATATACTAGCAAAAGTACCCGTCGTTGACTGGCTTTAAAAACAGTCTACAGAAAATAGACTCTAATTTATGAAAATACTAGCGGGGGGTACTCGGCATTGCCCGGGTGTTTCGAGGTGTGTGTGCTCGGGCGGAGGAAGGGGGTGTTAATCAAAACATAAGAATAAGCGAAGTAAATATTTTTAAATGTTAAAATGTTAAAACTTAAAAAAATCGTAAAAACATCCCAACGTAAAGCAAACGAACGATGTTAAATGTAAAAATCGGAAAAACAAAAAAGAAAACAGAAAAACGAACATTAAAACTACTTTAAAAAATCTAAAAAAAACCAAAAAAAAAACAAAAAAACACTGGCTTAAATAACCCTGTTTCAATATTAAAATTTAAAAAATAAAAAAAATGACATCTCACACCACGATTCGAACCCAAAACCTTTAGATAATGAGACTGTGCTCTAAGCAACTGAGCTAAGACGATGTTGACAAAATTGTGTCGGTTTTTCAAATATCTAAAGTAAATCCTGTTCCGACGTCGTATGACGCATGCGTAGAAGCGAACTTGTCATAAGAGAACGGTTTTTGCTGACCCCTCCCTGTAGAAAACTGATGATTTTAGGGTGAAGAAATTAATGTTTTTGGCCAATTTTTCGATATTTGTCGGGCGAAGCTTGGAAGTTTAAAATGATACCAATCTCGTGAAAATCCATAACTCGTGTCGAAAGTTTTTGCGAGACATACAAGCACACATACATACATACACACATTTTCGCTTTTATATATATAGACTAGCAGGGGTACCCGGCGATGCCCGTGTGTTTTGAGGTGTGTGAGGTTTTGGGTAAATCCAAACTCCGGGGAGGAGAGATAAAATAAAAAAAGTAGTTTTGGTAGGTGAGTATGAGGATCGAACCCAAACCCTTGAGGCAAAGTTGGAAATTAAAGTGTGAAAAAAAAAAAATGTGCCACGTTAACCATTGGGCCACCGCGATATACAACAGAGACACGTTTGAATTTATTTATTTAAGTATTAAAAACAGGTGTCCGCAATAAAAGTTAACTCTGCTGCTTCCATTTGACCTAATTAAGGTCAAATAGAAGTCACGCAGTTAACTTTTGCTGCGAGGCACCAAATTTAACTGTTTTGTTCCCCCGTAGATGTTTGGGAGGGGGAAACCAGTTCCCAATTGTCCAGATTGAATAGCAATTGTCTGATATACAACATTGATCAAAGCTGATTGCTTCTGGATGTTTCCCGGCGCGATGCAGAGAAGTTGTTAACTTTAAATTAGTTTCGCTTTTTATACGAGAAAGCCTAATCAACACACGAGAAGCCAAAATAGCAATAACTTTTGTAAAAGTCGATGTAAATAAATCTAGACGCGACGCGCTTTCCCAAATCCTAGACATTATTATCTATGGCTTATATAAACACTTGTAACAGATCGTAACCCCTCCGGGAGCGTGTGTGAGAAAAGCCTTTGCGAGACATACACAAAATGGTCACACACATTTTGCCTTTTATATATATAGACTAGCGAGGGGTTACCGGCGTTGCCCGGGTGTTTTTCGGTGTGTGTGGGTGGGGGTGTTAATGAAAACCTAAGAATAAGCAAAGAAAAAAAAAAACCCAGAAAAACGAACATTAAAAAACACTGCTTAGTGGGGTTGGGTGGGGGGGGGGTACCCGGCGTTGCCCGAGTGTTTGGAGGAGGTCGGGGGGGGGGGGGGTAATGAAAACCTAAGAATAAGCGAAGTAAAAAAAGAAAACATAAAAATGAAGCAGAGGGGTACCCGGGGGGGGGGGGGGGTAATCAAAACATAAAAAAAAAACTAACGTAAGGCAAACGAACGATGTTAAATATAAAAATCGAAAACACAAAAAAGAAAACAGAAAAACAAACGTTAAAAACAAAAAAAAAAAAAAAACACGTGAAAAATGGCTTAAATAAGCCTGTTTCGATATTAAAATCGGTGGGTACCCGGGTGTTTTTGGGTGTGTGTGGTCGGTCGGGGGTGTTAATGAAAACCTAAGAATAAGCAAAGTAAAAAAAAAACAGAAAAACGAACGTTACATGAAAAATGGCTTAAATAACCCTGCTTCAATATTTAAATTTAAAAAATCGAAAAAAAAAAAAAATCTCACACCACGATTCAAACCCAAAACGTTTAGATAATGAACCAACACGCTAACCAACTGAGCTAACACGACGTACATGAAATTTAGTCAGTTCTTCAACTATTTAAACTAAATCAGGTCATGACGTCATCTGATGCATGCGTAGAATCGGTCATCGTCGTGAGAGGACGGTTTTTGTTGACCCCCCTCCCTGTCGAAAATTATTCATTTCAGGGTGAAAAATGTACGTTTTTGGCCAATTTTTCGATTTTTCGGGCGAAGGATGGAGCTTCAATATGATACCAAGTTTGTGAATTTTTGTTCTGTCTGTCGAAAGTTTTTAGCGGACACACAAACATACATACAAACATACATACACACATTTTCGCTTTTATATTTATAGATAATAGCTTATGAAAAGGAAGGGTTGTAAATAGATAGCTTCGAATTTGGGGGTATCAAAACCAAAGCAAAATATGATGAAAGTAAAAATAAAATAGATAACCCCCATAATTTATTATACCATACCTGTTCACACTGGAACACTTATCGCAATATTCTGTCGATCTATATTAAAAAACCTTGTTAACTTTGTGACATATTTCCATTCTATGGAGGTCAGGCACGAACAAACACCCCATAATTTTAGATTACCATATTTCTTCAAACTGAAACATAATTATTAAAGTATACTTATGCAGATAGATATGAAAAGTCTTTATTAAAGTTTGTTCATATTTCCATTCTATGGAGGCCAGGCGCGAATGCAGACCCCACAATTTTATTATACCATCCCTATTTAAGTTAAAACATACTTATCAAAGTATTATTATGTACATCTATATCAAAAACACTTGTAAACGTTTTTTTTTTAATTTTTTATTTCTATACTTTGTGGACCAGGCGCGTACGCAGACCCCACAATTTTAATGAATCATCATTATGCCAGATCAAACATACCCATTCTTGTGTCTCGATACATCTTCTATCATTATATGTGATCAGTTTTTTTAAAATAGTCAACCATATAAAAGCCTATTCGTGACCAGACACACACACAGACGTTCAGCTTTATATTATAGACTAGCAAGGGGTATCCGGCGTTGCCCGGGTGTTTTTCGGGGTATGTGAAAAAAACCCGAAAATGTGAAAAAAAAAGAAGCCTTCACGACGCGCAGTTGGAAAATAGTAAAGTGTTTAAAAAAAAAACAGGTGCATGTTTTTGATTGTTTTCAGCAGTTAGCATTTTGTGTGGGACGGTTTTGAATGAGGTGAATAAATCGGTTTGTTTGTTTTTAAAAACCGGCTCCCTGTTTATTAGGAGGAGCGAAATGAAAGCTACACTCTGATATGATGAAGTCGACATTGAACAAACGTTACTTAGCTCTCTTAGACAACTGGCTTTCGGCCTGTTGGATTTATTTGCTTCCCCACTGAGCAAATTAGGCACAAAGGCGTTTTTAATGTGGAGATAGGGGGAGGGGGGAGGGAAAATGGGTACCAGCTCCCGAGAGGTGGGAAATGGGAGCTGGATTAGTAACTGTTGGTATGAAGGGTTGCCCCTTCAGTGACCAAGGTCAGATATGTAGGGTTACCCCCACATATGGTCTTTGCTAGTCATAGCTTGCAGCATCTGTCGGAACAGATACTACACTTTGATCTTGTCCCCCCCGTGCCGCGGAAGCGGGGGGGGACTGGCTTTCAGCCTGTGGTATTTATTTGCTCCCCCACCGAGCAAATTAGGCACAAGGCCAATTTTTATTGTGAGGAGTCAAGGGAGGGGGAAGGGAAAAAGGGGACCAGCTCCCGAGAGGAGGGAAATGGAAGCTGGTTAAAGGTCAAGCATGTGGGGTTGCCCCCACATCTGGTCTTTGCTAGTCATAGCTAGTCATAGCTTGCAGTATCTGTCGGAACAGATACTACACTTTGATCTTGTCACCCGGGCCCCGGAGGGCGCGCGGGCAAGTGGCTTTCAGCCTGTTGTATTTATTTGCTCCCCCACCGAGCAAATTAGGCACAAGGCCAATTTTTATTGTGAGGAGTCAAGGGAGGGGGAAGGGAAAAAGGGGACCAGCTCCCGAGAGGAGGGAAATGGGAGCTGGTTAAAGGTCAAGCATGTGGGGTTGCCCCCACATCTGGTCTTTGCTAGTCATAGCTTGCAGTATCTGTCGGAACAGATACTACACTTTGATCTTGTCATCCGGGCCCCGGAGGGCGCGCGGGCAAGTGGCTTTCAACCTGTGATTAGAGTCGAGTTTCGCTTTTTTTTATACCGAAAACCGAATGTAACGCGTGCCGATGCAGGAAATGTCGAATAATTAACGTTTGAAAGTTAATAAAATTAAATAGACAGGCGAGCTCCATGGTTAACTCTGAGATATTACAATTTATAGATGATATAAAAAGTTTTAAGGAGTTGTGAACCGAGCAAGCGCTTCTCTGAAAGAAGCCTTTTGTGGACATTGAGGAAAAGCGTACATACATACATGCATACATACATACATTTTCGCTTTTATATATATAGATATATATCTTTATATATATATATACACACACACACATATATATATATACACATATGTATATATATATATGTATATATATATATATATATACACATATATACATATATATATATACATACATACATATATATATACATATATATATATACATATATACATGCATATATATATACATATATATATATACATATATACATACATATATATACATATATACATACATACATACATACATATATATATACATATACACATATATATATACATATATATACATATCTTTATATATATATATATATATATATATATATATATACATATCTTTATTTATATATATACATATCTTTATTTATATATATACATATCTTTATATATATATATATATCTTTATTTTTATATATATATATCTTTATTTACATATATATCTTTATTTTTATATATATATAAGTTAGAAAAACATTTCATCCAAGGCATGAAAATTGTTAAACAATATAGGCTTTAAAAATAAAGGTACATAATTCAATTTGAAATTTATTTATCTTCAAAGTGCACTTTTATAAATTTTACAAGGTAAGGTATAAAAATTTAATTTAAATTGAATCAAAAACTTACCTTGGATTTATTTTATGTAATGTACATTCTGTTGCACTTTAAAAAAAATCATTGAAAATTTTATATCTATATCATTAATTGCTAGATGAAAGATAATATTTTTAAATTGCAACAAAATGTACATTACGTAAACTAAATCCAAGGTAATCTTTTGATGCAATTTAAAATTCAATTTTCATACCTTAGTTTGTAAAATTTATAAAAGTGCACATTGAAGATAAATAAACTTCAAATTGAATCTTGTACCTTTATTTTTAAAGCTTATAGTAAAAACATTTTGTTTAACAATTTTCATACCTTGGATAAAATGCTTTTCTAACTTGTATCTTATCTTTTCAAGATTATATTTTAAAACTCTCCTTCTCTCTATTTCAGTTTGTATTTCCCCTCACACCACAACTCATTTTTTCAACCCCCTCTTTGTATTATTACAGGTCTGAATATTCTCTCTGTTCAGTTTGTATTTCTTCTCACAGCAGAACTCATTTTTTGCTACCCCCTCTTTGTAATACAAGTCTGAATAATGAGAAAATCTGAATTTTTTTAACAAAAACTTTAAAATAACTTTTTTAGATTAAATTTTTTAAAACTTCTTTCCGAATAGAAAATCTTTAAAATTTAATAAGGAACATATTTCATATAGGTTTCATTAAAAATATTCAGTACATAACGAGAAAAATAGAGATGAAAATTTCAAAAGGATTGTATAACTGGTTACGGTCAATAGTAGTCCTCGCTAGCGAAAGTCTTTGTTATTGTGTTTCTATTATTATTATTTAAAACATTTTGTGTCCTGCTCTTTCGTGCGAGGATTAATATCTTCATATATATATATACATATATATATATATATATTAAGCCCCCCCCTCTTTGGGTAGAGCACTGTCGTAAATAATCTCACCAGCTACTTAACTAGCTGAAAAATGTGAAGCTTGTTGTTTGTTTGTTTACAAACAGAAGGTTTGAGCACTGTAAAAGTGGTGGCGGATTTCTATTTAAATAGACATTCCGACGAGTTATTTTCGGGCGTCGCTTCTGTGGTTGAGTGGGAGAACTGCCGACTGTCAACACGACGGTTCTAGGTTCAAGCCTTAGCTTGGGAGAGATGCTAGTCTAGCGGCACTGATGAGTTGTGATACAACGAAACAGGACTGTATGTCGATGACTACAAATATGTATATCTTTATATATATATCTTCTTCTTTACTCCTATAAATTCGTTTTTCTTTTGTGTGTATTGATATTCATATTAAAAACCCTCTTTTCTATTTATTGTATTTATTTGCTTCCCCACCAAAGCAAATTAGGCACAAGGCCGTTTTTAATGTGGGGTAAAAACCAGCTCCCCTAAAAGTAGGCAAAAAGGTGGCACTCTGGTTACCAAAAATAATAATTGTCCCAGTATAGAGGGTTTCCCCTCCATTGACTGGTACAAATTATCTTAAGTGCAGCATCTGCAGAACAGATACTACACTTTGATCCCGGCCCGAAGGCCAAGAACAACAGAAAAAAGGCAAGCCTCTTTTCTATTTATTTAAATATTTATTTAAGAAGAAAAATCACAAATTTTACAGAATTCTAGGGTTAAAATTATATAAAACAGGCAACTAATTCTTTTTAAATGTGGCATGAGGCCAGAAAGGGTGTGGGGGGGAAGATGGGTGTCGGGGGTCGTCCACTTGTCTATTCCCAAGGGAGCACTTCCTAAGAGGGAGTGGGCACAGCTACGGACAAAATAAAGCGGGGGGGGGGGAAGGGATATTCGGTGACCTCCAAGAAAAATAACATCGGGACGGGTTTGGACTAAAATAAATTAATCAGGACTGGGCTTCTTTGGAGGTATCCTAACACCTAAAAATAAAAATTGGGGACATGGAACTCATTTATACCAACTAGCTAAGGGACTGATCCACTACGGGATTATCTTGATCTGGTCTGGGGGTTGCTTTTACGATCGGCGTGTGCCATGCCTAGGCAGGGAACACGTACTCAAGCCTGTTTCGTACAAACGCACATAAACTAGCGGTGTGAATCCACCTCCTACTAAACTGTGAACGAGATAACCTCCTTCTATGGCATCTGATTTTGATTTTAAGTTGGTGTTTAAAATACAAAATCAAATCCCGATGAGAAGGCGGCTCCCCCCCACGCCCTATCTCTATGCTTGAAACCCACACTACCAGTCTAGCTACGGCCAAGGTCGCTAAGAACACCATTCGTTGCTCCCTAGGTCACAAGGGATCTGCGTTGTAGACAACGGATGGTAAATCCAGGATTGTCACCTGATCGGGGACGATGCGAGCCGTGACCTCACTGACATACTCCCAGAATTCACGGAGCTTGGAACAAGTATAAAAAGCATGTTCTACGGTTTCTAAGCTATCCTCCTCGCATCATGGACAAAAGGGACTAAATACCATACCAATTCTAAACAGTATGTCATTGAGGGGTAGAGCGTTTCTAACCAATCGCCAGGTCAGGGAAAATTCGGAATTGTTAAGGTATCCCTGGCCTGGCGCCCAATTCCACAGAGAGCGAACCTCCCCCTCCGACAGCTGCAGCCGCTCCCCAAGCGGGTCCGAAGCGGTCCCCACCACTAATCCCCGATATAATGCCCTTCTAGGCTGTGCAAGGTCCAAGGACCCTGGCATCGCTCTAAGCGCATTTCGGCATTCGTTGAAGAATCTTGATTGCCCTCTCGGCCTTCTTTGGCATTCAATTAAATGATTGGGGATAAGGTCGGGAAAAGCTGCACCGACCGCGGGACCCCAATCAGACTCCTCAATCAGAGTTCTACCCAGGAACGCCAACCTTTCGGCATTTTTGTGGCTAGCCAGGTCAGGCATCCTCAGGCCCCCATCTTCAAGACGTTGAGTGCAGACCTGTCTATGGACAAGTGGCCGTCGCTCATTCCACAATAGTAAGAAGAGCGCACGCGTTAAGGCCGCCATGCGGACCGCAGGCAGAGGAAGTACAGCCAATCGGTAAAGGATTAGCGGAAACACGTAAGTGGCGCATACCTCCGCCCTACCTTTAAGGGACAATCCCCTTCTAAGCCAAACCCTCACAGACGCTTCGACCTTGGTCTGTACCTCCGACCAGTTCTTATCTAGACATAGACCGTGTCCAAACCAAACACCCAGAATACGAACCAGGTCATCCGTCCAGACAAATGCGCCAGGCAAAGCATTCGTGCCCCGCTAAGCGGCCAACCTCAGGCCAACGGATTTGCTGAGATTGACTACAGCCCCTGTAACTTGTTCATAACGCTTGAGAGCCTTAATCACCGTAATAATATCAACGACGCTCGAAACAAATACGGTGACATCATCGGCAAACGCGGAAACCCTGGCTCGCGCACCACCAGGAAGAGCAATTCCGCGCAGGGCCGGTCCAGCCACCCTAGTCCTCACTTTCCTAAGGAATGGTTCCAGCGCGAGGACATACAGCAAGGGCGACAACGGACACCCCTTTCGCACCGACCGAGAAACCGCGAACGGCGCCGACCGCACCCCGTTGACCTGCACAACTGCCGTCGGCCGAGCGTACAAAATGGAAATCCATCTGCAGAAGCCGAATCCAAATCTGGCGATCTCTAAAACAGCCATCAGGAAACAATGATCCACCCTATCAAACGCCTTGGACTGATCCAAATTAATCAGCGCGGCTTCAGTTTCGTCTTCTAAATTTTCTATGACTGTACGTATCAAATGCAGATTATTTTGAATTGATCTTCCCTTCACAGCGTAATTCTGATCCGGTTCTACCAAGTCAGCGATAACAATCTGCAAACGATTCGCCAGCACTCGGGCCAGGATTTTTAAATCCGTATTCAACAACGTGATTGGCCTAAAATCATCTATCCCCCCAACATGTGTGTCGTTCTTCTTCAGAAGTGTGACGACTCCTTTGGTAACCTGACACGGGATAGATCCCGTGTCAAACCAGTGGTTAAACACACCCGTCAGAATCTGAACAAACATGTGCGACATCCTCAAGTAAAGTTCGTAGGGTAGTCCATCAAGTCCTGGTGATCTGTTATAGGCGACCTGCTTCATAGCAGCTACGACCTCACACTCTTTAACCTGACCATCGCAACCAGCCGCTCGGGCCGCCTCCAGGCGGGGCGAGCCAGCCAAATAGTTGCCAAACTCCTGGACAGCTGCGCAAAAAGATCTTCAAAGTGCACTCGAAACCGCTTGCAAATCCCCCGAGCCGACACTAAGGAGTCCCCTTCCGGGCTATGAATTTTACGAATGTAGTTATCCGATTTGCGCCCGAGCGAATAGACTCGTTAGGCTTTGTCAACATTCACAGCTTCATTGGGCATCTTTTTAATTCTAGCCCTAACTACCTGGCCCTGATATCACTCGCTAGCCAAACGACTCAGGTCCGCCTTAGCTAAACCTATTTCTAGAGAATCCCCCCCAGCCACCGCCCGGGATAGTCTATCCTCTAGACGCTTCTCTGCCTTGGCCCTATCTAGCGCGAGGCGTTGGCATATTTGGCAGAGAAGTCTCTAATGCTAGATTTGGCATTTACCCACCACTTACTCCCGGTAACCGCCCCCACTAATCCCTTCTGTATGTGTTTAGTTAGCCTTTCCCGAAAGTCACCTATCTCCAGTAAAGAGGTATTTAACTTCCAGTACCCAGCTAACTTGGGGTTGCTATCTAAGTCTAACTTGGCCACAAGTAGTTTGTGGTCAGAGTGGCCTAACCAGTGGAACGTTGGACAAGATATGTATTCTATGTTGCCTCTTTTAACAACCGATCCAAGTAAGTACTTGAAGCGGCAGGCCTGCTAGAGAGTCACGTCCACGTCTCCCGCCCCAGGTGATCCACCCGATACCTGTCTACCAGATCGCATCTAGCCATCAGGTCCGACAGATTGGTTTCACACCCATCCGTCCCGCTAGTCCCGCCCACCTTATCTATCCTGGGATCAAGGATGGCATTCCAATCACCCACTAGTATTAACCGTTCCGAACCCCCGAGAAACACCTCCAACCGCCGGAAAAAGGAAACCCGCTCCCGTACGCAATTGGGCGCATACGCCACGATGACTCGAAACACTCTATTTGCCACGGCAACATCGGCCACGATCAGTCTACCATCAGCATCCGCGTGAACAACGCTAACCGTTGCAGAAAGGGTGCGCCTAACTAACAAAGAAACCCTCCTACTTTGACTATCACCGTATGTTGAAAAGACATCATAATGCCCCTCCAGCACCCGATGATTGTCAACGCAATCGTAGTGAGTCTCCTGTAACGCAGCCACATCTATATTCATCGACATGAGGTCCCTCAATACCCTAGCGGCTTTGCTTCGGCACCTCATGCCCCTAACATTCAGACTACACAAGCTCAATGACGTGGCCATTGTGTCTAGATATCCGCA
This sequence comes from Euprymna scolopes, assembly GCF_053919585.1. Lineage (NCBI taxonomy): Eukaryota > Metazoa > Mollusca > Cephalopoda > Sepiida > Sepiolidae > Euprymna > Euprymna scolopes. The sequence goes on from NC_136515.1 coordinate 33,094,378, forward strand.
ACCACCGACCTAAAGTCTTTGCTAGAAAGGGTGCCGCAGGATTGGGCGAGGTTGCCCGAAAGCAACTCGGACGTAACTCGTCCGTCTCGCGCAATACCTCCGACATCCAGGGGAAACGTTAATTTAAGGGCCCTATACACACAAGGGTGGACATAAATAGGAACCCTACCTTCGCATCTCGGCGCCAGCTGATTGAGGGAGTCATGCCCCTCTTCCACCAACTTTAAATCTTGAATCGCCCCCCTGGCGTCGTCGATCATATTCCACATGGCCTTCGTGCGTCCAGTTTTTGTTTGACGCACAAAGGTCATGACTAGGGGGGCGTCTGGGAAGTTTTTAGGGTTGGTAACACTTTTCCCATCGATCATTTTCATTTCTCTAAGCGGCTTAATCAGACCCCTATGGCGCTGCGTTATATATGTGTCAGTATGAAGGGGGTCTACTTCGCAAATCCGGTCTCCAGGAAGGTAGGGGAGCTTTTTCGTCTTTTCACTCCTTACAGGAGATACAGAGGCGGCTCTTCTACCGCTGTTGGTTTTTGTCGCCGGCTTCTCCCGGGACAACAAACGGGCACCGGTTGGGGGGGGTAGTGAAAAGGGATGGGGATTTTGGTTCAGCCGATGGGGTTAGGGTAGGGGTTTTGGGTGGCTGAACCGTAGAGACAGTCTTCTCTACATTCATAGGGGACGGGGAACGGGACCCTGCCTCCTTGTTTTTTCTCACCTTCTTTTTAGTTTCCTTTTTCGGCACTTGGTACTCTACCACAGTAGCCGTTTCCTTATCGTGCTCCCCTTCTGAGTCAGACGAGGAGACCGGATGCATTCTTTTCTGGCCGCTAACAACTTCTCTAGTGGTAACGTTGGTGGAAGAGACCGTTGACGATACGGTGGGAACCGGCCGACCTTGTACCTCAGGGGACTGCTCTCTTGTGGAGGGGGTCTTAGTGGTTCTGCCATTCTTCTTTACCACTGTAGTCCAGCCGTCCGACGTTGTTGCTTCTTTGCCCCCTCCGGTTAGCTTCTCAGGGGCTGCTGGTACCACTGCCGCCGGCTTTGCTACTACTACTACTGTCTGTGGGTTTCTTTTCGGACATTCCTGTGCCATATGGCCCTGCTGTTGACAATTCCAACAGTGGGGCCTGCGACCTTCTACTATTATGCTCATCGACCATATGTCGCACCTGAGCATGGGGGGAATATTTTGTAGTCCTTCCTTTTCAACACGCATTTTTAGGTTGTAGTCCCCTACCATAAGGTTACGAGGACCACGGACAGGAATGACGGACTCTACGTCCCCATATTGACTCATAAGGGCCCCTAATTGCTCAGGGCCGAGAATACAGGGGACTCCCAAAATAGACACGTTCATCCGCGTCTTACTTAAATATTCCGGCTTAAGTCGAATGTGTCGCCACATGAGTTCCGACCTGAATATTTTGACGGCGTCTTCTTTCGGCAGTAGTAAATCCCACACTGCATAACTTCTACGGCAGATATAAGTTGCGGGGATATTTAATTCCCCCAGAATTTTCGCCATGTCGCCTTTCGGCACACCGGTTAACGCTCGTTTCTTCGAGTCTATGGAGACTAACGATATTATTCTCTTCGATAGTCGTTCCACAGCTGCCGGTTCTACTTTAATAACATTACCGTCGGTCAAATCCTTGTATTTTGTATCGAATAACCGGCGGTAATCCCCAGGAGTTAGTTGCGACTGGGGGCCCCATTCTTTAACTGCTGCCGCGGCCGTCTGCGGTGTTGATATTACCAGCGACGGCGACATCGTCGGTGACACTGTTAACAGTGGTGATTTCTGTCCCGGGGGAATAGTAGAGCCGGACGAGTCTATTATTTGTGAACTCCCTGGCAACGTCGGCCACTCTCCTGGTTTTTCCTTTGGGGACGACGGTTTAGGGGTCAGTGCCGGTTCCTTTATGGCTGTGGTACTAACTGCCCCATTCTTGTTTTCAGTCTGAGCGGCCCCCTTCCTTTCTCGTTGATGCGACTTTCTCGCTTGTCCTAGCGGTCGTCTGTTGCTTTCTATTTATTTAAAAAGAAAATACAATTTTCTTATACATGGATCGTGAAATTGCATTCATCTGCAAAAGATCTAGCTAATTTGCATATTCTTTTAAACATTCATTTTAATTAATTCCCTGTTAGTTTTTTTCGGTTTCCTTATAGGATGACCATCTTTAGTTAACTATTACGTGTAATTATATTCATGCAGATATTATACAAGTATAAATCATGTAGAATATTTGTATAAAAAGTTTATAGTAAACACAAAATTGTTTCCATATATATTATGTATAAGTATATATTTTTGTTTAATCTATATATCTATCTATCTATCTATAACAGTGAACATGTCTGTGTGTGTGTCTGTGCGCGTATGTCTGTGTCCATTTCCCTACGCAATAACTCGGTCAATCTACAGACTCGAGATTTGATATACAGGGTGTGAGATTTGGGAAAATTGATGTGATATGTTTTCGGGCAGAAATTTGGCCATTAAAGGGTCAAAGTTCAACGATTTGACCTTTGATAACTCTACCAAACTCCTCCGACAATTTTGTGTGTAAACACTTGAAATTTTAGATATAGGTTCATTGGACATGGATCTAACTTAATAACTTAATCAGAGGCCCACAGTATTAATGCTGGAGTCCTCTAGGTGTCCATTCTGGGCCCAACTCTCTTCCTGATCTACATCAATGATCTCCCAAAACACATATTTAAATCATTCGTTGACATATATGCTGATGACACGAGCATCTATGGCAACACATCAAAGGCCGTAAATGACAAAGTTCTCTCTGATTCTCTCTCCTCTGAGCTTGAGCATGTGGTACAATGGGGGAAGAGGTGGCTGGTTACTTTTAATGCATCTAAAACCAAGCTCCTAACTTTACATCATCAACGCTCTGTTCCTCATCTAGCATCAATTGAAATGGATGGCTCTCGTCTTGAGGAGGCTTCATGTTTTGACAAGGTCCTGGATTTGGCCTTTACTCCTGATCTGAAATGGAATACGTATATCAAGTCTGTCGCCCGGGCCGCTGGGAAAATGATGGGATCCTTCTACCGCTCCAGAAGATATCTCACTACTGATGCAATTCTCTATCTCTATAAAAGCCAAGTATGTCCAAAGATGGAGTACTGCTGCCACATCTGGCTGCAGCTTCAAAAAACAACCTATCCTACCTTCACAAAGTACAAAATAGAGTTTGTAGCCTAGTGGGGGATGCTCTCTTCTCTTCCCTGCAACCTCTCTCCCACAGAAGAGACGTTGCGAGCCTGTCTTTGTTTTATTGTGATTTCCATGGCAAGTGCTCGTCCGAGCTCCAATCTCTGGTCCCCCCACCCTTGCCAATCCTTCATGATAAACACCCGTCTAGCTAAAACCACCCTCAGTAATTTTCCCCACCCTTTATGTGTGCCTAAAGCAAAACGGAGATTCCATGAACATAGCTTTCTTCTGAGAAGTGCATGCCTGTGGAATTCTCTTCCGTTTGCGTGTTTTGCACCTGACTACAACTTGGATGTTTTCAAGTCCTACATAAACAAATTCCTGATTAATCGCATCCTTAGGTAAGACACTTTATCAAATCTCCAATACCAACTATTACTACGATATTATCCCATTGATTATTGTACACAAAATAACACTTATCCCCGAGTGGCTTAAGGGTCTTGATAAGTGATGATCCCCATGTAAAAAAAAAATCTTTATATATCTCTTTATACATATATCTCTTTATATATATATCTTTACATATATATATATATCTTTATTTATATATATATCTTTATATATGTATATATAAATCTTTATTTATATATGTATATATATCTTTATATATATATATGTCTTTATTTATATATGTATATATATATTTATCTTTATTTATATATGTATATATATATCTTTATATATATATGTCTTTATTTATATATGTATATATATATTTATCTTTATATATATATATATGTCTTTATTTATATATGTATATGTATATATATATATCTTTATATATATATATATATATCTTTATATATATATATATATCTTTATATATATATATATCTTTATATATATATATATATCTTTATATATATATATCTTTATATATATATATAAATGTATATATCTTTATATATATATATGTATATATCTTTATATATATATATATGTATATATCTTTATATATATATGTATATATCAGTATATATACATATACCTTTATTTATATATATATATATATATATATATATATATATATCTTTATTTATATATATATATCTTTATTAATATACTAGCGGGGGTACCCGGCGTTGCCCGAGTGTTTGTTTCCGGGACGGGGGGGGAGTTTTAAAAAATGTTATGGTAGGTAAGTAGGAAGGATCAAACCTGGAGTCATGAGTAAAAGTAGGAAAATAAAGTGTGAAAAAAAAAACAAAAAAAAACATCTGCAACGTTAACAGTTCGGCCACCAAAAAAAGTCCATTCCAGTTGTTTAGGAAAAAAAAAAAAACAAAAAAAAAACGACTACGGTAGGTCGGCGCGAACGTGAAAATATAATGTGAATTGTCCAGCACGCTAACAACTACGCCACAGAGCACTGCAGCTTAGTTTAGTGATTTTAAGTAACTTCACATGAAAGAACTACGAAGCCAAACCGGTGTTCTCTTCTCAACTTTTCCTTGTGAACGATCCCCAAACGGTGTTAAGTGGTGGCAGGGGGAGGAGGAATTTATTAGAGAGAAAATATTTTTACACTTCCATTGATCTTAACCGATTTTGGCCGTGACTTCTCAGCAGAAAAAGTATAGCAATCTAAGATTATCGAGACATTTGAGAAATAATAAGCCTATAACATACCTCAGATATTGTTCTGCCGTTTGTGCATATTATATTTGCATGAAATATCTTGATTTTTAATTCTATTAAGGTCAAAATCTGACGAGAAAAAATGAGTTCATTTTATTTATATAGAGATGTATATATATATATATATATATATATATATATATATTATTTATATAGAGATGTATATATATATATATATATCTTTATATATATATATATATATCTTTATTTATATATGTATATATATATATATCTTTATTTATATATGTAGATATATATTTTTCTTTATTTATATATATATATGTCTTTATTTATATATGTATATATATATATATATATTTATCTTTGTATATATATGTCTTTATTTATATGTGTATATATATATATCTTTATTTATATATATATATATTTATCTTTATTTATATATGTATGTATATATATCTTTATATATATATATATATATCTTTATATATATATATATATATACACCTTTATTTATATATATACCTTTATTTATATATATACCTTTATTTATATATATACCGTTATTTATATATATACCTTTATTTATATATATATCTTTATTTATATATATATATATATATCTTTATTTATATATATATATATATTTATTTATTTATATATATATATATTTATTTATATATATATATATATATCTTTATGTATATATATATATATCTTTATGTATATATATATATATCTTTATTTATATATATAGATCTTTATTTATATATATATATCTTTATTTATATATATAGATCTTTATTTATATATATATATATATCTTTATTTATATATATATATATATATATCTTTATATATATATCTTTATTTATATATATATATGTATATATCTTTATTTTTATATGTATATATATCTTTATATATATGTATCTTTATTTATATATATGTATATCTTTATATATATCTATCTTAATATATGTATATGTATATATGTGTATATATATAAGTATGTATATATATGTATATATACATGTATATATATGTATATCTATGTATATATATGTATATATGTATCTATATATATGTATATATATGTATGTATATATATATATATCTATATATATGTATATATATATAAGTATGTATATATATGTATGTATATATATATCTATATAAAGTATGTATATATATATGTATATATATAAGTATGTATATATATGTATATATATAAGTATGTATATATATGTATATATATAAGTATGTATATATATGTATATATATAGTACGTATATATACGTATATATGTATATAAGTATGTATATATATATGTATATATATAAGTATGTATATATATGTATATATATAAGTATGTATATATATGTATATATATATAAGTATGTATATATATGTATATATATAAGTATGTATATATATGTATATATATATAAGTATGTATATATATGTATATATACATATAAGTATGTATATATATGTATATATACATATAAGTATGTATATATATGTATATATATATAAGTATGTATATATATATGTATAAATATATAAGTATGTATATATATGTATATATAAGTATGTATATATATGTATAAATATATAAGTATGTATATATATATGTATAATTATATAAGTATGTACATATATATATGTATAAATATATAAGTATGTATATATATAAGTATGTTTATATATAAGTATGTATATATATGTATATATATATGTATATATATGTATATATATAAGTATGTATATATATGTATATATATCAGTATGTATATAGAAGTATATATATAAGTATATATATGCGTATGTATATATATAAGTATATATATACGTATGTATATATATAAGTATATATATACACGTATGTATATATATACACGTATGTATATATATATAAGTATATACATACGTATATATATATGTATGTATATATGTATGTATATATATAAGTATATACATACGTATATATATATGTATATATATATAAGTATATGTATATATATACATAAGTATATATATATGTATACATATATAAGTATATATATATGTATACATATATAAGTATATATATATGTATACATATATAAGTATATATATATGTATATATATATATATAAGTATATATATATGTATATATATACAAGTATATATACATGTACATATATATAAGTATATATACATGTATATATATACAAGTATATATATGTATGTATATATAAGTATATATATATGTATATATATCTGTATGTATATATATATCTGTATGTATATATATATGTATGTATATATATAAGTATATATATGTATGTATATATATAAGTATATATATGTATGTATATATATAAGTATATATATGTATGTATATATAAGTATATATATATAAGTATATATACGTATGTATGTATATATGTATATATATGCGTATGTATATATAAGTATGTATGTATATATGTATATATATGCGTATGTATATATAAGTATGTATATATATAAGTATATATATGGATGTATATATATAAGTATATGTATATATATAAGTATTTATATACATATATATAAGTATATACGCACATATATATGTATATAAGTATATGTATATGTATGTATATATAAGTATATATATATGTATATATATCTGTATGTATATATAAGTATATATATCTATGTATATATAAGTATATATATAATATATATACATATGTATATATATAAGTATATATATAATATATATATACATATGTATATATATAAGTATATATACATATGTATATATATATAAGTATATATATGCGTATGTATATATAAGTATGTATAGATATAAGTATATATATGTATGTATATATAAGTATGTATATATATATATGTATATATAAGTATATATATGTATGTATATATATATGTATATATATATATAAGTATATACGCATATATATATGTATATAAGTATATATGCATGTATATATATAAATATGTATATATATATGTATGTATATCTATAAGTATATATGTGTATGTATATATATAAGTATATAAATATGTATATATATATGTATGTATATCTATAAATATATATATATATGTATATATATAAGTATATAAATATATATATATGTATGTATATCTATAAATATATATATGCATGTATATATAAGTATATATATATGTATATATATATATGTAAGTATATATATATATGTATATATAAGTATATGTATATATATAAGTATATATATACGTATGTATATATATATATACGTATGTATAAATATATGTATGTTTATATGTATGTATGTATGTATAAGTATATATACACATATACATAAGTATATATGTATGTATATATATAAGTATATAAATATGTATATATGTATGTATATGTATACGTATATATATGTATGTATATATATAAGTATATATATGTATGTATATATATAAGTATATATATGTATGTATATATATAAGTATATATATATGCATTTATATATGTATGTATATATAAGTATATATAAGAATATATATGTATATAAGTATGTATGTATGTATATAAGTATATATGTATGTATATATATATATATGTATGTGTATATATATAAGTATATATATATGTATATATATATGTACGTATATATATGTATGTATATATGTATATATATGTCAGTATATATGTATATATATGTATATGTATATATATGTACGTGTATATATGTGTATATATGTATGTATATATGTATATATATGTATGTATATATGTATATATATGTATATATGTATGTATATATGTATATATATATGTATATATATGTATATATGTGTGTATATGTATGTATATATATATGTATGCAAATATATGTATATGTATATATATATGTGTGTATATATATGTATATGTATGTATATATATGTGTATATATACATGTATATGTATATATACATGTATATGTATGTATATATGTATATATATGTATATGTATATATATGTATATGTATATATATATGTATATATACATGTATATATACATGTATATGTATATATACATGTATATGTATATATACATGTATATGTATATATACATGTATATGTATATATACATGTATATGTATATATACATGTATATGTATATATACATGTATATGTATATATATATATATACATGTATATGTATATATACATGTATATGTATATATACATGTACATGTATATATATGTATATATACATGTATATGTATGTATATATATGTATATATACATGTATATGTATATATATATATGTATATATACATGTATATGTATATATATGTATATATATGTATATTTATATGTACATGTATATGTATATATACATGTATATGTATATATATATATGTATATATACATGTATATGTATATATATATATGTATATATACATATATATTTATATATACATGTATATGTATATATACATGTATATGTATATATATACATGTATATGCATACATGTATATATATATGTATGTATATATATACATGTATATGCATACATGTATATATATATGTATGTATATATATACATGTATATGCATACATGTATATATATATGTATGTATATATATACATGTATATGCATACATGTATATATATATGTATGTATATATATACATGTATATGCATACATGTATATATATATGTATGTATATATACATGTATATGCATACATGTATATATATATGTATGTATATATACATGTATATGCATACATGTATATATATGTATGTATATATACATGTATATGTATATATATATATATGTATGTGTATATACATGTATATGCATACATGTATATGTATATATGTAGGTATATATACATGTATATGCATACATGTATATGTATATATATGTATGTATATATACATGTATATGCATACATGTATATGTATATATATGTATGTATATATACATGTATATGCATACATGTATATGTATATATGTATGTATATATACATGTATATGCATACATATATATGTATGTATATGTATATATCTGTATATATGTATGTATATATATATGTATATATGTATATATATGTATGTATATATGTATGTATATATGTATATAAATATGTATGTATATATGTATGTATATATATATGTATGTATATATATATATGTATGTATATATGTATATATATGTATGTATGTATATATTTATGTATATATTTATATATATATATGTATGTATATATATATATGTATATATGTATGTATATATATATATGTATGTATATATATATATGTATATATGTATGTATATATATATATATGTATATATGTATGTATATATATATATGTATATATATATGTATGTATATATATGTATATATATATGTATATATATATATTTATATATATATATGTATATATATATATTTATATATATATATGTATATATATGTATATATTCAAGCAAATATTATTAAATACAACGGAGACTTTTTTTCTTATAATTCTTTTTTTTAATTTTTCAATTTTTCGTATTGTCTTTTTTGTTTCAAAATCAAAAATATTTATAAAGGATCCATACATGTTGCTGTTACGAGCGCTTTCGATTCGTCCATGAATCATCATCAGGTGTTAAAAATACAGGATTGCGAAAATGAGGATTGAAAATGAAAACTAAAATATATATAGTCAGTGATGAGTTAAAATAAAAGTCGATTAAGAATAAAAGTCGATTAAAAATTCGAGTGTTAAAACCAGCAAGTTCGTAGACACCATGTACGAAGTCCGTCCAACACGGACTACGCAAGACATTTCAGAACGTTACTACTTTTTTGAAATGCAATGTCATTTATATTAGGTTGAAGAGTTCTAATGTACGACGCTTCAAGAATCTTTAATTTTTTTACATTATTTTCCCGTTGTATAATTTTTGTATTGTCAACGAGGACCTTTCTAACATTGGAGGGGGGACAGCTATGTTCTTTTTTTAAATGTTTGTAAATCGCGCTTGTGTCGTTAAGGTGCATAGTTATTCGCCGGGACAACGTTGTTGTTGTATGCCCAATGTATGTATTATTTTTGGAGTTACATTCTCCAATAGAGCATTTAAATTTATACACTACATTGGTTTGTTCCAACGCTTTTATCGCCGGTGAAGAGTTGTTTTTAACCACAAGGTTTTGTGTTCGAAATTTCCTATAATAGATAATAAATTTAATTTTAAAATTACTATCAACAGGCGTCAAGTATCTTCGTATAATATTTTTTATTGCATTTTCTTCGATTCTGAAATTAGGCGTCATTTGATTTTGGTAAAATATATTAATGGGGTTTGCATTGCGGTGTTGGCTAACGTTATTATTCTGGTTATCGGAAGATTGTAGCATTTTTTTTATTTGTTCATCAACAATGTAATTGGGGAAATGATTATTGATGAGTACTTGTTTAATGTTTTTTATTTCAATTAGCAGTGCTTTTTTTGTGGAGGATATCATTTTAGCGCGATTTAGTAAATTGTTTATTATGGCTATTTTGTACCTTTGTGGACACTCACTTTTAAAGTTCAGGAGGCTAGAGTTTATGCTAGTTGGTTTTTTATATACAGATGTATTACAAGTGTTATTAGACGTATCAATAAGGACATCAAGAAATGGAATTTTATTGTTATTATTTAACTCTACTGTGAATTTTAAAATTGAATTTTCTTGAAAGAGGTGCTGTAATTGGTGTATCTGTTCATTATTTTCAGCTAAAATGAGAATGTCATCCACGTAGCGTACATAAATTGGGGGTTTTATGTTGTTTTTAAATATTTTGTTTTCTAAGTCAGCCATGTAGAATTCACTTAGGGTTGGTCCGAGGACTGATCCCATTGCTACACCGTCTATTTGAGTATAAATGTTACCATTGTGGTCATAGAAGGGTACTTCTGTAGTGCAAATTAGTAACAATTTTTTAAAACTCTTTTGTTAATTTTAAGTGGGGGGAGTGATGGATTATTATAAATGTTCTTGATAATTATATCTATTGTTTCTACTACAGGTACATTTGTAAATAAACTTTCTACGTCAAGGGAAGAAATTATTTTGTTTTCTGGTTGCATTGATTTTAATATTTGTATTAGTTCGTGTGTAGACTTAACGCTATATTTACTAGGAATATATGGGCTGAT